>NC_053468.1:9041572-9341572 GCF_015227805.2 Hirundo rustica | reverse complement strand
GCCCACCCAATAAATTTTAAGAGATTTAAGGGGGAAAAAAAAATCTTTTTGGAAACAGCACACTGATTGCACATTCTATTTTAAGATGTTGCTTTAGCCAAACTTTCATTAATGAATACTTTGAAGTGCACGGAACTCCCTCCACTCCGATTTCTAACAGTTCTTGAAATAGTTCTCAGGATACCAGGCACCTCAGGCAAGCCTGGCTCTGGGATTCAGGCTTGGGACAAGGCAACAGTGGAAAAACACCAGCTCTTCCCATAGAGAAAATGCTGCCTCCAGTGGGAGCTCAGTGTCTGCCCTCTGGAGCGCCGCTGGTGACACTGGGACAGAGCCCTCAGCCCTGAGCTGTCCCCACCAGGAGGTGCAGGCAGCAGTCACTGAAATGGGAGCTGGCACCCACGGCAAGGACACAGCAGCGGGTTTAAATCACAGCCCCAGCCCTGCCAGGTCACCGCCAGCCCTGTCCCCAGGTGCCACATCCTTAGAGCTGTCAAACCCCCCAGGACAGTGATCCCACCGCTGCCCTGGACAGCCAGGGCTGGACAACACTTCCCGTGAAAACATCTTCCCCGATACCCAACCTAAACCTCCCCTTGGTGCAACTTGAGGCCGTTTCCTTCTGTCCTGTCACTTGCTCCTTGGGAGAGGAGCCCAGCCCCATCTAGAAAGGGAGAGTAGGCTCTGAACTTGAGTGGCCATAAGGGTTTTGAGGGGTTTGGTTTTTATCTCACTGACTACATAGAGTGTGGTGAGACTAGATTCTAAAAGAGACAATCTCTCACTCTTCCAGTGAGATGAACTCCTCCTTCCCCTGGTTTCTGACACCGGAATTATGTGACAAAACTATAGGGAAAAATCACTGGTTATATTTCCCGGGATGGAGGGCAAGGAGAAGAGAAAGAATAAAGCTGCTGAAAGTTCTGTCCTCCAGAGACTTGAATATTGCAACTTGACTAAAACCTGGACTTGCTCTGAACTTGAGTTTGATACAAAGCTACAAGAAATGCAACTATGTTAATAATATAGCATAGGTAAAAATAATCTGTATTTTCTGTAAATCCAGAGTGTTATGAAAGCCTAAAACTACTTCAACTAAACAGGCGACGTGGAATTTAACTTTAAAATTCCCCATTACCTTTCCGTGAAATACAAGTCCGTGGAACTGGAAACATCATTTACCCTAAAGGAGAAAAATGCTGCAAGATCAGAATATCATCCTTTACTCAGCAGACCTTTCCTGCTTAATGGGAAATTCCAGCAGGACAGACAAGCTGTAAAAGCTCAGGATACTATTTTTGAGAGAGATACCAGGGCTGGCGCTAAATCCTGGAATATGCCCATTATCTGAAGCACTGAAAGTGCTTGAAGTTTTATTTATTGATTTTTTTTTTTTCAGTTTGAAAGTGCCATAGATTCATGTCTCACAATATCGGTCCAGTTTAAGATCCATTGTGTAATTACAACCGTGCTCATGTACTTTCATTCTTCAGTGTTATGGTTACCACAGGCCAATAAAAATAGGCTGCTGGAGAGAATGAACCTGTTGTTCAGGCATCATTGTACACTGGAGGAGAACTTGTTCAACTGTCAATAACTGTAAGTACAGTGGAAACAACATAAGAAAAACAAGCCATGAACCCCTCACCAAATGACAATTATCTTGTGTTTCGTGTTTCAGGTTGCAGATTCAGGGTTCTGCTCCTGCAAGCTCAGAAATCCTTGAGATGGAATGAAAACAACTGCAGAGAATGCCAGAGATCACATTTTTCCAATTCCCTGGAGTCCTTCTGGGTGACTGAAAGTCTATCTTATTTAAGAAGAACTTAACTATAAATTACCCACCACAGCAAATCCAAGGCCTCACCCATCTGTGCTCACACAAGATTCATCTCCCTGCATCAAGCATTAACCATTGTCTCATCACTTCCTAAAAGAATCTTAAATTAACAAGGAGGGTTGATGCCTTGGGAGGGCTGACCTGGAGCAGAGACTAGACAGAGCTAGAAAATAAAGTAGATTTTTATGGAAAGGCCTCCAGGATACACCTTGGGCAGAACAAGAACCTGGACAGGGCTACATCCAAGGTCAACTAAGAATGGTACCAAAACAGACAAATGGTCACGAGGTCTCACACTTTTATAAGCTTTAGTCCATTTGCATCTTGGGGTTTAATTGTCCAGTTACAGCTTCAGGTTGTGAGGTCCCATTCCTCTTGTTTCCCTCTTCAGCCACCACTGTTTGTGCTTTTGGGCCTGAAACTTGTACTCGTTGTCCTTTGCCCTTAGCAGGAAAAGAATTTGTTTTGTCTATCTACTCTGTGAAGAGAGCTGATTGACACTGAATGTGAGGCTTGGAACTACATACCTGGGCAGCACAGAATCTTGAAAAACTGAAAAGCTTGAAAAGCTTGAAAAGCTGAAACTTAAGGCATCAGTCTCATACAAAGATGATAAAGGAACAATATCCCAAGGATCCTACATTATAAGAGACCTCCAGCCCAAAATTCTGTTGACTGCTCCCAAAGAAGAGAAACCCTAAGGCTTGCAGTATGCAGAGAAAAAAGAGGAAAAATAAGTTCTGTGAGCCATGGAAAAGATTGAGGGTGACTCAAAAGAGACAAACTCATTGTCCACAGAGCCTCTGTCCAAATTACATTTACCCAAGCTGCAGTAGTGGAAAGATGTCAGCAAGAGTGTGTGGGTGTTACCAGGACGGAACCCAGTCAGACTGGCACGAGCTTACATGGAAAAGCTTGACCCCAACAAGGATATTTGAATCTGCAGGTAAAGCTAAGATGTGAAAATACATTTTCTGGTGATGAAAGCCGCGAATATTGTCGGCAGCAATATTTACTAAAAATGGACAAAAATAGCCTGGTTCAGAGGAAAGGCTTAATTCCCTCCCCCTCCACTTCCTTCAAAAGCGGCAGTGGATGTTCTGCCCCATCTCTGCAATCCCCTCATGGTTTTAAATGGATGCAGAAGTGAGAAAGAGGAAATGCAGCAGAAACCTTTTTTGCCTGGAGAAACACTGACCACATATGATTTCCAGACTTTCTCTGACAACGGTTACAAGGCATTCTGACTCTGAAGAGCATCCAGTCAGAAACTCATCTTGAGGGAATTGCTGTGCTTTCAAGATTCACCTACTTGAGCCCTGGTTGTGGCTTTTATTGCTCTATAAACACACACACATTACGTCTTCAACCAAATCCTTGCAAAAACACTTGCCCGCCTCTGCAGCAAGACAGAAGATATTTCCATTAAAGTAAGCAAACTCATCTCTGGTGCACCTAAGGCCTGCAGAGTTCCTAAGATTCAGTTCACATTTCAGGTTAATCTTTTCCTTTCCTAAAGAACAGAACATCCTTTTTCCTGATCTCCCCGAGGGCTCAGTATTTGCAACATCAAACAGAACACACAAACCATCGCGCCCCCTCCAAAAGCCCATTATACTGTCAACTGGCTTCCTAACTGCAACCAGGGGAGAAAGCTTATATACTGACTCCAGAGCTCTTTTACTGCTGGAAAGTGTCCATGATTTCTTCAAGCTACTGCTGCATTTCATTTCTCTAAAGAACTCATAATAAGATGGGCAAAATTCCAGGAAAGAAAAAACAGAAACCCGAGCAACCCTCGGCGCAAACCGCGCACTCCCCCAGCCGCTGCTCTCAGCCAAAGCCACAGGACCCTCGAGCAACCCTGCCAGTGACCCTCCTCAATAAATCAGAGATTAGAATACAGACACACGACTCAGGCTGTGAAGGGAGAGCAGGACCAATGCCTGCCAGTGAAGATAATGGTCTATCTTGCAGTGTATCCCATATCCACCAAGCATGGAAAGAAGAGAGATACTGGGAGAAAAGTCCTTCTGGAGGCCATATACAAGCTACACGAGTTCAAGAGAAATCACCGCCTATTTACGAA
Organism: Hirundo rustica; assembly: GCF_015227805.2. Taxonomy (NCBI): domain Eukaryota; kingdom Metazoa; phylum Chordata; class Aves; order Passeriformes; family Hirundinidae; genus Hirundo; species Hirundo rustica. The sequence continues at coordinate 9,337,643 of NC_053468.1, read as the reverse complement.
TTTTGCAAGGAGACACCAGGGTGTTATTCTGGGAGGAAGGCCCAAGCAACGGCTGTGACTGGGCTGGGATTTGGGTCTCAGCCTCCACAGCTCAATAAATGAATGCTTGCAAGCCACAACATGAACCTCGGTGGGAAGCTGTTGCTGGAGAGTAACACACCATTACTCTAATTAGGAAAATTTTTAAAAGGCAATAAGAGAACATAAATGAAAACCAAGGGTGTCTGTGCAGCTCTACTGCATGGGGAAAAAAATGTTTAGATGCTGAAAGATTTTACCAGCTATTTACAAGCTTTCCTTCATTGTGTTTGAAGACTTCATATCTGCTTTGTCAGATTATTGACTGGCCCCAAGCCTGGGTGAACAGGAGAGGGGGTCTCATTTTTGCTGGAGGAGCTCATCTTCAGGAACACAATCCCAGGGAGGCACAGACTTCTTTACTCATGGCCCAAGTGCCCCTCTCCTGCCATGGACTATGGTGGCTTCTGTCCAAGGCCTGAGCCCATCCAGTGACTGCCACAGAGCTCACTGCAGCTCTCATCCAGAGCTTGGACAGAGGAGCACTAAATATAACACCCAGCCAGACAGCCAGCACCACCCACAGCTCTCATCCCTAATTTCTCAGTGAACTCCTGGTAAACCATAGCTGATAGTGGCCACAGGTCTGGCAGGTGATATCTACAGCTGGACTGCTATGAAGTCAGGAGGTTATGTCAAGCTGCAGCATCCAAGTGATGGTAAATGGAGTCCTGGACTGTGAGGAAATGGCTGGAGATTGGTTACAGCCAGGAGAAATTGATCTGTCTGAAAAAACAGTCCAGGAATCGCAGGATTAATGTTCAAATTCCAGCTGTGTTGCATTGTTCCCTTTCCTCCAGCTCTACAACAACAAAGACATGCCTCCTCCTCTGGAGACCAGAAAAGTTTTATTAAAAATCTTCATACAACTGTTGCAGCGGAGGCCCTGTTAAAAGCATCATCGGAGAAAAATGCAGGATTCATAAAGAAACCATCCTACAATTTCCTTTCGATCTGGCATTGATTTCAAAGGGGCTACCTGAGCCAAGTGGCTTTGGCCAGCTCCCCTCCCTGCCCGGGGCAGGGTGAGGCTGAGCCCGGCTGGATGCGGGCACGAGCGACGCGGGCGTGCGCGCCGAGAGCGAGGGGGGAGCGTGGAGGGGAAAATAACAAAATGGGAACACTTCCAAACCTGCAGCTGTGCTGGCCCATTAAAAAGCTGAAACTCGTTCTACTGTTCGACCTCATACTTATCACCACATAACTATTCATCAAAGAAATTTCGGTGCAATTAATTAAATTATTCCCCTGCCTGTGCCACTGAGTCGTTATTCCAGTATCAGCTTTCACTCGCACTCTCTTAAGCTCGTGTCTCGATGCCAAGTGACATCTCCAGGGCTGTCCAGCCTCAATAAAGCTCTGCTCCTCACCACTCACAGAGACGATCATTTCTCTCTTTTATTGCCATTTATTTTCCACTAGGATTTTGCTGCCAGTATATTGGCAGGACTTCCAGTATATGGATGTAATGAAATCTACCACAGACACTTAACATCGGGTCAGGCTTCAGCTCGGCTCATGTGAAGCTGTAATATGATAAACAAATGCTTCCAGGAGGAGGATTTTATCCGCTCCAAAACAGAATGAGGACTCCTTTGGTACCCAGACATGAACTAGGAGGGAGTAATTTCAGAATCCATATGATAATTAGCTTTATGGCCAAAATGTGCTCAACATGAGAAACCTGAGTTACAGCACAGATCAACTTCTTTATAAAAACCCCTCAGTATCACAGTTTGCATATTGCACCCTTTTTGTGTGTGTTTTGTCTGTCTGTGGTTTGTTCTTAAAAGCACTGTCAATATAACTCCACCGGCTCAGCACACCAAAGTGTGGAGGATTTGGTGGCTACTGCAGTGCCCTGAGTTGACCTACCACAATATCTAAATGTGAATGCCCAGATGCCAACTCCTCCTCAGCTCTTCTGGAAATTTTACAGGATGGCTCTGAACGTGGTCTGTCTGTGTTGACTGCCACAACAACTGATATGATGGCACCAGAGCATCACATCTGCATCCCAACCAGTCCAGGTTAGGACTGTTGTCAACAGGATTAGGCTCTAAAAATGTGAATTACAAAGATACCAATAGTCATGTCCCAGGCCCCTCTAAGGGGACTTGTGGTTGGAGTTGAGAGATGAAAGAAACACAAGGAAAATAAAGTGCTACTTTTAGAATGAGAAGGAAAAAAAAAATCAAACCTTAGAACAGTTTTTTATCTGGGCACAGTAAGTCTTGCACTACCTGGAAGGCTGTAAATCAATAACGAAGACATTCTATCACAGAGGCTTTATTTCCAACACGAGTTAATGGACATAAATCTCCTCCAGGCAATGGATGTAAAACATCAGACTGTGTGATCAAAGGCGTGGGGGTTTTACCCTGGGTTGGTTTTGTGTCTAAAATAATCTTCTCCCAGGAACAATGGAATTTTGCAGTTCTTCCAGGGAGACAGAGAAGAGGGCAGAGCTGTTCTGCACCAGCAGCTGCCCTGATGCCCTGCTGGTTTTCCAGCTAAGGCATCAGTTAGAGGAATTTGTAGCATCTGTGTAAAGGCAGCAGAACCAAACTGTTGCAAGATAAATAGGAGGAACACAGAATTTGCCAGGTAAAGAGGGCAGAACTTTGCTGAGTAGCACCTATCTTAAAAATCTATTTGCAAAGTTCCTTTTATATGCCCACTGAAATGTAGATGCTTTCCCTGCTTGCCTTGAACAAAGGCAAATAAAACCTGGCTCAAACCAGGTTTGAACCAACCTTGTGCATCCTCCACCTCATCCTTTTGCTATCCAACAGTCCAGATCATCTCCAACCACGCTGCCTTTTATTCTGCAGACTACACCAGGTATTTTGCCATTTGGTAAATGAGATACGGATTTGCCCCCCGCAAGCACACATCAACACTCTCCAAATGAATGCAATCTAGTACTTGGATATTATGTTTTCCTAGGATCCTTCATTACAACATGTCCATTCTTTCTTAAAAACAAGTAAATACTTCTGCTCTGGCATTACAGCACATTACTGGCAACTGTGGAGAGCAGTAAAACAAACAGGCTGCCTCACCAGGAAACATGAAAAATCCAACATGAGCAGCAGGGGCCAAGGCAGTGGCACTATGAAACCTCCCTCCCGTCCATTCTGTATCAGTAATTTAGCTGTAAATATACATTAGGTATTACCTTAAAAAAAAAAAAAAGGATAGTATTTAAATTTACAATGTTGCAGATAGTTAAGGAAGTTTGAATGGCACTTTACAGAAATCACAGAAGGTACATTTTATCGCAGTTGCTTTAAATTTTTTGAAACATCTAATCCCTTTCCAAAAGCTACTACAACATCTTGAATCCTTCACTTACAAGTTTGTTATCTATCCTAATTTGAATATGGCAAACAGACCATATTGATTTAACCCAGGACAATCCAGGACAATCCAAACTAACCTGTGCCCTTCAATACCAACCAACACACTTTCAAGAATTTTAATAAAAGAAGTAACCACATAACAAATATAACTCTAGATAATTCTTACCTTCTGTTTTACAAGCACATCCGAGGGCATGTCATTTTGTATTTTTCATTTTACTTTTTAACAGGAAAAGCATAAAATTAATATCTCATGGCCGCAAATCCAATTACCTGCTCCCTCTGAATGATCTCCTTCACCTCTGGTGCACATTCCAGCTGGACAGTGCACCCCACCAAGCTCCTCTGGGTAGGAACTGGGCCAGATCTGGCAGGCTGGGGGAGGGATGCATTCAGGAAGGCACCGTGGGTGGCAGCACGGGACAGTTCATGCGTTCACACCCTTGATTTCAGTCATCCCTTCCCTGCACCAAGACCACCAGGACGACCTGAAACGCTCCAAACACACCAACTTCCAAAGGCATCTGCAAACCATTGTCTGACAGGTGGTGATGGCGACACATGCCAGTGGGTTTTGATCCTTTCCCCAGTGCAGGCAGGACTGCCCAAGGGCACTGATGCAAACGTCCAGGTAAAGCCAGGGCTCTCCCAGCGGGCCAGGCTGCACAGCAGGTTATGATCACTCGGGGGGGTGACAAAGGCACCAAAGGCTCTGCCAGGCACATCAACTCTTCAGCAGTGAAAAGGAACTGCAGCACCTGCATTATCTAGGGACACCAGCTATCTTCAGACCTCTGAGGTAACAGGTTTTGCACCTTATCACAAACTCTGGTCTCACAGCCTATGCAGGATATCAGAGAGCAGATGTCCGTCCCTGGGCTGTGCTCAGTGGGAAAAGCCCATAATATGTTTGGCTGACTTTCCTATAGGTTGCTAGTGTCAACAAAATTAATGTGACATTTGCAACTATTTTGAGTATAAAATGAAGTTGCTTAAATTATTCGGCAGAAGCAGCATGAGACAGAATTATTCAGTTGACAAAATCTAATTAGGTGTAAATTATTTCAGGTTATATGAATTATAAAACGTTTCACAGAGAACTCAAACTCAAGGCTCAATGTGATACAGTGAATTAACATGCCGGGCATCTGTTTGCCAGAGCTGGGTTTCAGTTGGGGACAAAGTCACACAGGTAATTAATTTCTTCTTTCCACCAGCCACCCTGCTCAGGCAGGCTGAGGAAGCCATGCCCCATATACAACAGACATTTTATTATAGCTGGAAGGCTTTTCTCCTCACACAACATTGGAAGAATCTGAGAGCTGGTCAGCAGATGCAAAAAGCAGCTCTTAGTCTTACCCTCGAGACAGAGCTGAAGTTCCTGATGTCTGGGGACAGCAAGAAGGGAATTTGTTGGCAGCAAGCTCTCCTTGGAACCTGGTGCCCAGCTCCATCCTTCAAGCAGAAAATTCTCAGTCACACTGACAAATGTGTCTAAGTTTAATAACCACACTCACTTTTGCAAGTGTACTTTGATGCTCTGCAGGATCAGCATGCTCAGAAACCTGCCTAATTACCATAGTGTTTATTTTTCCTGCTAAGATTAATTTTTGCTTTTAGATGCAGAAATGCCATCATTGCCTTCCACAGAGCCAAGTAGGGCATCTTTGAACCCAAACTATTGATGATTTTAATGGCTGAAAAGCAGAAAGCTGAGAAGCTCTAAGGCTGACAGGGTGTCCTGTGCTGAGGCTGTGGAGAAGGAATGATGAGCAGCTGTGTAATTAGATGTTTTGGGTGGGAGAAGACAAGTGCTTTATGAGCTGAGCATCAGCTTTGCTCACTGGCTTTCAGCCTGGTGCAGAGGGAGGGTCTGGGCACTGTGGGAAAGAAGCAGATCCAGTTCCCACAGGAGGTTTAGAAATACACACTGGGATTTGACATGATCCCGATTTTCCATTTAAATGCCCCATGATTCAACATGGATTTCTAGATCTCATATGGGACTCAAAATACCTTCCCACACTGCCTTCCAACTCCTTGAACAACCCATTGCAGGAGACACAAGTTATTTACTATCGCTCACACTCCCTTTGTAAGGATCAGAAACAATTACTGGAAGCAAAGCAGAACATTTGGTCACAAGCCTTGAGAGGATGCATGCAAAAACCCAACAGCCCTGATTTTCTCTTTCTCTTTAAAAGTTCAGCTGTGCTGCTAAGCTCCAGCTGGGGTCTTTCTCAATGGATAGACACTGCAGCTTAGTTAAAAATGATATGCAATGCTATCAGCTGCTCTCTTGTTCCATTTCTACACAGAACACATTTCTTACACACTATTGACCACAATTCCTTGAAAAGACTGGTGAGGATTACACATTTTAGATGCCACCTTTTCCCCTACCTCAAACAATAGAAAGTAGCAAGTGAATTGGGAAAAAAACACAGCTAAAAACGAGCAAAAAAGCAGACACAGAAAGAACATGAGTACATCAAACATTTAACAATTACTTGCTCAAACTGACTAATTTGCTTTAGGGATTTAATAAAGTTTGATTCCTTGCTGTCTCACAGTATCTGGAGCCAGAGCAGCACATGCTGCCATCCCAGGCAGCCAGGCAGACACGAGCTGAATCTGAGGGGTGAGATGGACCTCTCCTCAGGAAATCCAGCTGGCTTTTCTGCATTCTCTAAGGTCCTCACACTGTCAATTTTTTAACTGAAATCTTAACTACAAAGAGGCTGGAAATACCAAGAATGGCCTCAGATGCATCTGTGCATTTAGGCAGTGTCAGTACCCTTCTGTGTGCAGATAAACTGCACATTCAAGAACAGATTAGAGCAGAGAGAAGCTCATATTTGTAGAAGGGGCGTACAAAATCATCCAGACCAACTGCCATGGGCATCTCCTCTTCCTTCCCCCATACATACATATATGGGGGGGTGTGTGTATATATATATATATACATACACATATACACACACACACAAACACACACACACACACACACAAACATATATATATATATATATATTTTAATAGTCTGTCCTAATCCTACACCAAGATGCCAGGGAAGATAAAGCAAGATAAATCCAGCACTCTTTGTTTCTATCTTCGTAACAAGAGCTGGTGGCAGTGACAGAGATCTGAGGATAAACTGAGATCTGCTACGGTTCACTAACCTTCATTTCACGGTGATTGATAACTGTATTTTTAAGTGCTGCAGGTATCAGGCTCAGCTCTGGACTCTGTATCTCTCTCTCTCTATCCTGTTTGTAGGAACATGTTGCAATATACTCTAAGACTGAGGCACCAGACAGCTTCTGCAGGACCTCCCATGTTCATGCCAGGACTGGGCATGGCGATGGAAGAGGCGAGTATCAACCCAATTTCCCTGCAGCAAAAGCAGCACAGCTGATAAGGACAGCAGGGCAAAAAGTAAAGGAAATTAAACCCCAAACAAAGCACAGAGCAGGAAAGGGCGTTTGTAACCACAAAGTGATTCCCTCCCTTTAGCCAACGCTCACTCCCAGTTGTGGAGGAGTTAAGGCTGCCACGTAAGAGGCAGAGCCGCGCTGTCCCCGGGGCGGCAGCCAAGGCCACTCACCCCACGATTAGAGGGCTGACAAGCTTTGTCAATGCAATCTACTGAACGCCGTGAGTGACAAGCGATCAATATTCCCCACTCTCATGGGTCATCACAGGTGACAGAGGTCTAAGTAATAAAACAGCCCTGGCTGCCTCCTCTAACTTAAATGCTTCCCCAGCCACAATATTTCTTTTTTGTCTAAGCGCCTGTAGCTAAATTCCTCACAGATCGAACCATCGGATGGGCTGTGGGTTCTGAGGAATTGCAACGTGCCAGGATTGATGCTGGCCCGGCAAGGCTCAGCAGGCTGGAGACACAGGTTCAAATAAATCACAAACGAGGAGCTCAGTGCTGTAATCTGCCTGCGCCGGGCCCCGTGGCAGCCTGGGGACACGAGGAGGGTGTGGGGACCGAGGGTGGCATGGAGCCACCTTCCAGCCCGAAATAGCCCTCTGAAAACACTCCCCACAACTCCCCTCCTGCCCTAATCTGTGAGCTGTTCGAAAAATTACTGGGGGGAGCTACATAAATTTGCGTTATGGTGTTAGCAGAAGACAAAGGTGCTCTGCTGCAAATCTGAGGGACGTTCTGATGGGACTAAAGCTCATGGGGCTTTTGAAGCAGTGGGAAACACTGACCACTGGGTCTTTACAGCATGAAAAAGCCCTCCACCCTTCTGAGCACTGGAAATGAGTGTGCAGGTTTTAAGGGAATCCCTTGCTCCGTTCCAGTCACCCACCCTTACCCCTGCCACGCCATGAGGCACCTGGTGGGACAAGCAGAGGATTTGTTCTGTACAACTGTGCCACAGCCAAAAACCACAGAGAATCTCCTGGTTTTCTAAACCCACAGACTACCTCACCCTTAAATAACTTGTTTTACAGCTGTGTGCCAAGGAAGAGCTCAGGCTTTAAAAAAATGCAGTGATTTACAGCTCAGAACCCAAATTTAAGGCAGATGAGGAAAACCCCCATCTTTTAGCCCTTAGGAAAATCCTGCCCCAATTCCTGCTGTCAATAATCATTATGGACACAATCCATTGATGTCCATCTGGGTTCTGAATGCTGTTCAGTTTTTTCAGATGTTTAGAATCAGCTTTTATTGGGAATAATCTCTTTAACCAACCAGCTCTGCAAACACTACGTTTCGCTACATTCCCAGGAGACTGGCAAGTGATACACACCAATTTATAGGGAATAAATGGAGACACAAAGCAAAGCCAGAGGCACAACTGGACACAAAACCCCATGGGAACACAATTTCACACTTCAAACTTTGGACAACAAATATGTCCTGGAAGAGTGTCTCTTCTAGGGGATGAGTATCAGTTGTGAAATTCTGTTTAGACAGGTGGCAGGACGATGCTGTGCTGTTTGGAAATAATTGGGGCACTGTTTACACAGCACTCTCATGATCTAAGCCAGGATAAAAATAGATGATAATGCTCAAAATCTGTATTTTTACACAAGTTCATCCTCTTTCACTACAGAAAGCAAACCAAAAAGCTAATTCTGCTTAAAACATGCATTTAGCCAGTTATTTATAATAATTACAGGACTTTTCTAGTTCAAGAAAAGCAACCCAGTTCACCTGTTCCAGTGTGGTTTCCCTAGGTAAATGTTTGCGAGCTGAAATAATTTATCATCAGGATTTTTTACCTCTGCATGGGACACTTGACCTGGAATGGCTTGAAACCAAAAAAATAACCCAGTACATGGCATTATGTCAAAAACCTTTAAAGGCTATCAATTAAATCATCTTCTCTCCAAGGGAAGCTATGTTCTTTGTATGGCCAAGGAGAATAAATGGAGATGGGAACTCTGTAGCAGTATCTTTTGGAATACACAAAAACAGATGAGGAAGCACATTTCCTAAAGAAAAACGGCCCTAACTCTTGGGATAAAATTAGATGTCTCATGAAGAAAAGGTCAATGTTCTAATGTAGGATTTGGTTCTTTAACACACTTGACTAGTGGCCAACTCAACCAGCTGGACAAGCACTGGAGAAGAGCATTTGGGAAGGATCTATTTCAGACCAAAGTAATCTTTTTAGTCACTAAATTCAGCTGATTTTCTGAATGATTAGATGAAGGCTCAGCTGTTCCCACATGACTGCTGAGGAAAGGCTGCAGGACTGGGGCTGGGTTAGGATGTGAACCAGCAGATAAACACAGCCAGGCTGGGGACAGCCCGTGGCGTTCCCAGGACAGTGTGGTGGCAGTGGTCGAGGGGGGAGCAGAGTCAGACCCGAACAAACCCAGCCCAGCCCTGCCTGGGGCACAGGGCAGCTGTGAGGGGATTCGGCAGCAGGTTAGAGAAGGGAGGCCACGTGTCAGTGCACAACTGCCCTCCTGCTGCTCCTAAAATGCCCATTTTACACTACACTGTACGAGCTCAGCTAAGCCCACGCTGCACGTGGAACACATTCCTCCTCACATGCAGATTCAATACACAAAACTCAGGTGACAGAGAAATAAAAACCCTGAAGCTTTACTTCTTCTCTCCACAAGTTTACTGCTATTCTCTCCCAGTCAGCCATCCAGCTTTTTTTTTTTTTTTTTTTTTTTTCTTTTCCCTTTGGTCTCAGAGGCTTTTGACTTTCTCTAGATATGACTCCAGAGTCATTTAAAAATAGAGAATGAAAGCAGTATGGCTGCAACGATCTGATAGCATCACATACAGCTCTTAACCTAATTTATTACTGATGATGTAGTCATTAATGTACTCTGAACATGCACTATACACTGCTCTTTAATGAAAAAGTAGCTGGAGAAGCTCATCCAACTTGCTTCAGAAAGTTGAGTCCCTAGAGGCTTACATGTCATCTACCCTTAGATTTATCCAAGGCTGAAGGAGATATTTTAAAACATATCTTCTTGTTATTCTTTTAAAAGATAGTTCCCTTGATTCTGAGCCTTGAAAGTTTAGCAGATCTTATTACCAGCAGTGAACTAAACTAAAGCAATTGGTGTAATGGTTGTTACACTGTGGGTACAACTCGCTTGCCATGTTCTCTTCTCATCCGCTTTCATCTCCAAGTGTTTATATGAGCAGGAAAAGTTACTGCAATTTTTCTTCTCATCAGCAAGGAGAGAAAAAAGTCTGGCAAAACTAGACTGGGGAAAGCACAGGAAAAGGAACTATGGAAATAAAACTCATTGGGACAAATTCATACAGTACTCTGGAAGATAAGAGGAACCGCAGAGACAGAAAGGCAACAGAGTCCCTATCCAGACTGCCAGCAAGGATGGGCTGTAATTGGCTAACGCTGACTAACAGTGGAAAGGAACTTTTTAAAAGCCATCACGCTCCTCTCCTCATGACCCCACTGATCTGCTGAAGTCTTTGGCTCAGAAGCTCCCAGTACACCCCAGGTCTGCGGCCACAGTGCTGGGATGTTCCCATCCTTTAGAAATCCCACAGCAAGCTCAGGGCTCAGGAAATCACGAACTACAGGCCACAACAGTGCAAGAGAAACACAACTGCTAAGGAAGCACGAGGCTTCCTGGGGAATGAGGTAGAAAAAAGAGTTAAAAGCTCAACAGACCCCAAAATGTGAGAGAAATATAAACCCTCTCTCCCAGAACCAATGGTAGATCATGTCTCATGCAGTGAGAAGGCAAATCATTCTTTTGGAGAAAGACCAACCACAAGTTAAAACAAATGAACAATAGGGGAAATTAACAGGTATGTGAGCCTGGAAAGTGCTCAGTGGGAAGTGCTGTTTCCATGTATCAGGCCTATAAATCACCCCCCTCCTGTCCTACAGGCATGCTAACTCCTGCGGAGGAACCACAGCCTTTCCTGAGAAGGAAAGACCAGCAGGGATTATCTGGATATGATGTTCCCTTCTGCATGCCAATTATGATGCTAAAAGGCCAGCAGAAATATTTAAGATGAAGGAAGTCAACACCTCTTCATTCCTGTCTGGTGAGCAGCTCTTCATACTTTTCATGCTTTATCAAATATGGATCATGTCTGCCCAGGAAGGTTAAGTACAGTGCTACAGTTTCCAGGTTAACTGCAGTGTAACTTTGTCAGCATTTCCATTCCTGTCCCTTTCTAAAGGATTTAAATACTCAAATCTAAATGTGCAACTCAAACCCAGTTTCAACCTGCAGGATTCCTAGGCTGGGGGCAACTTTTTTCCTTCTGTGCAAACAGCAAATTACTTACTACTAATTTATTTTATCAGTTATTTTCTTTCTTACATGGTGTAAGGAGCAAAAAGACAAAGATCATGTTACTTTGAGTGTAGGAGCCTGGACACGATAGAGTCCAGCCAGACTCCACCCCAGTCTGGAGGCTTTGTCCTTTGTGAAACCCTTTGCTCCAGGCTGGAGGAGGCATCCCTCCTGCTGGAATCCTCTCTGCTGACACCAGAAGGACCATGAAATGTGCTGTGTTAGTCTAAATGTCTTTCAGGTCCGTGTTTACCTAAGATAGCATTATTTGAACGTGTGTATTTGTGATCTAATTCACCTGGAGCGCCGCTCCATCCTACAGGAATAAGACAAGGACGTCCCATATGGTGGCAAGGTAGAAAATCTCCTCCAATGCAAACCACCTCTGACCTCTGGGATAATAAATTCTTCTGCAAATGACTGGGCAAAGTCCTGGAGCCTGTGTGCAGGGAAGATAAACAGCCCTCTTTGTCCTCAGGGCCAGAAGTAGCCATTGTATGGAGCTGGCCCAAAGGATTAGCGCTGCCATGATTATTTGTGTTATATGAGCTATTTCAGGAGCTAATTGACCCCAGCACAAAAGCCGGGTGAGAAAGGCTTTTGTAGCTAATAGAATGAGCAATACAGAAAAGGGTAAGGTGCTTTGAGCAATTGGGCCACAGTACACAGACACTGACTCAGTTTTAGCTGACAGCATCACGCAGGGCAATCTAATCTCCCCAGCTAGCACTAAATCAGCCTAGTATAAATGAGCCCATGACAGAACACGAGAAATGGGACTTGCTAAAAGGATAACTGAGGATAACTGCCTTGTGAAGCATAAATATTGAAGATGTTCAGAACTCTTCATTGCTCGAGCTTAGCATGCCTGGCAAGAGCTGTGCAGGCAGAGCTGTTGGATACTCAAATCCCTGCTTTTGGAGGGCATGGTGGTAAATGTCAGTATTGACATAAGGTATTCTGAAATTATAGATACCTGTTCCCTCCTTCCTTCCCTGTCTTGAGCACTTAATGGCAGGGGAAAGTATTGACACTGAGAAACTGATGGGACACTTAAACAGTAAATCATAAAGCAGCAACAACAAAAAACAAAGCCAGGATGACAGACATGAGGAGGAAGATGGGCTACAGCTGTAGTGTACATAATCCCAAAGTAAACTACTTGCCTCTAAATTCACTTGTGAAGAATCATGGAATCATTATCATTGGAAAAGACCTGTAAGATACTCGTGGAGAATTATGTATTTAAGGGGGAAAAGTGAAGCTAAATTTAGAACTGAACATATTTTTCTTGGCATTTAGTCACAACTCAGGAAAGCCGGTTTTATCTCAAAGTCTGAGCTAAGCAGAATAGAGTACAGTGAAAAAATTAAATCACCCTGACCTTTCTAAAGCCACTAGAAAAGCTGCTGCAACATAATGCATTACATATTCTACACTAAAAAGGGTGCAAAAGAGAACACAGCCACGTAAATATGCAACAGAAGAGAAATAATCACGTTCATCATTTATTTATTGAACCTACATGGACTCCTCACTGCACTATCCGAGGCCACCACAAGCATAAAGGAATTAAACAGCACAAAATCCCAGCCAGGAAAAAGCAGAATTTATAGGTGCTTCACAAATGGGGTAATGAGGCAGGGAAAATAGAAGGTCTCTGTGGACAGAGCCTAAAGCAGAGACAAAGTCAAGCCCGTGTCCCCTGAGCCAACACATTTTAGTGTAGGATTATTACTCCCTTCATGTGTTTCATCAGTGCCCATGCCCAGGAGGAGCTCCCTGCCCAAACAGGTCGCAGCCTTCCCATGAAGCAAGAGGCTTTCCAGACCTTTCTGCAGCTCTACAGGAACTCCCTGAGGACCAGCAAGAGAGGACGTGGCAGCCTCAGCAGCTCCCATGATGCGATACTGCGGTGTCGCTGTGGTGCCCAGGGCAGCTCACTGCACTGTGACAGACCTTCAGCCCAGGACACCGCCCCAGGGGTGCTCCAGCCAAGCTCCCCAGGGAGGAACGCTCATATCCAAGGTCTGCACCTACAGCTCAGAGCCAGCAAAGGATGCTTCGACTGTACCCAACACCCCCCACACTTCTGGAGCACAGGCACCTTCCAGCACGGCCTGGTGGGTGCACAGGGCTGGGCAGGGCTTTGAACACAATCTCAGCCTGTCCTACACCAGCCAGCTCGGCTCAGAGCCACAGCAACCAGCACTGACACATGCTGCAACCCCAGAAGCTGAGGATCTCAGGCTTTCTGTGCTAACAGGCACTGACCCTCAAGAAAACAATGCATTTGACCTGAGGTCTTGGAACAGGCTTCCAAAATTGAGTGACAGCACTGGGTTTGTGGGTGTGTAGTTTGAACAGAAGTGTGTGATATCACATGGTGGAAAACTTAAAGAGTCTAAGGTTTAAGAAACCCACACTGACACACCACAGAGGCTGCAGGGCTTTGAAGCTACCTAGTAATTGATTTTATTCACCTCAGCAGAACCATGGGTCCTGAGCAAAGGCTGTGTTTACAAGCCCCCCGTGTGGGTGGTGAGCACACCTGCCTTGGCACCCACAGCTCCACTGAGCTGAATGCCCTGCTCAGGGACAAAGGCAACCGTAGGGTTAAAGTCACCTATTGTTCCTGGCTCTGCAAACAATGCAGACCTACTTAGCTGAGGTAATGTTTTATGCACACTTATTTCCATGAAGCAAATCCAGTGTGTAATTCCAGGATTAGTGCAGCAACTAAGAAGTTTTCTGTTTTCAGCAAAGTTAGTTTTCATTTCAAAGTTTAGTTAGGCCTTAGAAGTTAATCAAAACACAGGATTTCAGAGTTTCACATACACTTGTTATAAGCAGAGACATCACCAAATTAAAATACACAAAAATGTAATGCTGAGAGAGGATTTTTTACCATTTCCTTTTACTCAAATAGATGAGGAGCAAAGAAGAGGAAAGGAGGAGTTAGTACTAATGTGCAGGTTCATCACTGACACTGCAATCCTTACGGGAGAGGTTTTACAGGCCACGAGACTTGTAAAGATCTACAAAGATTAAAAATTATCTATTTTTAATGCTTCTGTAGGCATTAATACCTCTACAGACATTAGAGAGTAATGAGGAAATGAAAGGAGGCTCTTCCAGAGCACCAACATATGTATGTACCTAAACTTTCAGGAGGGAGAAGGGAAAGAACCAAAGCTGGATTTATCTCAAACTAGGTATGATCCAAGGAATACCACAGTTGGTTAAAATAAAAATGTCTCAGGTTCAATGTTAAAGTTAGTACATTCATAAATATTAAGGGTCTGCTTTCTTTTTGTGTATCCTTCTATAATAAAACCCTCAATGTTTAAAAGAATAACACAGGCATGAGCAGATGTCTTCTATTCCCTTAAACACTTCACAGTACTGCTAGAAAGAACTGGGATGCTCTGCCTAGATTTTAAAAAAGTATTGACGTGTTTTTCTACACACCCCAAACAACTGATTCACTACTTAAAATCCTATTTTAAACAAAGAAATAATTAATGCTCAGGTCCAAGCACCCTCATGGCCCAGGGAGGCTGCTGGGAGCAAGACAGGACCATCAGTATTGGGGACCACAGGCTCTGTGCTCAAGGGGTGGAAGTTTATAAAGGCTTATCCAAGAAGACATAAAGGACAGTATAGCAATACAAATATTACAGATGGGATTTTCACAAGGATGGGTGTAGTTCTTGTAGTTCTCTTTCTAAAGTGCTCACACACTTTTAAACATCCCATCCTAAACAGTGATAAAATAAACATTGAATTGAGTAAAGAGAGTAAAAAAAAAATTAATGGAAAAAATAAGGATCTCTTCTCAAGTCACTTACTGATGTCCTACAGGTCATTTTTTTGGTGAAATTCACATTTATTGGCCTAAAACTCCCCAAAGAGCAGATCTGGCAGTGGAAGGAGCCAACTGCTACTGCCCCCTCTGCACTCACCAGGGAGCTCAGCCGTGCTGCACCACAAATAATGTTCCTTTGCTTGAAAGGTTTCCCTGGAAGCTGCAGAGGACCTTGCTCATTTCAGGCTGCAAACGCTGTCAGAATTTCGGGAAAGGCCTTATCCCGTGGCTGCTGAGGCCTGCGGGCTGCACGCCTCTCCACACTGCATTCTTCTCTGCGCAAAGGTGCCTGGTTTCTGAGATGCTTGAGACCTTAATGGCAGGTAACACGAGGTGACTTAACAATTTTCCATCCTCCTCCCAGCTGTCTCAGCTCCATGGGAATTGGCTCCCTTGGCCCAAAGCAAGGCTCGCCGACGCTAACTTGAATCGTGCTCTGTCCAAGGCACAGCTCTGCGCGTTACCAACTGCTCGCTGTGTGCCTGGAAATCAAAGGTACAAATGCACACTCCACGGAATGGCTTACATTAGTGCCATTAATTCCTACTTTCAGCATAATCCTTCATCTGGGAGTTATTCCAAAACATAGGAGTTAATGACACTAATATAAACCATCCCAATGTAGCATGTGTTTCTTTAGCTTTTATTCCCATGACTAAATGTCTTTTTAATGCACTTTTATTTACCGTGATGGAAATAGTTTTTCCTGCTTTACTCCATCAGAAGTCTGGCTCTGTCACATTAACCCTTTTCTGGGCAAAGCCCTGTAGACGTATTTCCCATTAAGACTCCCAAATGAAAACCTTCTGCTGACATTCCAGCAGAGCACTTTCAAGAGCCGAGAGCCCCGATGGAAACCCTGCACAGAGGGATGGCGATGGCCTCAGCAGGCTGTGCAATCTCCTGGTGACACGGTGCCCAGGGCTCGGCCAGCCTGGCACTGAAGTGCTTTGGGACCAAGGAACAGAGCTGCAGAGAGGCTCTGCCCTCCTGGTGCCCAACAGCCCTCGGTGCAATTCCCTGGTGACACTCCAACCCAGCTGACGAGAAGCAGTGCCTCTGGATTTTCTCAGAGGTGTGAAATACAGACAGAGGGGGGAAGTGTATTAGAGGGTTGGAGAAAAATACTGCTACTCCCCAAAGAAGGTATGGAGAAATTCCTGAAGAAAAAATGCTCTTTTGCTAGAGGAAGTGGATGGGGAAGGAAAAAGAACATAAAAAGAGTAATGAAAAGAAAGCAAAGTACATTTTTTTGTCTCCATTTTGCTTTCCCTTCACTCCACAGTAGTCCCCCAAAGCAGAGCCTATCCCGTTCTTGACCTTCTAAGCTGGAGTAACTTCCATGTTCACAAAATTTTCCTTTTATTTGTTTTTTTCAAAATTATAGCTTTTAGAATTAGGGTTAACTTTTCCAATCCCTTTGCATTCACTTATGTCCTCCTTCACCACTGCTGAGCACAGGGCAGGTGATGAAGAGCAGGTAGGAGAGGAAGGACTGCAAAAAGCTGAGAAGTAAAACAAAAGCAATTTGCTTCTGAACATTAAGAAACAAAGTTTAAACACTCTGAAATGTTCAGTTCTCCCTTCCAGTTTACCTAATGCTGCTCAGTACGTATCTCCTTTTTAAAGCTTTTAAAAGGAAGCATAGAGAGACATCCTTGAACAATCCTTGGGGATTTTCTTGATTGCATCCATGAAGGAAATACTTTCCTGCAGTGACACTGCACTGCATTAACCCAGCAATTCAGCAGACAGCACTTCTCCAGAGTTACACAGTGTATAAATACAGGGCATATGAGCAGCATAAACATGGGACACTTGCCAAAACATAATTCTGTTTCGTAAATCTGAGACTGTATCTGAGATGCTCAAAGAGTCATAAATAATACAGGGGGACCAGCTGCCCCAGAAGTCAACAGGCTCAGGCCGAATGGAAGGATTTCAATAAATTCAGGCCAAATCCTTACCACAGAAGATGTCTATTGATACCTTCTGCTAAGACTTCAAAAAGCACAAAAGTGTTTTGAGGCTCTCACTTTTTTATTATCGAAGAGATCCATTTCAAAAAATTTCTCTATTAAGTAAATTCCTCCATCTGATTAGTTTCTTACAGTAAAGATCATTTACCCTTGGGTTTAGATTTGAAGCATAAGAGGTTGAGCCTGAGATTCTTGTGGGGAACGGGGAGATTAAGGATCAGTAAGTTTTTAATTTAAATAGAAAATGTTTTGAGTATTAACTGGTTGATCTGAAGGTTCAGCGATGAGCGCCGTAGGGAAAGAGCTTGTTCTTTGGCATGGACACCCCTGAGGGGAGGGGGAACTCAGAGGGAGGGCAGGAATGCAAACCTCTAAACATCACAGATCTGTCACCACAACCACCAGAAAATCAGTTAGCATCAGTATGATTTTAATTTTGGCAGCAAGATAATAAAGCCACAGTGAGGGTGAACATAGTGAATTCGGACAGAAAATGAGAGGAAGAAAGAAAAAGATGTGAAAGTAGATCTAGTTCTTCTAGAAAAGCAATCTTGGCTACAGAAGTTAATGATAAAAACATGCGTTTCTACTCAAGCGGTTTTCTCTTACCCATTAGAAGTTAAAATGGAACCAGCTTAAAAGAAATAGACCTTGTCAGGAACATCCCATCATGAACACTCACATGCACTTAGCTTCAGTGAAGTCCCCCTGATTTGGAGAGGACTCTGGAGCTCCAATGTCTACCCCTCATTCAAGGCAAGCCTGGCACAAGGGAGAGGCAGGGATTTCTCATCCACAGGGCCTGGCCTCTGCTGGCAGCTCTTTGTGCCAGGCAGAAGCACCAGTGAAAACAGGCATAATGAAAAGCAGGTCTGAATTATTCCAGCACAAGATATTATCTCTCCTTGCAAGCCTTGTCCCACAGTTTCCATGGACCACTGCAGCTCCAACACTACTGGAGCTGCGCGTGGGGCACTCGGGTGAACTGCACCTGCCTGCAGTGAGTAAAACCAAAACCAGCTGATAACCAGAGAGAGCTGCCAGCACAGGAGACAGTCTGAAAATATCCAGACTATATTTTTAATGATTTCTCTCTTTTTTTTTTTGATGCCAGGAAAGGAGGATGAAGGATTTAAAACCACCATGAAGCACAGTTTATTTAACCTTGGGCAGCACAGCAATGCTTGAGATGCTGAAGCATCACGTGGGCAGGCAGAGACAGCTCCCTTTTGGTGAGTGCAAAATGATTTTCTGACTCCTTCTGACCACCAGTCAAATTGTTCCAGCTCTCCTGCTGTTGCAATTTGAGAGTTTGCAGTCCTCCCTTTCCAAGAACCATTTGGGAGCAATATAAATGGTGACCTTCTTTGGAAGGACGATGCAACCTGTGACAAAGGCCTCATTATCCTCCAGTGGTGACACACGCCCACGAGCCTCTGTGGGACACTGGAAATCTCTCCCTTTAAAATTAACAAAGAATCTTGTGGCGTTGTGGAGTGAATTACACTTCCTGGACTCTTGGGATCACAGCTCTGGACTTTTCAGAAAGAAAAATTTTCAAGAGAATAAACTCAATCCAAACTCACGCAAGCACTTGTGGGTTTTCTTTTCAGGGCCAAACACATTACAATCAAGATTGTATTTGCCTGCTAAGGACTGGGAGTTGCTTGAAAGAGGAAAGGAGCAAATTGGGAGCTTGGAATACCACGTGCACAGGTAAAAAATATTATTTTGATTTCACCCACAGCTCAGTATTTTATCTGGAGAGTGCACTCCCAGCAGCGCTGTACAGCTTTTACACCACCCAGGTGTTATACTAGGTAAGTATGGATCCCTAAAGCAACCAGAAAATGGAAATCTATGAGCCTGCTACCACTTCAAATCACACATCCAGCCTTTGATCAAGCAGTAGAGACTTCGGCTTGAAGAAGTAGAAATCCTGGATGTATTTTCTCCCCAGGTACAACTCCACCCAGGGAACTATTACCTCCATAGCTGTGTGTCTTTAAATCCCTCTCATTACCTGTTCCCTCTCCCCACATCTCCCTCAAAGTGCCCCCTGACCTGGCAGTGGAGCGTGCTGCACCTGTGTGACACAGTGTGGAACCTGACCCCTTCCTCGGGCTTGTTTTGTGGCAGTTCTCTCTGTGGCAGCACTCACAACACCAGGCTTCCTTGCAGACACTCAGGGAAGCACAGCACCTGCTCCTGACGCCCTTGGAATCAAAAGACAGACAGGCACCCAGCTAAAAAAGGAAAAAAAGTTAGGAGGGAGAAACAAGGGTGGTAGAACGGAAAGCAGTCGTTGTGTTCTCCCTTTTGTCACTGACCCCCATTCAGAGACAAGATAAAAAGCAGCCAGTGAAAAGCCTTACTACTCATTTTCCTTGGTACTCAGATCAAAAGAAACCAGTTGTGTTTTCTTCCTAAAAAGACATACCATAACCTTTCCAAAAAAAAAAAAAAAAAAAAAAAAAGATGGGATTGCTTTAGGCTTCTCGAGGATTTCCTGCAGGAAGTGCCCTGGAAAATGATGGAGATGACAACATGTGCTTTTCAAAATACATCTCCATGGTTGTTGAGATTTTACACACACCACTCATATTCTTAAAATAGATATCTAAAAAACTAAACTTAAAAATAATAAAAGAAATAGAACCAGAAATTCCCGCAGTGTTTTCTCCAGCAAGCAGTAAGTGCACAGTCTATCTTTCTTAAGTGCAATACACTCCACTATCAATTTGTGCACTGGACCATTTTTTCCTGAAAGTAATATCCCCAAACATAATACAGGGTTTATTTAGCTCTACAATTGCATTACCAGTGTTTCAGAGTTTAAAACAAAATGAAGACAAATCAAAAGACCTTGGTAAAAGAGGGGGAAAAAAGTGTATTACATCAGGTTCAGGAAATCTATGAGAGGCAAGGAGCACAAGGGACCAGGATTTGTATCCAAAGAGACAACACAGAGAAGGACCAAACAAAAGGCTGACCGAGATGTGCAGGCAGCAGACTGAGGCTTCTATCACTCTGAGAACACATGGACTTCTCGTTCTCCATATGGCAGCTCTGCTCTCCCAAGAACTCTACCTGTTGGCAGATGAGAGATCCTGCTGTTTGCATCTGAGGCAGGCGGGGAGTGGAGCTGCATCCTCAGGCTCAGGAGCACGGGAATGGTTTGATGCAGAGCAGGGGAACGCTATGGAACTCTTGAAGGTGTTAGCTTGATCAAAGCTTCCCTCACCAGAGATCTCCAGTTTACACGCGAGAAAAACTCAGACTCATAAAGCAAATTAGAATCAGGTTTAGAGTTTTGAGCTAAGCCTCCAGGACTTGTTTTATGGATAAAATCTGCTGCCATCCTGTGCTTTGGTTTGATTGTCTACAGGGCTAGAAATATCATAGCGTGCTTTTTCACCACTGGTTAGCAAAATTTACACTTCCTTTGAAAAGGGAGGTGAAATGCAATGAGCAATTCTTTTAAATGAAATATGAACAGCAGGGCTGACTGCTTTCTTACACCACCAAAACTGAGTGCACTCAGGAATGCTCCAACAGAAACTACCAATAATGCTAATAGTAATCCAGAGATTCTGTGCACAAACTGTCTAGAGCCCAAAATAACCCAAAGGCACGCTGAAACTGTCAAGTTACAGCAAGTTTATTGTTTTTGCATTGCACGTCTTACAAGGCAATTTTACTTGTTAAATACGCTAAATTCTGCTTTTAATTTATGTATGACCAAACATCCCTTACAAAGTTTTAAGAATGCATCCTTCTAATTATGGTCCTATCTTCAGCTCATTTACAAAATTTGCTTATAGGTCTGTACAGGTTTAAATCCATTATTACTGCAAGGATTATGTTCACCTGGAAGGCAGGTTTGCTTCTCCACAAAGCAATCCTCCATGTAATTAAAGAACAGCTACTTCACTCCTGCCTAACGTGGATGCACCAGGCATCAGATACGCAAGTGTTAGTACACACCAGGAATTGATAGGGCTAGTGAAAAACGGCATCTGGCCTAGGAAACTGCAGCTCTACAATGCAATGAGACTTACTGACGATGTTACCCCACAGAGATGCCAGCCAAGGTGATGCTCTCTCTCATCCAAGCACCCTGGCCTTCATATGACACACATCCTTCTACAAATCCAAATGACAGCTCTGTGACAACATGGGAAGATACTTTCTAGGCTTTGAGCCTGCGTTTCTCCTCATCAACAACAACAACAAATGCACTTGAAATAGAAGCCATTTGCTAACTCCCCCACAGAACCACAGAATGTCCTGAGTTGCAAAGGACCCTCAAGGATCACTGAGTCCAACTCCTGGCCCTGCACAGGACATCACCAAGAGCCACACCCTGTGCCTGCAGGCATTGTTCAAATGCTCCTGGAGCTGTGGCAGCCTCAGGCTGTGCCCATTCCCTGGGGAGCCTGGGCAGTGCCAGCACCTATGGGGGAAGAACCTTTCCATAAAATCCAACCTGACTCTGCCTGGCACAGCTCCAGCCCTCCCCTCAGGTCCCATCCCTGGTCATGAGGAGATCTGTACCTGCCCTGCTCTGCTCCTCATGAGAATGTTGAAGACCACAATGAGGTCTGACCTCAGTTTCCCCTTCTACAGCTGAACATTTTAAGTGGCCTCAGCTGCTCCTCACATAGCTTCTCCTCCAGACCCTTCCCCATCCTCGTGGCCTCCTTTGGATGCTCCCCAATGGCTTCATGTCCTTTTGACACTGTGGTGCCCAAACTGCCCCAGCTCTGGAGGTGAGGCTGCCCCAGCCCAGAGCAGAGCAGGACAATCCCCTCGCTGGTGCCCCAGGACAGGGATGTCCCTCCTGGCTCCAGGGCACTGCTGGCTCAGATCCTGGTCCCTTTCTGTTGCACCACTGTTGGGTGAATCTTTTCAAATAAATCATGACACCCAGGAATCATCCTGCATTTCAGCTCAGAAAGCTGGTCAGGAATGTGGAAAACTACAGAGAATCGTAAGATGTTTATGGCTGAAGGGGACCTTCAAGACCATCTACCTTCAACCCCCTGCTATGGGCAGAGACACCTTCCACTAGACCAGTTGTTCAAAGCCCAATCCCAAGAGATGTCCTCCTGTTACCCCTCACCCTAATCTGCTGAGATTTTCAAAGATCATCAAGATAAAGTCCATTTTCACTCTGAGCAGAGCCCCCAGTACCGCTGCACATCCTTGCTGCACCAGACTGTACATCTCTCATATCCCCTCAGCAGCGTCAGCTGAAAATCGAGCGATGCAAACAACTGAGCAGGCTTGGCATCGGGTCCCAGCCCTCCAGAGCAGCACCGGGGGCAGAACACGGCCCCAGCCAGCTGGCACCAGCGAGCCTTCCCCAAAACACCCGGGGGCTGGAGCAGCACAAAGGCAGCCGCAGGAAAGAGGCTCACAAATGAGCTCCAGGGTGTGTGCAGAGCACTGCCTGCCAGGCAAGCTGCCCGCCGGGCACGGGAACTGGGCAGGTAGAGCTGGAGATGGCCAGGGAGCACCAGAACCGGGCAGAGAGCACCAGAACCGGGCAGGGAGAGCTGGAGATGGCCAGGGAGCACCAGAACCAGGCAGGGAGAGCTGGAGATGGCCAGGGAGCACCAGAACCGGGCAGAGAGCACCAGAACCAGGCAGGGAGAGCTGGAGATGGTCAGGGAGCACCAGAACCAGGCAGGGAGAGCTGGAGATGGCCAGGGAGGAGCAGCAAAACCGAGCAGGGAGCACCAGAGTCAGGCAGGGAGAGCCAGAACCAGGCAGAGAGAGCCAGAGCCAGGCAGCTGTGGGCAACCCAGCACAGCAGCAGGAGCGGCTGTCCAGCCACAGCCACTGTGCCAGTGATTTCTGCCCATGCTGACAGCGTGCAAGAGAGCACCAGCAAGCCTTGCTTGGAGCATATCTAATCCAAATGGCAGTGTGGAAGTCTGGAAGCCTATCTGGCAATTTTATATCCAGACATTAGGCATGATGAAAGCGTGGTGGAAGGACAACGAGAGAGAAAACATGCCAGATTTTGCAAGTGTGGACATGGCCTTAAATTTGTTTTGGCCAGGAAAAAACAAACTGTCACCCTTCTAATAAGCCCTGCTCAAAGCACATCCTTTTGGAAAATGAGCTGGCCAGACATTTATCTCAGCCAGGGCAGAGATGACTTTATTTTTGATGGAAGTCGGCAGGAAGGAAGCCAAGGAGGCTGAGCTGCTACGTGTTTGCAATGAGAGAAGCGAGTGTGAATGTCCATCTTACACCCTCTCCCACAGTCCATTAGAGGGGGAACGCTGCATCATTCATCTGCACACCAGGACACAGACACGCTTTCCCACATTACACCTCCAGGCCTAATAGATCATTTTTAGCTGAAAATTGTTTCCCAGAGCCTGGAACATGTCAGAACTTTGGAGCAATTAAAATTCACTCAATTTCCTTCACCTGTTCTGTTGTGTTGTCCAAAAAAGTCTGTGCAGTTTATTCAGTGTGGCTTACTCGCCTTAAACATGGGAAGAAGCTGTACAAACAAATCCTTCTAAGGAAATCTATGGGCTTTAAAAGACTGGACTACACTAACCTCTGGAAGAGAACACTGATAGCTGCAAACTCTTACACTTAGAAAGTA
This sequence comes from Hirundo rustica, assembly GCF_015227805.2. Lineage (NCBI taxonomy): Eukaryota > Metazoa > Chordata > Aves > Passeriformes > Hirundinidae > Hirundo > Hirundo rustica. The sequence continues at coordinate 9,313,949 of NC_053468.1, read as the reverse complement.
ATTAAGACTGAGTAAATGAAAAATGCTCCAAGAGCTCAGCACTCCCAGCAGCCAGGCCTTCTTTCTGGCATGAATTCTCCCTTTTTTCAGTGCGCTGCGAGGTGCTGAGGGACTGGAGGGGCTGCAGAGGAGGTGGGGGATGCTGTCAGCACATTGGTGCAGGTCAGGAACCCTCCATGGGAGAAGTCCAGGCTGGAGCTGCTGCCCTGCCCCGGCACGGGCGGCCAGGCTGCCTGACCCACCTCCCTCCCCACCACGTGCCCATCAATCTGCTCCCCCTCCGCCGTGGTTCTGGGGATTGACTGATTATATTTATCACACTTGTAGTTCACAGGGCAATGGTTTAAATTTCATTCAATACACTCCATCTGGGAGCGCTTTTAAAACACACCCACAAGCACATTTCTCCCTCTCACCCCGCACCCCCGCAGCGATCAGCCATCTGTACTCTGGAAACAAATCCTAAAAAATTATTCTAAATTAAAAACTCATTTTAAAAGAAAAGTAGTATTAAACTGTTTTATAAACATAATAAACCACAGTAAGCCTTGGTTGCAATAAATATCCAACTCTTGCCTACAGCTATTAGAATCCACAAGCGTATTTTTAAGTTTGCTAGCAAACAGTATATTTATTCTGACCATGATTTGTCTTCTGTGGTTTAATGCTCTCTCATGTTTCTTTCATATGTTTACAGAGGTGGGGGGAGAGAAGAGAGAGAGAAAGCAGGCTGTCCTGAAATCTGTTACAGACTCCTGTAAGCCCGGGTGGCTCTTGAAGGACTGCCACTTCTGCACTGGGGCTGGCTCGGCCTGGGGACAGCAGCATCACAGAGACACGCACTGTCCCCTCCCTGCCTCAGCTACCTTTGGTTACACGTGGTGAAATTGGTCAGAGAAAACAAATAAAGGAGAACAAGAGCAAGTTATAGCCCCTAATGCAGAGAGGCACCACAGTGGGAATCCACTGCCTCTAGCAGAGGTGCCTATGCACAAAAATAAGGATATTTGTGGGAGGATTAAAGAAGGTAAGAAAGAGGAGAGGCAGACTGGGGCAGTGACTGAAGACAGAGGCAGACAGGGTAAAGGAATTAACATTAAATAATAGGGTTATATGTGGGGTAGAGGTGGTTTAGCCATGTGGCCCTGAGATAACACCCATGTGCTGGTCTGTAACGCCAAAGAAATCAGGATGCTAATTATTTCTGTTGTATGGGAGAAAATATCATATTTAAACATCTCAAAGGACTTACAATCCAGTAGACCTGTTGGTTCACCAGAAAATGCTGCTCACTGTTGGTAAGGAAAAGGCTGATGTTTCCCCCTGGCTGATGTGAGCTGGGCAGAACGTGGGGCACCGTGTGGGGCAGAGCCTCAGCCCCCTGGGCAGGGGTCAGCACGGGAGCTCCCCCAGCTCAGAGCCCTCACAGAAGCCCCTGCAGCAGCCCAGGGGTGGAAGGTGTGGATCCATCCCAGCCAGGGTGTGCCAGGGCACTGGCAGCAGGGGAGGTGCCTCCATCCTGGCCCCAGCCCCCATGGAGCCATGCCCACTGCAGCCCCGTGGATTGATGTCAAAACACTCTGCATGTGGCCATGCAATGACTTCACAAGAGAACTACACTTGATTTTTATCAGATGTTTGAGGCTATGGTTTTATAAACTGATGGAACACGTGTCAGCAAAAGCCCCTAAGCAGTCCTGCTGCCTTCAGAAGTTACTGGCAGATGTACTGCTTTCAGAGACCTTGTGTGGAAAACCTGTGCTCCACCTCGTGTTTTGCCCCCCCTGAAATCACCAGATTTTTACTGTATTCAATTATTACTAATTATCTTATAAGATGTGATCTGACCAAAACTAAGCAGGTCCACCCAAAGGTCTCCAAAGAGGAGGACACCTTCCATGCAAGAGCTGCACCAAGGCTGGAGGGATCAGCTACTTCCAGAGTTTCTTCACTTGCACTAAAAAGATAATGCAATCGGGTTAGCTACAAAGCTATTCCTTCCCATTTTCAAGACAATTATAGCTCACGATGTGTGAGTAACTAACACAAGTTAGGTCTTAATGACTGGAATTTATAATACTGCCAAGTGTTACCCAAGAAAAGAGGAAAGGGAGAGTGATGGAGGGAACAGAAGTCCTAAGCAAAGCTCCCACACTAAAGAATTTATAAGCAAGAAGAACAAACATTCTCTTTGGGAATTACTCAAAGCAAAGAATTACAGAAAGAATTATAGCACATAAACTAAGGTTACATAAACAGTCTAATAAAATCCTGAGACTGATTTATGGAGCAGAGACATCTTGTAGTGTACTTCCGTGGACAGCAATTTCTGCTCAGAACAGCAACCACGTCGTAATTAGTGAAAACCAACAGAGCATCCCATCTAAGAGATAACAATAATAAAAGCCAAACATATAAATAAATAAATAGCCCAAAACAACAAAATAGTCAGACTCTTCTTCCTATAGGCAAATACACAAAGTAATGGCTGGAAAACTTTGATCTTCCTCGAAATAACCCCTGTAAACGTGTGCAAACACAAATTTACCTCATTTTCAATGAAAAATTTTGGTTCCCTGGAAGTGGTGACCTCTAAAGTTAAACACAGGGCAGAAGGGATGCCCAAGGAGCCACAGCTCTGTGTGTCACACGGGATGGAGCGTGATTTCCCAGTCGCAGGGCTTTGCATACAACAATTTTCTCATCACAGAATATTCTGAGTTGGAAGGAACCCCCAAGGATCATCAAGTCCAGCTTTTCAGTGAATGGTCCACACAGGAATCAAACCCCACCTTGGTGTTTTTAGCACTGGGCTCTAACCAACTACTTTATTGAGGTTTGTGACAAAGCTGGGTTTGGTGCCAAGGTCAGAGACAACATCATCTCAGTGTACAAAGCCAAAACAACACCAGCAGTGCCTCCCTGTCCAGCAGCTCAGCCTTTCCAGCCCTCTCTGCACTAGTTCACTTTGCTCTGCTCAGCATCCACTCCAGCCAAGCTCCTGACACATTTCAGTGTCCCCCTCCTGTCCTGCCCAGCTCAGTGAGTCCCTGTGCAATCTGCCCACAGCTCTGGCCAGCAGCCTCTCAGGGAGAGGGGCTGGGAAGATGGCAATGCACCGAGTGTCCCTGCAGTTTGTGTGACAGGATTCACATCTTCCCATGCTGTCGAGGCTCTCAGGCAGTTTAAATATAAGCCTTATTCATGCAGATAAAGTACAACCAATGCCACAGCCTTAAGTGATAGCTCATTTAGGTTGTAGCTACTATTTTACTCCCCTCCATGATTCAGAAGGGCAACGAAAATGGTAGTGGTGGATGTTGTCATCACTTCATAATTCTCTCAGGTAGCTGAGACACTACAATGGGGCTGATGCACAAGGGGATGGGAGCGACAAAAATAAAGGTGGGTCAAGAACACAGAAGGGTTCCCCTTGTCCACTGTGGAATAAGGAAACCAGAAATGTTGTGGAGGAACTGGGTCCCACAAGGGCTTCCCAGAGGGGTTGGTGTTACTGATCCAGGAGCAGAAGGACAAAACCAGTTGAATTTGTGCAGAAGTGCAGCCAACACGTCACTGAGGCCTGGCAGGACCCACCTGCCACCGCCGGCTCCCTCCAGAGCCAGCAGCCTTTACAAGCTTTCATGAAGCCTCATGAAGAATAGGGCAGCGAGAGTGCTGAGGCCCCTTTAAAACAGATTCTCCCAGAGAAACTTCCAGAAGGAGAGGGCTTGAAACAGAACTAAAGAGTGCCATCTGCTGCAGAGAGCTGGAGCAACCTCGGGCCGGGCGAGTGAGCGGCCGGGCAGCGGCAGCGCCCGAGCTGGCACCGAGCTGGGGCAGGGGAAGGGCTCCCAGGGGTGTCATGGAGAGAGAGAGACGAAGGTTAATGTGGGGTTACTGCTCCCTCTGTGCCGTCTCCAGTGTCTGCACCCACACTCCCTGCAAGCCCGTGGGGTCTGGGATGCGCCATGCCCTGCTGTCTGTGCAGGCTGGGGCACCAAGCTGTCCCCTGATGCACCTGGAGCTGCTACCAGCCTCGCTGGAGCAAAGCAGGGATGGACAAAGCCCTGCAGCCTCACCTCCCACCCGCAATCTGCTCCTGTTGTCTTCTACTCCAGCTCACAACGCGATACCTCAGAGGCCGCTTGCTGAAGAAAGACTTGAAGAGCAAGGTTTGAACTTCAGAGGGTTTCCGCAGCTCACAGGGAAAAAGTCTCAAGTAAAGCAGAGCTCCGAGCAAAGCCAGCCCAGTTTGGGACAGCCGAGGGATGTGCTGGCTCAGGGCACAGGGACCGGCTTAGCGAGAAGCTCCGGGCAGTGCCTGCGCTCCATGGCCAGGCCCGGCCCGGCACAGCGGCCTTGTCCCCGCACCCCCACCTGTACCCGGCACCGGCGCCGCGGGTCCCGCCCCGCTGGGCTCGGCAGGGTGTGAGAGCACCCACCGAAAATGCCCAACAACCCAGGCCGGCCCTGGCACGGTCCCTGCCGAGCCTGCCGTTCCTCCAGGTGCCTTTTGTCCCTGCCTTTCCCTGCCAGCGCCGGAGCGGAGCGCAGCGAGCGCCGCCCGCCCTGCTTCGCAGCCTGCAGATGGTGCTAGCCACCAGCTTTTCCCCGATCCCCAACTTCCCGCAGCCCGAGGAGAAACCCCCGCGAGCCGGCAGCTCAGCTCCCCCCGAGGGGCTCACGGCAGCTGTCCTCAGCCCTTGTGGCACGGTGACACCTCCCCGCAGCACCCCGGGGCGTGGCTGCGGTGGGCCGGAGTAACTAAGCGAGTTTTTGAAAAGCCGCTGCCTCGGTGCAGCTCCAGGCCGAATGGTCTCGGTGCTTCCAAGCACCGCTCTCACCCAGCAGAGATTCACCCCACGAGGGCTCAGAGGGACACCCAGAGTCCCTGGGTCCTGACCCCCTGGCGCTGCTGGCCCTCTCCATCCCTCCTGCCGGGAAGCTCCGGCAGCACAAGTAAAAGCGCTCAGAGCTGTCTATATTCTGTCCGTCCCTTTTAGGAGTAGGATTTAATCCTATTAAATCCATAGGGCTTTTGTAACTCTAAAGACAGAGTTGCATCTATCTCCTCCCCGTCGGCACAACTTTTTTTTTTTTTTTTTTAAATTAATTGAACTCGTAACCCAGATGTATTATAAGCAAAACAGGTGCCCAAAAAAATCCACAAACAACAAAAATGCCCCCTCTTGGGTTACCATTTCAAAGGTGAGTCGTGACCAGATCATGACTCTGATGTTCACAAATAAAAAGAAAAAGCAGGTTTCCACTCTCAGGGAGGAAAATTCTTCAGATTTCCAGCACTTAAGACATTGCATTTAGGTGAAAATCCTTCACCATTTTACTTAAAATAACTTTTCCTGAAGTATATAACAAGATGTACATGTTCCCTGAGTGCAGCTGGAATACCTTTACAGCAGCAGCCAATACAATGGGTTCCCCAGAAGCAAAGAAAATCACTGTGCTCCAAAATCCTCTTAAAACTAACGATAGCTGAAGAAGCTGAGCTGCCTTAATAAACTGGGCTGGTTTTATAGCTTTATCCTTCAAGATGCCAAGTATTCCTGCTCCAGTTCAGCAGAATCCTCCAGGACACGCTTAACTTTAAATACAGGGGGAGTTTTGTTGAAGTTAATGGTGCTGCCCAAGGGCTTAAGATTAAGCACACGCTTAAGTACTTTGCTAGGCCTGGACCCACACTTACAAAGATCAAGCTCCTAAATTTTAGAGCCTGACTATATGTTTAACTGTTTATGTTGAGCCTGTCAAACTTTTGGCTTCTGATTATTCCTTCAAGAGAAGTATTATATCAGACATAAAATCCTGAATAATTACTGGTTTGGAAAATCTAAAGACAGGCTGACTGGAAGCAGAGACCCGTTAGGAGTAAATAGGAGTGTAATAAAAAAGACTTTTAACAAAATCCTTGTGGAAGTTTAATAAATAGAACAAGACTCTCAGCGTTCACAGGAGCACAGGGCACCCAGAGCTTTGGTAAACTCCTGCTCTCACAGGGGCTGGGCTCAGAACAGCGCAGTGACCCAAGGGCAAAGGACAGCTGAGGGAAACCCCCCAGGGAAAGCTGCTGGCCCAGGGCACCAGGGGCAGTGCTGATTGTCCCAGGGGGGCACATTCACACTACCAGAGAATCACAGAATCGTGAGGCTGGGAAAGCTCTCCAAGAGTCCAGCCACTGCCCAGCACTGCCAAGGCAAGCCCTGAGCCGTGCCCCCAGGTGCCACATCCACACATCTGTTAAATCCCTCCCGGGATGGGGACTGCCCCACTGCCATGGGCAGCTGTGCCAGGACTGGACAGCCCCTTCCATTTAGAAATTTTCCCTATTGTCCAACCTAAACATAACCTGGCTCAACTTGAGACCATTTCCTCCTACCCTGTCAGTTGTTACCTGGGAACTTTCCTCCTCCTTCATCTCATCCTTCCATCCTCCTCCCCCTGCACCAAGATTGCTTTTTTGCTTTTCTCTTCCAACCTGTTTTAAAGCTTTGAGGAAAGCTGTCTGGTAAAAGAAGTTTATGTAACACTTCATATAATAGAACTGAAATTGTAAGAGGAAACCTCATGAAATGCTGAAGAAGAAAAACCACTAAAACTGCTGTAAAGCAACCGGGACCAAGTGAGATACTATTGGTAATTAAACTGCCACTGGTTTCCTTTGAAAACAGTTGTGGTTTGTTTGGGGTTTTTTGGTTTTTTTTTTTTTCTTTGAGTCTCTTAATTTCTTTCTGTTATTTTTTCTCTGATGTACAAAAGAGTAGGAAAATCCTATCTGTTTATTAATGTTTTTATTTCAGTGACCTGTATTAATATTCATTGATAACCTTTGAAAGGGAATATGAGATTTGATACAGCAAAAGCTGTAAACACATTCTGAACTGCAAGCAAACAAGGCTTATCTCATCTGAATAAGCAAAGTATTCTGGAGCTGGAGTTGACATTCTTAGCATCTTTTCAGATTGAATAGAAAGAACAATAAAAGGACCCAAAAAGCAATTAAAAGGAGACTTATAGGTTGTCAAAAATTATTCTTCACAAACTGGGTATCAGATTTGTGGGCAGGATAGAGGCTGGCACTCTGAGCCTTCTCAGCTATCGGTGTCCAGGAGATCACAATCGATTTTATATAAATTATTTACATCAAACAAAACCCACTGCACTAAAGGCATAAACCCTTTCACCATTGGATGTGACAAATATAAATCAGGTTTGACACTTTCCAATCTCTTTTCCTCTCTTTAAAGCCAGGCCAGCAGCGAGGGAGGGCGGATAATGAAACTTTTTTGTCTGCAGCTGAGCCAACCCAGGGCATTTCGTCAGTTTGGAAAACAAGCAAGACATCCGTAATCTCTGCAAAAGGCTACGCCAAGGACATCCCTGAAGGCGTGTACTTCAACTCCCATGCCTTTGTCTCCCAGGAGAAGGTCTATAATTATATAAGCATGTAGAAACACTTTAAATGCAACTGTCCTGAGGCTCTAGTCTCAATAAGCTGGATAAAATGAACTCGACTAACTTAAAAAAAAAAAAAAGGGTGGGGGGAGGGGGGAGATAGGAGCAAGAACAGAGAATTAAAGGTATGTGAGAAAATGTTTCTCAGGCTCTTTATGGCTGATTGAGCTAATTTACTGTGGAATGGGCAGCAGCCTATCTTTAGATAAATGCTAATGAGGACTTTAATGCTTTCTTCAGTCTGGCTGCTACTATTATGCTGAAAGGGAAGGTCAACAGCTAATAAACCCAGTTAACAAGCCATTCTGAACTTCACTTTAGCTTAACACTCTTCAAAGTTGCAGTCATTAAATCCATAGGCTATTAGGAGCTGCCCTCCTGTTTTCACTACGAGCAAAGGCAAACTTTCAATGTAGCCATTAATTGAATTAACAGACTCTAATCCAATTTGATGTCGTGTAAATTGAAATGCACATAAGAGTGAAGATGTGTGTAAAGGAGTTCCCCCTTTTCGGGCGGCTTTGTGTCAAACCACTTCTGTTATCACTGCTACGTGCCTCCCATGAAGGGTGCTCTCATGTACATAACCCTTAACATTAGCTACTCTTTGATGTGAATATAGTTTGCTATGAGAAGACAGAGGCTGGCAAGACAAAAACATGTCTTACAGCTTATTTAAACTCCTCAGCTCAGTGAGACAAGCTGGTTAGCAAGGATCTTAAAATATATTGCCACCATTACATTGTGTTACACCGCTTTGAAGCGGGGAAATATCGCACAGGCTTGGCAGACAGGGAGCCTGGGGTAGGGAGATGCCAAGTGAGGGAGGTTGGGGTGGGCAGGCAGGGAGGGAGAAGCCTGAGCATCTTGTTTGCCAGCCAGAGCCACAGCTCCCCTCTAGGCAGTGTGGAGCCTACATCGGCCTTCAGCCACCGGGGAGAGCTGGTGGAAAGCCCCACAATCACCAAAAAACCGTCTGGACTAAAAAATAAAATAAAATAAAATAAAATAAAATAAAATAAAATAAAATAAAATAAAATAAAATAAAATAAAATAAAATAAAATGAAATGAAATAAAATAAAATAAAATAAAATAAAATAAAATAAAATAAAATAAAATAAAATAAAATAGTAAAAGATTTTAAAAGGGCAGAAAGTCCATTGATTGAGTCCGTGGCAAGTGCTGCTGAGCCTGAGCGCGGCGTGTGCCTCGAGCAGCCCCGAGCTGCCAGCCCGGTGGGGACAGACACCACGTCCCAGCACATCACAGGGTGTGGGGCAGCACAGCCCCTCCCTGGGACTGCTACGGGCCCAAACCCCAGTGTGAACAGCGGGGAATCAATGAATTCTCCTGCTCAGACAAGGCAGAGGAGCTGCTGGATGGTTTTACACCTTGCTTTTCCTGCAGGAGCTGCCAGCATGAACCTTGCACCCCACAACCCAGGGCACTGGGCTCCCTTCCACACTGAGCCCTTCGCTCGCCCACACGGGTGCACAAAGCACCACCACTGCAAACTTAACAGGGAATTCAATCCTAGAGGACAAGAACTTCTCCAATCTCTTACAGAAATAACTATATTACAGGCACTTGAAAATATCTAGGTTACCCATTAATCCAAATAAAACACAAAGGCAAGGAAGCTAAGACAGTTATCCACATACAAAGTACTGGCAAGAGTGAGATAAAGCTATTCTAAGCCTACAGAGACCATTTATAATATTCCTTTAATATTGACCTGCATAATTGGCACACCACTGGAGCAGAAATCCAAGCTTCCATTATGGGAGATATGAAGATATAAAACCACATTCAAGAGGCAATAGGACATCTGGAGAGGAAAATGCACGCATATCCAAATCATTGTGTTCTTTCAGACACAGAAAAATACAATGGAGCTTTAGAAATAACTAAATATAGTAATTTGAGTTCAACTGTAATTAAGGAAGGAAAAAAGCATGACTTCCCCCCATCCTTTTAAGAGTCATTGTTCAACGTCACAGCGATATTCAATTATTCCATATAAAGAGCATTTACTTTCTTTTCTGCATCATTATTATATTATCCACTATTTGTACGACTACAGAATGAGCAGTAATACAGGCCCCCAGCTGAGACTGACAGCCCCCCTCTGCTCAGCACTGGGAAGACATACGGCACAAAAGCATCCCCAAGCAGCTTTGTATTAGCACAGATAAGAAAGCCTGGAAGAAAGGGAAGGTTGGTATTTTTATTTCATGGGTGGGGAAACGAAGGCAAACTGAGAAAAAAAAAAAAAAAAGACCCAGGAACTTTATGATAAATGATTTCACACAAGATTGGCTCTGTCTATCATCAGCAGGCAGGGCTTTGTGGGTTTCATGCACACATTTTCAAGGCTTAAGCAGAAATTTAAAGCACACATCAAACAGTGCTCACCAAAGTAGATTTTGGGCACAGACTCCCAGCCAGCTGAGAGAAATCCCCCCACCCACACCAAGGCTGTGTGAGCACTGGCTGCTCAGCACCAGCTTTTGACTCTACTGCCATAACAAGGACCAGGAATCCAAAGGGTCCCTGGCTCTGGCTCAGGGCCTGGCAGCAGGTGCTGCAAATCCTCCTGTGTCAGTAAAACAAATGAAATACCAACAGGCAAAGAGTCAAACCCCAAGCCTACACATCAGCTGGACCACAAGTCTGTATTCTCTGACTGCAGCAACGTTTCAACTGTCACTGCCAAGAGAAGTTCCAACATGCACCTTCAAAACGTGAATATTCTGTCACATACAATAATTCCTCTTTTCAACACTTTTATCAGGAAGATTGCGACGAGAAAAGGTACTTTAAAAGGCTAAAGTGACAATGGTGGCAGGAGCTGACACAGGAAAAGCATGTTCATTTAAAATGCCAGTGAAAATGCAGGGGGGGAAAAAAAAGTCTCTGCAGCCTTTTCCAAGTTCCAACAGACACAGACACGAAGTCAAACAGAAGCTGAGGTGTCCATCTCCTGACCAGCTACACCTGCTGCCCGGCAGAAGCCCCTAAAGTTGGCATTGTCATCTGCTGCCCAGAGGTTTTGCAGCTCCCCACAGCACAGGGGGAAAGAGCCAGAGCCTGGCCCCAGGGACAGCAGCAAACCTCATCTAACAGCTGGATCTGGAGCTGTCAGCAGGGCTTTAGTGTCTGCTTTAGGGTTTATTTACACACGGCCTTCACCACAGAGCCAGGCTGGGCCAGGCCTGAAGGGAGCACAGCGGGTCCCTGGTGCCACCTCCCTGCTCAGGCAGGGCCATCCCAGAGCACAGGGCACACGATTGTGCCCACAGGGCTCTGCAATATCCCCGCTGAGGAGACTCCAGCCCCTCCCTGGGCAGCCTGTTGAGGGCTGGGCACTGCCCAGGGCAGAAGTTGTGCCTCCTGTGCAGGGGGAATTGCTGGGCTCAGGCCCTGCCCGTGGCTCTGGTGCCGCTGCTGGCCCCCGGAGCAGAGCCTGGGCCCTGCTCTGCCCCTCCCTGCACACAGGGACACCCAGGGCTGAGGGCCCCTCTCAGCTGGGGCTCCTCTCCAGGCTGAACAGCCCCAACTCCCTCAGCCTTTCCTGGGCATGGAGATGCTCCAGCCCCTCCTCATCCTCACAGCCCTCCAGTTTATGTAGAGCTGCTCCAGTCTGTAGAGCTGCTAAGTAGGAAGAAAGCAAGGAGCAAATGCTTTCAAGTCCATCTGCCAATGTATTTCGGGATAATTTAAGGTCATGAAGACGAAGGAATCCACATACCATCCACATCCGCAAAAGCACAACACAGACCTCTGCTAGGGTCACCACTTTTAAAACACTGGTTGAGTACGTTTGATGAAAATGTGTTTTTTAAAGCATTTGGGGCACAGAATCAGGTTCTGGCCCGTTACAAGAAGGGCAGTTTCAGAGCAGGTTTGTTAGCACAGCAGTCCGTAATTGCCAGCCACCAAATGACATCCCAGCGCACGAGAGCATGAAATGTGCAGTGCCAAGCACCTCTCCCTCCCTCTCAGACATCATTGCTGTTACATGCAACACACAGCCACCAAGCCTGTAAGGTTTCCAAGGAGGAGGTAAAACCACAGAGGGACAGAGCAGCTCGTCTGCTTGGTGCCTGCAAACCTCACTGTGGGGAAAGGCTCTGGCTCCCCAGCCCTCAACCCCCAGCTACCAGCAAGGGGATTTTCCTTCTCCCCCAGGTGTCAGTCCTAGGAAAACAGCATCAATATTAACAGAAGACAAAAGGACGCAAGAAGCCCTGCTGAGTGTACCCCACTGGGAGGTACAGGAACTCACACTGGGGAAACGGGTAATTAATGGATCTTTGTGAAATTTGTGTATTGTAGCAATTTTCACCCGAGAACCTTAGAATACATTTCAAATGTAGTCCAACCTCTGGGAAAAAAAAAAATAAAACAACCCCAAAACAAAAACATATTGCTGTAGCATTGTTGTATCTACATGGAAGTGAAAGAAGACGTGGAAATTATGGAAAACATGGAACAATTCTTGGTGTGATAAAATCCAGTCCCTGCAAGCAGAAGTGAGAAAAAAAAGTTGGGTTATAAATAGGATGCTAATTTTTAACTGTGAGGGTAATTAACCACTAGAACAACTTCCTATGGACTGCAGTGGTTTCTCAATTACTGGCAATTCAAAGTGAAGACCAGATTTGTTTATTTTAAAGATATGCTCAAACAGGAATTAATTACATCAACTTCTGCTTCCCAAGTGCTACAGAAGCTCACTCAAAATGATCCAAATGATCTTTTTTGGCATCCTGCTCTTGGATCAGATTGGACAGCAACACACAACAACTGGGGGCCCTCACAAGGAAATGCAATTACAATTGCACTGGCGCTGGCCTGGAGAAACCATCCCTGCTCTCACAAGGGTCAACATCCAAACTGAGCATCAGCACAGGGAAAACAGTCCTTGGATAACAACTTATCCACTTGGGGTGCAGTATTCAAAATTCCCCTTTACAGTAACAGAGAACAAACATTAGGGCAGCACCAACTTAAAACTGAATTCTTTTGTAAAAGGCATAGCCATAAAATACCTTTTGGCATACAAGACACATATGAGGCTCTTCATCCATTTGGGGGATGTTTTTATGGGGCTTTGCTTGGTTTCCTGTTCCCACACAGAGCTGGTACTCTTCCCGTATCTCAGAATGATGTTAACTCATAGACTCACGTTCACCTCAATACAGTGGAACACAGGGAATTATCCAAGAACTTACATTTTTTGGGGAAAGGAATAACTGGGTAAAAGATGGAGTTCAGCAAATGCCCAAATCATAGTGTGAGCCCATGCTGGAAATGTCTCCCCTTTCCTCTCCCATCCCTCAGAGGCAGCAGCAGACCCCAGGCTGTCCCACTGATGGAGCTGGTTTGTGTTTGTAGCTGTGCTTGGCTGTTTTTATTAAATGATACAACACTCCTTTATTAACAGTGTTCAAACAGCAGGACAGACAGGAGCATCTCCAGCTGGAGGTGGCTGACACACACTGCAGATTCCAAAAACCCCAAATTGAAACCTTCAATTCCAAACAGCGCTCTCCAGCTCCTGTGGTGCTTTTAGAGGCTCAGTGGTGGCCCAGTGACTGCAGCCTGTGCAGCACCTCCCCACCAAGGCAGGCAGCAGCTGAAGGGCTCCACGACAACGTGCCAAGGCATTCTGTTTGCATTTCCATTGTCACTTGATGTAATAAGTGTTGATCTCAATTCACTAAACATTTGTGTCAATTTGCCACTCCGTTTGGTTTAGTTTTCAAGGCATTTCTGTTGCACTGAAAAATGGCATTAAACTATAAATTAATTAGTTGGTTTCCAAATGTAAGGTACATTATTATCCTTCCAGCTCTCTTCTGAACTGCGTCTTCACATTTTTTTCAGTGGTGTGAAAAATTGTGAAGGAACAATTTTTACCATTAAAATGTAACTTTCAGGAGCTCTCAGAGGAAAGCCCATCAGAGCCAGCAGGTGCTGGAGCATTCCAAAGTGCATTATGGACTGTATTTATAGGAGCTGTCTAGCCATTTAATGGGCTCTTGAATGATTTGCTTAGGTGTTTACTTTTCCTAAAAGCAGTTTATAACCTCTGCTCTTGTCTCTGAAGTCCCTCTTAAATCATTCTGAAAATGTAGCAGAGGCAGTGAGAGGGAAGCACTGCAGTTGCCCACCCTGGGCTCTGTGCTGTGTTTGCCCTCCGGGATGTGCAGATTTGCTGTCACAGAAATAGGCCACGGCTGACCTCGATATGGGGCCGTGTAATTCCCAGAGGGATTCAGCTCAGTAATCCCCAGTGGAGACACTTTCACTCCATTCAGGGGATGTGCAGTCCTCTACCTCTGTGTTTCACGAGCCTGGACTGTACAGGAAGGCTTTCAGCGAAGTCAAATATTGGCTCTTTGCACCCAGCCTTCAACAGATGATTTTCTAACCGTGTTTCCTGGATGTGGCACGTTCCCTTCTGGTATCAGCAAGAAGAGTTTGAGGCTGCTCCTCTTCCCACCTCCCTCTCCCCCATCCATTAAGAGTGAGAATCTGGAATGGCACTGCTGCTTCTGCAATCTGTCACCTCGAGGCCCTTTCATATATCAATGTTTGACTGCTTTCTATGTAAAACAGGTCATTAAGTTAATCAGAAATTGACTACTACTACAAACACCTTTTGAATAAGGTCAAATTAAGATAAAAGTCCTTGCTCTTTTCGTCTCTCAGCAACAAAGACTATAACCAGGCTGCTAAACCCACCATTAATGTCAGTGTGCAGATTAAATGTCATTAAAGGCAATTTGTCACTTACATACACACTTATCTCAATCTAATAATTAGCAAAAGGTCAGGCAGATAAACCTGTGTATTTCAATCCACAATAAATTTCAGCTGCAGGAAATGACAAAATAAAAGTTTAACCATATATACATGTATTTATGTTTGAAATATATGTGCATAATTAAATCAAGGAGAAAAGAATAATCTCTGTTAAAGACCCAACTGGTTTCAAGCCCTACTCTGGCACTTTGCTTAAGCTGTGAGGAAGCCAATTGCATGATCGTGGATCAAAGTAATTCCCCAAAGGAGCGAGCAGAGCAGCCTGGCTCGGGGTGTGACACCGGAGAAATGGGTCACAGCACTGCCCAAACCCCAGCACCAGCACCACAACTGGGCTGATCCAGCCAGGATGTGAGCTCAGGTGAACAAAAAACCACAGGCACTGAATCATCCCTTGACCTGCAAGGTGACACCCTCCCATGAGTGTCAGGGGGCAGGTGCAAAGGACACCCAAGTGAGGAAGCAGCTGGGGATAAAGCAAACCCTTCAATTCCCCAGCCTGCCATCTCCACACCTCCCACGAGGCTCAGGTGTGCCTGAGGAGTGCCAGCTGCAGCTCTGCATGGGCAAGGAGGAGACCAGCCTGCCCCGTGCTTGTGCCTCCTCTTCGCCTCCGTTTGCAAAAACAAACTTCCCTGAGAGAATTCTACACAACCTGCAGGAAACGGAATTGCCACACCTCGATTTTGGCAGTCGTGGCAAATCTCCCTGACGTGATGCTATGGCAGTGTGGCTGGCAGGTCTGGCTCAGAGAGGAGCACAAGGGCAGGGAATTCTGCCCCATCCATCAGTCCCAGCTCTCCCCATGGCACAGCCCTGCTGCAGGGCCTGGCACCTGACAGAGCTGAAGGTGACCAATCCCAGTGTGTGCCAGGCTGGACATGAAACCATGGGATGCTCCTTTGTGGAAAAGGATAAACTTCAAATCTCTCACCGCTCAACAAACAAACACCAAACAGCTTCTAAAATAGCACATTCCAAAGCTGATAGCATTACCAGTACCTGGGTCCACACTGCCATTGGACCCTCTCCAGCTTCTCCCACCCAGGTGAACAAAGTCCTAAACCCAATCCCTACTCACAGACCGTGCTCCCATCGAGTATTTCAGACTTTCCTGACTCCAATGACCATTAACAGTACATTTTCAGATCCTTCCTGTGAGGATACAGCTGTGATATGGATATGAATGACTAAATAACATACAGAGACAGAGCAGTATTTTTCAAAGACATTTTAGATTACTCTGGTCATGTTTTGTTTTATTTCACATTGGCAGCACTTAACCCATCTTCAGTGTCTAAATAGGTACTTCCTATGGCAGTGCAATGGCGAATTGTCAGCATTCAGCCTCTCCCTCTGCTTCTAACAGAGCAGGGACACTTAGTTAACTCAGGGTGATGATGTGTTGTTTTAATCATTCATAGCAAAGAAAGATGGTTTCAAGGAATCACGCAATTTACCCAGCTTCTTGTCACAAAGGTACTTCAAGATTAATGGAAAGTAGATGTGTGAAACAATATATTACAGCAAAACAGGATTTTTATGTCTCTTAGCTGGGGAAATTTTTGGATACCTTATTTTAAAAAAACCCATAAATCACAGCAAGCACGAGTTTTAAAAGCAATGACAAATTCCTCTCAGCACAGGTTTTTAAAGCTTCATTGGGGATTTTTTTTGGTAAAAGGTTTTCATAGGGATGGGGCATTGCCTTAAAGAACAACTCAACCTACTGTTTAGAGAGAGAGCTGCTGTTCTGATTGTCTGACCATCATCAGTCAAGCCCAAAGCCTTGCTGGGTGGAAAACTCTGCTCATCCATTATTCATGTGCTGCACCACACATCCCCAAATAGTAAACAATTAAAAGAGAAAATACAAAGGCTGGTAGGGGACAGAAACAAAGTCATCTTCAGATTACAAGATAGAATCTGAGAGAGAAAATGCAAGGAGATGAGTGGAAGAGCTGAGGATAGATCCAAGTCTGACTGCTGGCTAATGAGAGCAGGGAACAGATCCCAACAGCAAACCACATCCACAGGTGGGCTCTCATCTCAAGTCTTCTTCATGTCCACACAGAAGATGCTATACAGCATCGCAGCAAAATATCCCCAAATATTTCTAAAGCAGAAGAAAAATGCAATTTTAAAAGAATCAGCCTCAAAAACAGCTTCAGCACTGACTGGTCCCTTTAACTTCAGGCTGTGTCCACACTGTGGAAAGAAAACCCATCTGTCCCACCTCTCATTGCACAGCAGAGGGGCTTCTTTTGGCACCCCAAGAGCTGGCTGGAGCAGCTGAAGCTGCAGAACGCCTTGGGTTTCAAGAGAAGCCAGTGATTTTGGACTTCTCGTGGGTTTGGCACATTTTATTAGAGGATGGACCTTGGCATCAACACTACAAAGCAAAACCTGAAGGACACTGTACTCACAGATTCCCCCAGCTCTTGAAAACTGAGGCTGGAGTATGTTTAAAACCTCCCTGCTTTTTTCCTTATGCAAGTGCATTAGCTTTCATCACCTGTACAAACTGATCTGCAGGAGACTGATCTGAGGAAGCACGAGCAATTTTTATCTGATATTTGGTTTTCAAGATCATCTAAGGGCTGGAGATTCTACCACTGGGATCTCAGTGTCCTACAATACTCATCTTGGTGGGGAGTGTGTGCCTGTCTCAGTGTCCCCTCTGTGCCCAAACACATCTCTGCCAGAAATCTCACACTCTCTGCTAATGTGAGGAAGAAAAGGAAGCCTGTGTAGCCTACAGGATTACAAGGAAATGGTTAATCCTTCAGCCTGAGGTTCAAACCGTGCACCCCAAAGCCAGTGAAGAGCTGTGAGTGGAACTGGATCCAGGGCCATTTCACAGCCCTCAATAATGAACTGTTCTACCCCAGCACAGACAGGAGAATGCCCTGACTGTCACTGATGTTATCATTTGCTCACCTCGAGTTTATATCCACAAAGAATGAGGTTTTTTCCCCTTTTCTAAGCAGTGGAAGAACGTGAAGGTCAGGCTGAAGCAGCTCCACTCTGCTCCACTCGTACTGCTCTGCCTGAGTCCCAGCGCCTTGGGAAGGTCAGGAGTCTGCAAGAACAATGTGCTACCCCACAGCTGTGGTCAGGACTGCTATGTTTAAAGGTTACAGTGATTAAGCACTGTGATTAATTTAGTCTCAGCAGAATCAATTCCACTCAACTACTAATCTAATTTACATCCTGGAGAGGACTCTGCTCTTCCCTGGTCGGCGTGGGTTTGAATTTAGATTCATTTTTCCCTAAGAAGTATGTTTTGAGGGATCACACTGCAATTAGCAAATGTTTTGACAAAGCTAATGGGAGAGCTCTGTCTCTGTGTCACGGCTTCCTGCCATCTGCCCTTTCAGAAACCACAGTGAGCTCCCAAACCTCCTGAGCACGGATCTGGATTAAAGGGTCACCTACAGAGGAGCATGTTGGGTGTCACTGCCCTACTGTAACTGCACTGTGGCAGGGAAGCCAACACCATAACCTCCTTCAAAGTGCCTGGACAGCCTCAAAGACAGCACAGGAGCAGGCCAAGGGTGGGCATTCTCCCCCTTTATCCTGCAGGTGTGAGACCCCCCTGGAGTCCAGTGTCCAGCTCTGGTGTCCTCAGCACAAGAAGGACGTGAACCTGCAGAGTGAGTGCAGAGGAAGCCACAAAGATGCTCCAAGGGCTGGAGCCCCTCTGCCAGAAAGGAAAGGCTGAAAGAGGTGGGATTGTCCAACCTGGAGAAGAAAAGGCTCTGGGAAGACTTTAGAGCCCCTTCCAGTGCCTGAAGGGCTCAAAGAGAGCTGGAGAGAGACTCTGGACAAGGGATGAAGTGACATGATGAGGGAATAGCTTCCACTGCCAGAGGGCAGGATTAGATGGGAAACTGGGGAGAATTCCTTCCCTCTGAGGGTGGGGAGACCCTGGCACAGGGTGCCCAGAGCAGCTGTGGCTGCCCCTGGATCCCTGGCAGTGCCCAAGGCCTGGCTGGACATGGATTGGAGCACCCTGGGGTAGTGGAAGGTGTCCCTGCATTGGTGGAACCAGATGGGCTTTAAAGTCCCTTCCAAGCTAAACCATTCTGTGATTTTTCCTCAGTTGAACACGATCCCTCAGGCAAGATTTATTCTTAAAAGACAAGATATGTTTGTCAGAGGCAAAAAAGTGGTGAAGATTACACGGGGTGTAAAAGCAGCAAATGCAGGACAAGTGTAGGCAGATGGGTCTATTAAGGCAGGATTCTGGTAGCCACAGAGAGGGAGAGGGGATACAAAGTGAATTCCCATCAAAATCAAACCATGGGACTCTACATGTCAGTATGTACTGAGTAACAGGTGAATGACACCATTATATTCTGAAAATTCAGTATTTTTGTATTCTGAAAAATCACTGCCTGAGTTAGAGGTGAGAGTGCAACACAGACCTCGATGCCACTCAGCCAAACATTGAGGTTGAAAGATCTACAGCTCTCAGGACTGGCAGGGATGTGTGGTCTTGAGGGAAGCTCCATTCAGGAGACAATACCAAGAAATTACTTTAACAGCTATTATTTGGTCGGTGTATGACTGGAAGTCACTGGAACATGCATACCTGCTAATTTCTAGTTTTCTTTCTGAATAGTAATTTCCAAAATTTATCAAGAACTTCCCTTCTTTAGGGGAGCATGGGAATGGCTGAAAATAACATGAGCACCTCCTCTGAGCAGACCAAGGGGAGAAAACAATTGCTCCCCAGACCCACCAGGGATTTGCTCCACCACAACTGATAGAACATTAGGATACCTGCAGCCAGCGCAACCTGAACCCTCACAGAACACACCTGCAGAGCCATCTCTTCCCCTCCTTCACCTTCCTGCAGAAATCCCTTAAATTATAGATACATCAGAGGAATCCGATCTGCAACGCCCCCGGCACATCCTGATCCCCGTCACGTCCGTCTCCCTTTCAGCCCAAGTGCTCCTGTGTTTTGTCAATACCAGCCGAACACAGCTTCAAATATTTAGCTTAACTTGATCTTCCCGAGCTGCAGGAGAGAAAAGCCAGAGTCTCCTAACACCATTTGTTGAACAAGCAATTGATCCCAGCAGAGGATGGCGGCGGCTGCTCTGCCCCTGGGCCGCTCGCGTTCCGAGCCGTGACGGATGCCAGCGGTGACAGCTCCGTCACTTGGCAGCCGAGGCTGCGGCGGGGGTGACAGCTCCTCTGATTCCTTCATCAACCGATGTGACTGAGTGACCTTTTCCAGTCTCAGCAGCTGCCTCCCTCCTTTACTCAATCATGGCAGAAAATAAGTCCCTTTGGGGAAATCCTGCCCTTTCTGTAATTTTAAATGACCGCGATTGTCATTAGGCCTTGTTTGCTAAATGCGCTTGTGAGTGGTGGCAGAGTCCTCGAGAGCACGTGGCTGGTGTGCATGCAAGATGGGAGAGCTGCATGGGAGTGCATGTGAGATGGGAGAGCTGCATGGAGGCATGCAAGATGGGAGAGCTGCATGGAGGCATGCAAGATGGGAGAGCTGCATGGGAGTGCATGTGAGATGGGAGAGCTGCATGGAGGCATGCAAGATGGGAGAGCTGCACGGTGTGCATGCGAGATGGGAGAGCTGCACAGAGTGCATGTGAGATGGGAGAGCTGCATGGGAGTGCATGCGAGATGGGAGAGCTGCACAGAGTGCATGCAAGATGGGAGAGCTGCACGGAGTGCATGCAAGATGGGAGAGCTGCATGGAGGCATGCAAGATGGGAGAGTGTCACCGAGACACACAAAGCAGCCACGTGCAGACAAGAGGTTTTGCAGAGCAGAGGTTTCTCCGTCCAGCTCAAAAGCTGAATCCAGGCGGAGAGAGAGAGCCTCTTTGTTTTATTTCTTACTTTTTATACATTTGTGGGTCTAGCAGAAGATTGGCTTCTGGGGTTTTTTACCCCTCAGCCAAGTGGCTAAACCAACTGTCAGTTACAATTGTTTTTAGGTTAGAAATATGCAAACAAAGGACAGAGAATGAAAAACAAAGGATTTGTTTATGTTACATCTGTGGAAAAAAGGTAGAACTGCTCTTAATATTGTACAGTAATTTAAAAGATCTGACTCCATTTATGAAAATCAAAAAGGCTATAAAAAACTCAGAAAAACCAGGGTAACAGGAGAGCTGCATGGGAGTGCATGCAAGATGGGAGAGGTGGATGCTCCTGGGAGAGGCTTGGAAATGCTCAGAAATTCCTTGTCGGTATTTGCCCACCCTCGAGGGGGTTTCCACGACCGCTGTGGGTCGGGGAGGTGCCCGCTCACCTCTGGGTTTTCAGCAAGAAGGAACAAAGTGTAGCAGCATGAAAAATGGAATGTGTTCGTGCAGCTCCATAGACACACTTTGTTCTTCACGGTGGGAAAAGAAAAATGCCCCTAATTAATAACAGTGACAGAGTAAAGGGGTTTCAAGTAGCTTTGCCATAAAGCTGCTTTGCATCCCTGCTCATTTATCAGGCTCGCCGTGGCTGCCGGCACGGGGAGATTGCCATGGCCCTAATGCACCCCAGCCATTAGAGAAAACAAGTAAAATAAAATAAAATAAAATAAACAAACAAAAACAACAACAACACCACCACCAAGTTCCATGCAATGAGCAGCCAGTTTGGAACTGCAGTAAGTCTGCTCTGGCTCAGCCTCTGTCTGCTTCACGCCTGCTTCCCACATAAAATTGAGCAATTGAATCTTACCAGCACAAATGCTTCGGAATTTCAGAGTTGCTCCCAGTATTAAAAGAATCATTATTTACATCTTCACAGAATTACTTTTGCTGAGAAATCACATCCACACAGCTAATCACAGCACAGATTTATTTTTGGCACAAGGACTGTCTGTCTTTAGGCATTACCCTGGCTCCCTCTGTGGCACTATGTGAGCCCCTTCCACCCACAATAAATTGCAATAAGCTCCCTTGGGACTGCCTCATTTTCCTGTATAATACCTGTACAATCACAGAGCTGTCCTACATGACAACACATCTAACGTGACAGGTGAAATTTTAATATTTGTGATAAACTCACAGATTAAAAACAAATTATTTATAAGACAGAAAGCTCGAGCAACAAAGAGGAAATCCCAACCCCTCAGTATATACTCTGGGTAAGAAGAAAAAAACAGGCAAAAATTCAATGTATTCTGTACATCATTTACTGCACTCTAGCAGAGAAAACACTGTTTAGGCAGTGTGGGACAGGGCAGGTAATTGCAGGGCTACAGGAGGAGTTGCAGAGAGAAAGAGCCAGAGGAATGGGCAGTGCCCAGGCTCTGCCCTGCCCAAAGCAGTCTCAGTCATGACTCTGAATGCCATAGCTCCACGTGCCCAAAGGAGTTCAGCCTGCTCTCTGCCCACAGCTGATTTCCAAAAGCATGGTCTGTGTTTATCTCCTGTAGCCAGTAAATGCATTTCCTTCTGCGCACTGACACAGTGATGGCAAATGGTGCCCACTGCCCACCCAGGCTGGGCTGCCTTTGCCTTTCAGCTCCTTCAGGGCCGTTCCTGAGCAGCTGCAGAGTTCTGTGAACCATCAGGCTGCTTCACAGGGTAAGAGCTCGAAGCTGCAGCTGTCCAAATTAGAGGGAAAGAGGAGAGAGGGAGGCTTGTCAGGCAGAAAAGCAGAGGATTTCCCAGCACAAAGTGCTGCTGGTGCTCGGTGCTGCCGGAACCTTTGCTGCACCTTGCCATTATTGAGGGATTACAGGACCTTCTGTGCAGCTGCTGAGCCTGCCAAGTCCCAGGAATGCTAACCAAAATCCCACACAAGCTGTGAAAATCTTCAGGGGGTTTTACAAGACAAATTTCAATAATCCTTTTAAGTGCTGCTTTAGAAACGAGCATGAATTTGCCAAAGCCAGGGTAGCTTATTCTTCTTAAATTCATAACACAACTAACTAGTGCTACGTGCCTTGCAAGAAACCCTTAGTGCTCCCTTGAATAAATGCTGCAGAATTTTAATATTCATTCCCTAACTACTTGATATGAGAAACTGGGTTGGAAAACTTGGGATTGCAGACAGCATGAATGGTACTGCATTTCCTGACTTTGATCAAACAGCGAAAACAAGGATATTGATGAACAAGGATTACACTCAAATTCAGTGTTCCCACCTCTTCAAGGAAACCATTAGCACTGATTAACATTGCAGACCAGAGAAGTCTAGAACTACCAAGAAGCAGTTATCCATGAGGTGAATATTTTTTTTTTTTTCTCTAATTCTGTTTCAAATTAATAAATGCCAGAGTAGGGAGAAAAGGAAAATGTTGTTTCATCAGGCATTAGGAGGAATTCTGAACAGATGAGGGAGAACAAGAACTTAGAAAAATAAGGTGGAACAAAAAGGGAGGCAAAGGGAAAAGTACAAAAGAAAAAAGGAGAAAAATTAATTATGGGAATTAAATTTTGTTACATTAAAGGAGGAAGTTAAACAAAAGACACCCAAACCTCGAAGTCACTCCTGCAACTCTCCCACCCACATCCACCTGCCAGAGTACTTGGAGTCATACTGCACTCCCTTGGACACTGGGGAACATTTATGGAATAAATGTAAATAAATGCATATGGGATAAATGTATCCAATGTATGCCTGCATCCAACCCCCAGAGCACATAGCTCTGTGTGCTCTCCCTACTTGAAGCTGATCCTCCTTGTCCCCTGTGCCAGCACACACAGAAACACGCACAAACACACTAAAATAAACACAAAAACACACAAAAATAAACACACAATCACACGTGCATTCAATACAGAACAAAGCAAACAAGCCAGTCAGATGTATGTATTTTTGAGACTGAAGTTTGATTTAGTGTCATGGTACAAGCTCTAATTGAGACGTTGGTCCCTAACAGGGAGATCTTGACCCCTCACGTGCAGGAATCCTGTATTTCCTCAAAGTGAATTTTTTGTTTTCTGTTTGATGTCTGGATACTGTTTTCATCCTGCCTGTCCTTAGAGAAGCAGCTGGCATTGGAATCTGCCTCTCCTATCACATTTCCAGCACAGGTGTAGAAAACCAGAGGACGTGGATTGGATCATAAGAAAAAAGAAACCAAAAAACAAACGTAAGGACTGAGCCCTGTGGGTGCCCTTAAGAAGCCAACCACAGTCGTGGTCCAGAGGTGGCGAGCAAAGGGGATGTTTCAGAGTGCTCCAGCTCTGAGCTTTCCAATAACATCGTGAACCTGACCCTGTGGCGTTCACAAAGCTCTGATTTTCCTGCTGACTGCTGGAGACTGCAGCACGGGTAGCTGAGCTGAGAGAATGTGCTCTAGAAGGTCTCCAAGACAAGGGAGAAAGAGAAAAAAAACAGTGAGCCCCATGGTGTCACTTTTATAGTCCCTTCTGAGACAGCAGCCACGCTTTTATACATGGCACTCAGTACACAATTCAGAGCAAATGGTTTTTTGGCTGTGGGAAGAGGATGCTCTTTTCAGCACAGACAAACACAGAACAGAAAACAGGATGGCTCATTACTACCTGTCTTCTTCCAATTACACTTATTAGTCTGGAGGTGACAGGACCAATAAATGTGCAACACAGTGCCAGAAAAAAAAGAAATATATATTCACTCTGCAACAGTATTTTCTGAGAGAAATACAGAAACATCCAAAGTACCATTAAATAAATACCACTCATTAGAAAAATGGGCTCAACCCTACAAATCACAGATCTCATCATCAAAAGGACACTGCCATTGTATCTTTAATAATAATTATGCATATTGATACCTGCAAAACTAGACTGTTAGGATTTAATTTCACTTTTAAAATGCATTTTAATGCATTGTTTCCTCCTCAAAAAAGTTTCTATGGTGCTCTGCAACAAAGGAACAAACTTTTGACCCCTGACTTAGACTGCTGAAAATCATAGAATGGTTTGTGTTCAAAGGGACCTTAAAGCCCATCCCAATCCACCCCTGCCGTGGGCAGGGACACCTCCCACTGTCCCAGGCTGCTCCAAGCCCCAGTGTCCAACCTGGCCTTGGGCACTGCCAGGGATCCAGGGGCAGCCACAGCTGCTCTGGGCACCCTGTGCCAGGGCCTGCCCATCCTCCCAGGGAACAATTCCTGCCCAATCTCCCATCCATCACTGCCCTCGGGCTGTGGGAAGCCATTCCCTGTGTCCTGGCACTCCAGGCCCTTGTAAATTATCTCTCTCCATCTTTCCTCTAAGTTCCCTTCAGGCCCTGGAAGGCCACAACCAGGTCCCCCTAAAGCTTCTCCTCTCCAGGTGAACATTCCCAGTTCTCCCAGCCTCTCCTCCCAGCAGAGCTGCTCCATCCCTCTGCTCATCCTGGAGCCTCCTCTGGGCTCCTGCAGCAGCTCCAGGTCCTGCCTGTGCTGGGCCCAGGGCTGGGGCAGCTCTGCAGGTGGGGTCTCACCTGAGCACGGGGGCACAATCCCCTCCCTGAAATGGACTGGGACACACCTGCACTGCTCCAGACAGCCCATCTCCCGCCCCCAACTCAAGCCTCCATCTCTCACCCCTCCCTCAAGCCTGTTCCAGCAGCTTGGCTGCTCAGGATTCATCAATTTTACCAATTCTCCCCACCTTTGACACAGCTTTATTTGCACCGTGCTCACGGTTTAACTTTGCCAGGTGGGACTGAGGAGCAGAATTTGCTGCACAAAAGAAACCACACCAGGGGCCCATCATCAAAAGAAGCCACACCAGGGGCTCATCATCAAAAGAAGCCACACCAGGGGCTCATCATCAGTTTGCCTCCCCCAGATGAATCTAGCCTTTGCCATCCGTGGGCAAAGGGGCGAGGGGGCATCTGCTCATCTGCAGCTTCAGGACCCCCAGGTACGTGCAGCAAGCCTCCAAAGCTTTCAACCCTTAGCACTGCAGAACCATCACAGGGGTCACATTCCTACACGGCAAAGCAGGTGGAAATCAAAGGGAATAAAGTAGTTACAAGCATTGCACACAGCCATTTTTGAGATACTAGAAATCATTTCCATTCCTTTCCACGTGTAGCTGCATTGGAATTATTTGTAACGGTCCGGGTTTGTATTCCAGGAACACAAAGCAAAAACGTACTTTGTGCTACAGTACCACAGTGGAAGGGACAAAACCCCCTCTCTAATTACTATAAAGCTGCATCAAATTCACACAAGCAGAGGCATGCTAGAGAATCACAGCTGATATTCTGGAAATCCTCAGACAGGAATACAGAAAGCTTCTGGAAACATTTGTAACTGCAGCTCCAGAGTGTATTTTCAAAGCATGTCAGAACACCAGAGGAGGATTAAGTTCCTTACACTGCCACCTCCTCCTCCTCCTCCTCGCAGGGATGACACTGCTAACAGGATAAAGTGAGTGACAGGGTTATATGATCATTACATAAAGGTAGTACACATGCAAAATCCTCAGAACACGGGAAAAAAAAAATTATCAAAGAGGTTGCACCATCTGTCTGTGGAGAAAAAAACAACAGCTGGTGCAAGGAGCCGCAAGATGCCAGCCTTCCGAGTGACAAGATGGGAAATGACAGGAAACAGCTTTTCACTCTTCTAACAGCAAAAGAAACGTACAGCCCGTGTTCTCGTGTTTGAAAACCTCCAGATGCTGCCCTCTTCTCACATTTCCATATCTTTGTTCATGCAACATCTGAAAGCTTTTCTATTTTTACAGAGGGAGGGGAAGAAAGCACAAAGCCATCGAATGTATATATATATTTTTTTTTTTCCTTGTGAGAGGATGTCGAATGAATTTTAATCGTGATCATGAGGAAAAAGAAGAAGAAAAATCAGCAGTATTTGATGTAAGAAACCTTTGAAATTTTCTCCTCCTCAGAAGAAATTGCAATGTTTGGCCTTTATAAAGGGTTGTGTATAATAAATATTAGCTTATTTTGAGACTGATTAGGCCTTTAGATTCATTCAGGACAATGTTAAGGGATAAATCAGAAAATCATGGAATCCCAGGATGGTTTGGGCTGAAAGGGACCCTAAAGATAATCTAGGGATACCTAGGGACACCTTCCACCAGACAAATGTTTTGTGACAGCAGCAGCTCCCCTTGAACAGGTAACAAATCCCCTGTGCCAGGGGTTCCAGCACCCCAGACCCTCGACATGGCCCTGGGCTGAATGTCCCAACCTTCCCTGTTTGTTTTCCAAGGTGTTTGCCAACACCAAGCTGTGTGTTGAAGGAAGAGACACCAAAAAACCCATCGCACAGAACCCATGGGGGCTGTTCCGAGGGCTCGGACGGATCCTGGGAGGAGTCTGTCAAATCTGACCTCGTGTGACCCCACAAACCCAAAGTTATTTCCCACTGATACACACTTCACAGTAGAAAACACCCTGGGAAGGCAGTGCCCCACAAAGAAACACCTGCCAAGGGGTGCACCCCGAGGGCAGAGGCAGCGTGGGCACCACGGGCAGGGTGCTCCAGCACCAGGCTCAGGGAAAGCTCCGTTTGAGGACAGCACTGATCTGCAGATCAGGGATGGATCTGCACAGCCTGAGACTGATGATTTCTGCCTCCTCAGACAGATTAGCCCTTGGCTCATCCAAGTGTTTTGCAGCAGGAGATAAAGTAAGATTATTCACTCCAGAAGGAAGTGAGCAAAAGGGAAGGTGTCTACCCAGAGCAAAGCAAGATTCCAGAGCCAGATCTCAGCAGGAATCACAGCTTCATCTGCACAGCCACCCTGCAGGAACACTCAGTGGTTAATCTGGGGTTCACCCTTCACCCTTCATCAACAAAATGCTTGCCTTCCTGCGGTTTTTTTCTATCCTGCTAGAAATCAGAGATCAGTGCTGAGATTTTTGGTTATTGCATGCCAAAAAGGCTCTGTTAGAGACCTGACTAAGACAGCAATGCACAGATACTGAGAGAAGAGCCCAGTAGCTGGTGGAGAATCCAGGTGGAGCAGGTTCAAGAGACTGCTCCAGGTCAGGCAGGATGGGTGTGGAGGAGGCAGAGAACCAGTCCTATTCTCCTTAACTGACCCTTGAGCTTTCCCAGCTAATCCTTCTCACAAGAACAGTTGTTTTTTTGAGCCGGGAGCAAGGTTCCCAAAAGCCATCATGGCATGAGCACCAGCCCATGCAGAGCAAGTGAAATCGTAAAAAAGCACTTTAAGCAGCATCAAGCTTAGAGGGAATTTACAAGGTGCTGTTTATTTCTACCTTAGATTTTCTACATGGTCTCTACAGATCAGAGTACTTAGAAAACATAATTATTTTAATTAGGAGTAATTCAATTAGAATATCTCATTGCCAATAACATTGCTAATAAGAAATGAACACACTTGACTTTCTTTTTTTTTTTTTATTTTTTTTTTTTATTTTTTTTTTTTATTTTTTTTCTTTTTTTTTTCTTTTTTTAATCTTACCTTTGGGGACTCTCTGAACGCTTTCCCAGATGTGGAAATACTGCTTTGATGCTGCATGTCTAATTCTTTTCTCCTGTAGGGCCTAATTCAGTGTATATTTAAGTCCACTCAAGTCTTTCCTCTGCTTCCTGAGGGCACAGGACTGTGCTGCTCACACTGCTTTATGTCAGGAGGGATATGTGCTGAACCCCCCTTGCAGAAGAACAGTGAAATGAGCACCCTGTCTATGAAAACGGTGATGCTAAGTAGGTCTGGTGGAGTAACCACGTCAGTGAAAGGGTAAAAGCCACCTCCTGGAGATCCCTTGCTGATGGGTCTTTGACAATAATTCAGGAATGTGCTTTAGGCCTCTTCAATGAGTCCATCATAGTGAGTGACAAGAGTAATAACAGTATTTTGCTCTAACAGCACAAGCCAGGCCAATTTGGGAACGTGCACTCTGTAGTATCAAAGCCAGTGCACATTGTTTGCTGAAACAGAGTCCCTGGAAGTGGCTGCAGCGCTGCTGGAGTCACGGGACAGCACCCAGTGGTTTCCAGCTGTGGCCAGAGGTGGTTTATCCCCAAGGAGATGGGCACCCTTGGGTCAGGGAGCTCGTCTGCCCCTCTCACTGGGACACTCGGGCTGTTCTGGCAATCAGGAGCCACCATCCAGCACCCAGCTGAGCTCCCAGTGACACAGAGCAGCCTGGGTGCACCCCAGTGTGTGCTGGGGGGCACAGGAATGGCTGGCACATCCTTCCCAGAGGGGCAGCCAGCCTGGGGGCAATCACAGCCACGGGGAATCAGCTCAGGCAGCAGCGACCCAGGACCTGTGCTCACGTTTGGACACCCTTAACACCAACAGAAACCACCCAGATGGAGAATATTTCACTAGTTCTAACCATTTTCTCTGTGATCCAGCCAGCAGGGCTCTGAGAAACTTGCCTTGGCAAGCAGAGCTCAGCTGAGCTGTGGACAATTAGCTGCTTTACCCAGTTCATGCTCATCCTCTTAACCAGCAGCCAAAGAATATTTTAATGCTGATCTGTCTCAGCCTTAGTTGTGACACTCTCCCAGCACAGTACAGCTTGTTTTAGATTGTACTGAACAACAAAGGGTCCTGTTATCCAAGGGTGGTACTTGAAAGCCTATCTGCAAGAACAGATCTCATTATTTTAATTAAAAGCTTCCACGTATTATTTTCTGAGCTAACAAATATGGCCATAGTTGTAATTACGGAATCACCAAATATAGTCTCAAGATCTCGTTAATAATGATATCCTTTTTAAAATCTCATAATCTTAAAAAAAAAATGTTGTAATTAAGTCACCAAGCAACTATATTTGTCTCCATGAAATAAAGCCAAATCTACAGATAATTGCAAATAACTCATTTCCCAGTGGATTAATTTTTTTGTATGCCAATTAGGCTCACAAATCTCAAGCTGTCACCTTCATCTCCAGACATGCAGCCGGCTGAGAGCACAGCTATAAACAAAACAGCCCAAGTGCCTCTTGTTCCCTGAGTAAGAAAGAAAATGAAGTTAGCAACACACATGTGTAGATGTCAGACCCTCGAGAGCGGAAAAGGGGGAAAAAATAATCTTTGGATTATTTTTTGGATGTAGGACAATTGAAACACTTTGTCTAGCTTTTGGGAAGCGCTCTGGGGACGTCCTGAGAGATTTCTGTGGTGGCAGTTTTGGGCTAACAGCTGCCTGGGGAGTCAGACCCACACATGACCCACCACCCCCAGCCATGGATGGTTTTCTCTGCCATGTCCCAAGTGCTGGGAGCCAGACAGGGGCACGGATGGTGCCTGTCCCCGCTCATCCCACGGCACTGGAGAGACCTTGGCACAGGCAGGGCTGGCAGGAGCCACAGCTGGAGCTGCTGCTGCCTCCACCTCTGCCCAGCAGCCCTTTTGGGCAAAGCTGCTGTGCCCCATCCTCAGGCACCTCCTGCAGTCCCTCACTGCCCCCTCTGCTCTTCCCCAGTGTCCACCAAACGTGGTGTTGGGAGCTGCTGACACCTGCCTGGGGAACATTCCAGAGCAGAAGCAGACACCCTTTTCCTCAGAACACGTTGGCCAGACTAAGCCATCGTCCCAATCGAATCAACAAAGCCAGCTTTGCAGCCTAAAAAATTCAGAAGTGTTTTGCAGCACCTACTGAGATGCAAGGGAGTCCCTCTGCCTGCCTCTGCTGAACCTCCTGCACTCAGACATGCAACCTGCCCCAAAGAGCTCAACAACAGCAAAACTGCCCAGAAGCACAAATTCAGGATATCTGAGAGGTTCCACACTCAGAAAAGAGGAACAACTCTGTGACAACACTCTGTTTCCAAAAATAATGACACACAATTCACAAAACTTGAAATTGAAGCATCAAGGTGTGAGCTGAGCACACCTTTAACATGTGCTCCTTGGTCCAGTGTCTTCTCCTGGACAGGTGGCTCAAAGCCTTGAAGCTCCTGAGGTGAAAGTCTAGGAAGCCTGGGCTGATGGGCCTTGGGGGACACAAAGTTCCTTTGACTCACTCTGTCCTTCTCTGCAGTGAAGATTTGATGTTTCCTCACAAAATTCCTCATGCCTGACAAGAAACCCATCACCACTATCCCTGCTCCCATCCTCAAGTCACCCAAGATTCCCTTCAGCCCATGCAGCTTTATTGTTTTCGCATTCCTTTCAAACAATCCCTGACTTCTCTCCTGCAGGGGAAGGGCACACCAGGTAACCTGGACCTCTGCCACCTGCACTGCTTCTGTATCTAAAACATGCAACTTGTGCATCCTTGTCACTGCTCAACCCTCCTCTGCCTGCCCAGCTGGAGGAGGACGTCATGCACACACCTCTGCAAATGCTGCTGCATTTGGTTAGAAGGGGAAGAGGCCAGTTCTTGGAGAAAGCTGAGCATAAAGGATTTCAAGATTGCACAGAAGGAAAAAATAAATCCCATGGAAAGTAAAATTGCTAAGATGGGATATTACCCATATATCTATACCAATAGCCAAGGTTTCAGAAATACTGATGAATCCCAGCAGCCTTAAAGCATTGGAGGTACATCTCTGTCACATTTCTGAAGCCATGGCCACAAAGTCCCTTTGTAAAGATGCAAACAACAGCCTGAAAAGCACATTCTCCCCTTTGTCAGCATCACTGTAGGAAAAAAAAAAACCCAACCACAAAGTGTTTGTAACAAAACACATTGATAGTCATGTAGATATTTCATTTTTTCCCTTCCCATATTTAACAAAAGCCTGGATCTACCACTCAAATTAAACACTGTGCAGTAAAGCATAAAGTCTGCATTCAGCAAGTTTAATTACTGTGTAAATGAAAGAAATTATTATTCATTCATGACATTTATTTCAGTTCCAGTGCTAGATGCCTTTATAAAAGTGGGACTGGGGGTGCAGGGGGAGGAGGAGGCTGGGTGTATAATTACTACTATATTTCTTTGCCAAACATTAGTGAACTCCAACAAAAAGTGCTTGTTTTCGTTGGAGAGGGAAAAGCATGTGAGCTATCAATGATGGATCTTAAGGACGCCCACAGCCTTGACACGGTGCCAGGCTCTGCTAGGTACACCAGCCCTGGGGAGGCTGATAACACAGGGCTCATTGAAGGCAAAAGCCCAGATCAGGGCTGGGGTGGGTCAAAAGCCACACAAACGATGGGAACAATCCAAGGCAGCAGCCCCTGGGCAGTAACGGGAGCCACTGGGACATGAAAGATAAACTGGCAGCTGATGCTATCGGGGCCTGGCCAACAATGCATCTTTTCTAATGGATTTTCACAGGGCTTAAACTTCAAACAAAGGAGAGGGGAAATAAAACCCTCTAAGCTGATTCAGATCAGGCATTTGGGGGAGTCTGAAGAAGTCGAGGGGAGAGGATGCAGAAGGATTCCCTCCTTGCACTATGCCATAAACCTGACACACTTATTCTGCCTCATCCTGCACACGTTGTGCTGATCCCAGGGGAATAGCTGTCACCTGCTCTGATCCACCCAAAACACCTGAGCTTTCCAGAGAGCACTGTAAACATATCCTAGTGACTAATCAAAACAGATCTTCCAAAAATATGTCTTTCCTGGGAGAAGCAATTTCTGCGCTTCCCTAGCCCTCCAACTACCAGCATTTAATCACTGCACTGAAAGAGAGATTATGCTCTGGTAGAAGTGTCCTCAGTTTACTTTAAGGAAGAGAAAGAAAGAAAAAAAATCAACACTGGGCCACACAAGTTGTATGTAAGAAATTACAGTTGATGTATTTAGATAAGTGGAAGGAGCAGGGCTGATCCTGGAGGTCAGCCTAAGTGGGGGAATAACTGCAGTGATGTTTCACATCCACATTTAGACATTCCACTTCTCCTGTTGTGCTAGGCAGAAAATACATCCTTTTGAAGAGGGGCTGTAGAGAACTGCCGTGGCTGCCTACCACAGCCAAGGCCGTGGGGTGATCCTCTGACAGCCCATGAAGTGTGTGCACTCAGCTGAGGGAATAAACATGACTAATTCCTTGCATTTCAGAGTAATACATGTCAGAGTCAGGTCTGATCTCATTCCCCATTCAAAATGAGTCACTCTCAAGTTCGTTCCCAATTCCTTGCTGAACCTAATCAAGCCAAATGGAACAAGCCATAATCCAAGCAGAATTCAATGAACTGCACCCTTTAAGAAGGCTATTAAAGCGTGTTCCCAGGGTTTAAACCAGGAGAAGATTTGAAGTGGAGAAGAGATTATCCCACATCTGCCTCCCATGACCTCCCTGTTGGCACCAGCGCCGCCACTGTCAGAGGGAGCAGCTGCCAGAAGGGTGGATTTGAGACACTGACCTATTCTCTCACGTCCTACACACCACTGACATCACAGCTAATTTTTCTGCCCCCAGACTGCACCAGTATCCCCTCAATTGCTTGATTCTCTGGATATTTCAGGCTCAGAGCTCTCGGAGCTGCTGTTTTGGTTGGAGCACGCTGCCCCTGCCATCGGTCGGGAGCAGCCACAGCGGCCGCTGCTGCAGCTGGATCCTTCCTCCTGATTAGACCAGGGCTTTGCAGACACAAAGCACTGTCTCCTGCCAAAACCTGATTACTGCAGCGCCCTAACAACCACGGTGATAACAGCGAAGGTAATTACACCCAGAAATAGGTTACACGCCAAAGCCAAGCACTTTGGCCAAGCCTGCACAACAATATCTGCATTTACTTTTTCACCGTGGCTCAAAATAATTGCTGAATTTATGCCATTGGTAAGAGGAGACCAAACAGCCAGGTCACCTTTGGACTTCTCAGCATCACTGAGAGCCGAGGAACCGACAGGGATTCTTACACTCCTTCCAATGTCCCCATGGGCAGTCACCCGGCTCCTCCCTGTGCTGGGTGAAACATCAGCTGTCCACGGGCAAGGGACTGGGGCTGGTGTTCTGGGGGAGGTGAGGAGGAGAATCCACTGCCCCAAGAGCTGAGGAGTGACTGCAACACGGAGCAGCAGCTGAGGGAAGAGAAGCAGCCACGACACACACGTCAGCAGAGGCATTTCCAAGCAGCACCTGCTGCTCACCCTGCTCCTGTGCAGGAGCTGCAGGGCTCCAAGCAGGGAACACGCTTCCTTGCACATTGTCCACCCCCAGCAGCTCCCCAGGGAACACACTGCTCACCCCCAGCAGCCCCCCAGGAACACACTGCACACTGCTCACCCCCAGCAGCCCCCCAGGAACACACTGCACACTGCCCACCCCAAGCAGCTCCCCAGGAACACACTGCACACTGCTCACCCCCAGCAGCCCCCCAGGAACACACTGCACACTGCTCACCCCAAGCAGCTCCCCAGGGAACACACTGCACACTGCTCACCCCAAGCAGCTCCCCAGGAACACACTGCACACTGCTCACCCCAAGCAGCTCCCCAGGGAACACACTGCACACTGCTCACCCCCAGCAGCTCCCCAGGGAACACACTGCACACTGCTCACCCCTAGAAGCTCCCCAGGAACACACTGCACACTGCCCACCCCAAGCAGCTCCCCAGGAACACACTGCACACTGCCCACCCCCAGCAGCTCCCCAGGAACACACTGCACACTGCCCACCCCAAGCAGCTCCCCAGGAACACACTGCACACTGCCCACCCCCAGCAGCTCCCCAGGGAACACACTGCACACTGCTCACCCCTAACAGCTCCCCAGGAACACACTGCACACTGCTCACCCCAAGCAGCTCCCCAGGAACACACTGCACACTGCTCACCCCAAACAGCTCCCCAGGAACACACTGCACACTGCTCACCCCAAGCAGCTCCCCAGGGAACACACTGCTCACCCCCAGAAGCTCCCCAGGAACACACTGCACACTGCTCACCCCAAGCAGCTCCCCAGGAACACACTGCACACTGCCCACCCCCAGCAGCTCCCCAGGAACACACTGCACACTGCCCACCCCCAGCAGCTCCCCAGGAACACACTGCACACTGTTCACCCCTAACAGCTCCCCAGGAACACACTGCACACTGCTCACCCCAAGCAGCTCCCCAGGAACACACTGCACACTGCTCACCCCAAACAGCTCCCCAGGAACACACTGCACACTGCTCACCCCAAGCAGCTCCCCAGGAACACACTTCCTTACACACTGCCCACTCCTGCATGGATTGGCTTTGCCAGTACCACTGACAGCCTCACCTCAGCCACTCAGGAGATCTCAGCTGCCTACAGAAAGGAACAGAAATGGGGCGAGGGATCCTTTCTGCCACCTCAAGCACTAACTTCATCATCATTTAACAGTAAAATGGGCAAGAAAAAAATTGTTGCATTGATAGTGACATTTCTTACATTCCTATTTCTTGCCTGGTAGCCTCGAGCTCCTGTGCTGAGTGATGCAGGATCCCCCCTGACCACAGGGACTTTACCACAGAGGGCACCAGCATTTGAATGAATCCCCTGCAGAAGGGGAGAGGGCTCAGCACACATTCCCCGGGAAGAGAAAGCTCCTGCACTGACACAGGCACTCACAGGCAGCATCCAGGCAGCCTGCAAAGCATGAACAATTCATATAAGGCAACACCAAAAATAAAGCTAATTACTTTAGGCTTATGATAAGAGAGATCTTTTTCTACAGGCAACTTTGCAAGGTCACCTTCCTTGCTTTAGTCTCTCCCTTCTTTTTTTTTTTTCTTTTTATTTTTTTTTTTAAACAAACGACACTGAGCTGCTTTCAAAGCTTATCTCATTCTACCTCAGGGCAGGAAGGGGTTAAGACCTTAAAAAATACACAGAGATGAATAGAAAGCCAGGCTGGCAGGGCAGTGTTTTAAAAAAGGAAAGGAAGAAAAAAAAAAAAAAGGGGGGGAAAAAGGAGTATTTTCTTACAGTCAAAACAGACCCACAAGCCCAGAGTTTAAGGTCACTTCCTCTCCTGCAGTGCTGGCAGCAATGCTGTCAGTCAGCACGGGGTGCTGGCAGCGTCCCTCCTGCGAGGACACAGCACAGGAGTAACATCCACCCGCTGGGAAAGGGGTGGGGGACACGGCTTCCAATTGATTCCAAAGCTCCTCTGGGAAAGATGGAGCCTCTGCTTTATTAGCACTGACATTCAGCTCTCAGAGTAGCAGGCTGATATCTATTTCATTTAAAGCCATTTGCCAACAGGGAAATTTGTCTGTCAGGCTCTTGCCAGAGAAGCCCAGGCAGCACCAACGCAGAGCAGAGCTGCAGGTGGGACAGGACCTCCAGCACACGGCCTCAGCTGCAGAAATGTGTTCACCTCCAACAGGAGAAGAGGGACTGTCTGCTCCTGAGTTTGCTCAAGTGTTGATCTAGTGAGGGGAAAAATAACAGCACAGCCACCTTTGTGTTTCTTTTGTGAGGAGAGTCTGCCATGGACAGACACGACCCCGAGCACCCTGGCAGAACCTCAGCCTTGCCTTCAGCCTGTGACATTTCTTTGTGCAAGTCCCTCAGGCTTCTAAACTGGTGCTCTTACATGCTGAAGGAGGTCTTGACTTCATTTTAGAAATAGATTATTAGCTGCATGACAGACTAGGGTCTTTCAGGATAAGATATCATTATTCTCCTATTAAAAATTCCTCCTCAGACGATGGCACTGACCTGCTGCTGCCTGGCTGCCACCGTCTGTGTAACCCCGCGAGTGTACACAGGGCTGGGATTGTGTCACAGCTCTGTGTGACCACAGCAGTAAAGGATAAAATGAGAACAAGGTCTGGGGCAGGCTCAGGAAGGCCCCAGGAAGTGAACGTGGCTTTGGCTCATTACCAGACTTGAGGTAACACTGCTACAGTGAAGGCAGAGGAGCTGCACAGAAACACCCCACACCAGATCTGCAGTCAGGCTCCAAAGATGCAAACACCAGCTTGGTGTAATATCCAATATCACGTAAGGAATCTGGGCATCTGCTTCTCACTGATCCCTTAAAGCTTAACTCGTTCATCTGTCTTGTGAACTGCAAGGATCTGTCTATAAGCAAACATCCTGATGAAGCTGCTCCACAATTTAGATTTTAGCTAAATCCTAATCCAGACTAAGAAGATCTATAGAATTATGCAAAAATTTCCCCATCACAAAACAGAAACATATCTGAGAAAAGGTTTCCATGGAATTCCCAGGCTGCTATCTTGTCTCCCAGTCCTTGCAATGCCCCTGAGGCAGTGACACAAGCACCTAGCAGTGCACCTCCAGCCAGACACTTTCACTGCACGGATTGTGCGAGCCAGGATTATTAAAGGACATTAAAGACTGTTGCTGTTTTCTTATATACACCTCAATGAATTATTCCAAAAAGGAAAAACATGAGACCATCTATCAAAATCATACAGACCCAATCAGTGCTGTGCCTATGTCTGTCTGTGTTTAAACCCAGAGGTATTGTATTTCTAATGTAATTATACATCAAACACTACGTGCAGTGCTCAGACCCACAAGTATCACATTACATATATAAACGTGCCCACACACAGATGCTTCGAGACAAATCTTTGCAGTTTTGACTACAGCCATGATAAAACCCAGTTTGCAGCCATGCAGGGAACTCTTCCCAGGTCAGCACTGAGCACTGCTTCACACAGACTCCACCCTTGGAGAGGAATGGTTGTGGAAACACAGGCTGGATTTTGACTTTTGAAGAGGATGAAAGAAATAACCTGACAGCAATGGATATGCTGGAGTTCAGAGCTCACACATTTCCTTGTATATTTATACCTCTGGTCTCAGAGGTGCAAAGCTCGGTGTCCCCTGATGTGCTGAGCGCCAGGAGGAAGGGCAGGATGTGCCCAGCACGGTCCTGCTGCTCCCTGGGTGACCTGCCAGCACAGCCCCTGCCACTCACCGTGCAGTTTGGACAGCAAACCACACTTGCAGCAGCCACTTCCATCCCTGAGAGACTTGCTGGTTAGTGTTTGCTCAGTGCTGTGAGCAGCCTTGTCCTGCAAGGTCCTTTCAGCTGCCAAGCTCTCAGGGCAGGCCAAGTGCGGCAGTGGTCAGGCTCTGACTTTCCCGGGGTTCTCCAAGTGCTACTTCAGGTAAAAACAACATATGCAAGTGTAAAGCTGCCAGACTCGTGGTCAAGGAACATCTGTAGGTGCTTGTTCATTCTCACAAACAAGGATCACACTCAGAACATTTGAACACACACTTCCTCCCTGTGCTGGAGGCAGACAAGGAGCCCAGCTGTGCCCCCACAACAGCTGAGCACCCCAGCACCTCTGACATTCCAAACCTGAGCACTCTTCAGAGATGGAGAAATGTAAAAATATTCCTTTTACACGGAGATGAAAAATTTCACCTACCTATAAACAAGTGTGTTTAAATTTAAAACCTAACCCAGAGGCCTCATTGCCTGGGCTGCTGCAGTACCAGGGAAAATCAAGAACCTTCAAAAAGCCATTCAGGCCCTGGAGTGGACTCATTTCTGTCCTCCTGGACCCTAAGGAGATGAGATCCCAAATTCAGACATATTACATGCTTGAAGTTAGAGGAGAAAGGATCCAAATCCGAGTTGCTCAGAATGAGAAGGGAAAGTTTACCCTGATTTTGAACCCACAAGTTCTTTAAACAGCTCTCACTATCCCTCCCCTTCTGGGTGCAGGACCCCACAGGGGTCACTCCCCCTGGTACCCTACAGCAATCAGCTGCTGGTACCTCCCAGGGCAGGCAGTCCCATCAAAGAGCCAGAACCAATGGTTTTAAATATTTCTCATGAACATGTTAGATATCCATGTAATCAGTCCACTGCCCAAGGCCAGGAGAGCTGTGGTTTTAACAGAGGTGTCTTTGAAAGGATTGAGATTTTATGTTAAACCATATCCCAACCCCACACAAACCTACAAGGCAAGAAGAATGAAATATAAAATCTCTGGGCCACTATGCCAAGGCAGTTTCTGGAACAATTTTTAAGTATATCTAATATTTTTAGATTTATTAGAGATTTAGATTTATACCTTCTTTTGGTCTCAGAGTCACCACTAGTCGAGGTCACAACAACAGCACCTCTTTCAGCAATCTCCCTCCACAGACAGTGGAGGGACCCAGATCTCTCTCCATCATCTTCTGTCTGTGCTGAGGAGAAAAGTGGGATTTTGTGCTCCCAGTTTCTCCCACAAACACACCACAGTGATATTCAGTGGATGAGCCTGTCTGCTAAGACAAACCAAGAAACCTTCGATCTGAACCTTAAACCAAGGAGGGAGATGATTTTGGCTTGTCTTTGGCCTCCCCTTTTTCACATGGATGGGAGGAATAAAAGTCTGGGAAGCTGGTGAGGACACAGCAGGAGCAGGAGCCAGCAGCGAGGGCTCTCCTGGCACCAAGTGCTGCCTCCCCACGATGTCCAGGAGCACGAGGACAAGAGAGCTGTGACACTCCATGGGAGCCATCCCCGGGAGGAAAGGCAGCTCTCTCCTCCCAGCAGCAGAGCCCTGATGGGGACAGCAGCAGCACGGCGCTGCCAGCCCCTGAGCAGGGAGGGGACGCTGCCTCCAGTGCCAGGTGCCACCTCCCTGTCACCTTCCACACTCCAATGGGTGCCTCTCTCTCCAAACCTACCAGCCTGACCCCTTTCCACTCCTCATCCCGCTGCCACTCCCCGCGTCCTCGCTGCTGCAAACACAGAGGGAACCTGCACAGGAACAGAGAGCACAGCAGGTGATGAACACCAGTGACATGGAGGCCAAGGAATCCAAATCAGGTCGTAAGACACAGGAGAGGCAGAAAGGAAACAGCACGAAACTGAGAAGCAGTTGATTCTCTCCGTCCAGGCAGTGCTGTTAATGTATTCTAACACAGTTCCAGCTTTAACTCTCCTGGATTGACAACAGAATTGAATTACCCTTCCAAATCTCTCCCTTTTAACTTGTCATAAGTTTTTTTAATCCAACAAGAAGCGCTTCCTTGGCAGAGTTGCCATTGTTATATTTTTTCCAGCTTTCCTGATTTAGGGATTTAATCTTTTTAGCCATGAATCGACTTCTCTGAACTAGCACTCACAGAAAAAAAAAACCAAGCAACTCAGCTCTTGCTTGCCATGCAAGCTGCCAAGTAAGCTCCTAGGACCAGATGGAATGGATCCTGGGCTTTTAAAGCAGATCACTGACAATCACAGAGAACACAACAAACACAGGCGAGCTTTCAAGAGGGTTGAACAAAGATTGATCACAATGCAGAAATGACAGAACACTAAACAAGGAAATAGAAGCACTATCTGTTCATCTCCAACATCTGTATTGTGTAGGGCACTGGAAGCTCCAAATCCTGCTTGAATAAAGCCACAGAGCAATGCAACCCACTGCCCTGCCCAACACAGGGCTCAGCCCCAACCCCTGCCAGCTCTCACTGCTCAGAATTCATCTCCAAACACGCAGAGCAAAGCAGAAACATCAGCTGTAGAGAAGGAAAAAGGAGACACTTAAACATTGCTGAGACCCACAGAGGATGTCTGCCTCGAAGCATAACCTTACCAAGGTATGTAAGAGCTGCACACAGCTGAAAAGGGTGGACAAAAAGATCAGCTACAGAGCTCTCAGAATATTTGTGTGTGATTATCACTGAGCTACAGGCAGCATTTGTGCATAGGCACAGCTTAATTCCCCTCCTTTAAGCTCCTCTCCCTTCTTTCCCGGTTTATATTTGGATGCTCAAGAAAGGAACTATTTAGTTACTGAACTCAAGTTTATGATACAGGCAGTGAAATTCAATCCCATCTTTTAAGCAGATTAGGACCTACACACAGACCTTTGAACCTGCTGTGTTACCGTGTTGGCTTTCACAGCTCATCCCCAAAGGAATAAAATTACTCCATTTAATTAGACTCCAGCTCTCCTCATCTGCCCCAGAAGTTTCCTGTCACCTCATTTAACTGTGAATGTAATTTAGGCTTAAAGGCTTGTCCTGATTTTTCACTGGGGTGCTGAAGAGCTTTGCAATGCAGTAATTCACCCATCTTCAAACTTTTCAGGGGACACTACAATGGAAATGCTGCTCAGTTCTCCTGGTTCTGTGCCTTCTCCAGTGGCTTCAGAGAAGAGCACTGGAATTCTTTTCAAAATGCTGCACAGACAATACTCTTGATAACAAAGGTACCTTCACACCCATCTTATGGCTGGAGAAAATGAAGCACAGAGAAGAGGAAATGCAAGATTCTCCTTCCCAGAGCACTTTCAGCAAAAATTAAGAATCCAACAATTAGTACCACACTGTAATCACTGTGTGACATGCCTTTGTCTGAAGGTAACAACCACAGCCAAATCCAAAGCTGCAGAGCTGGGTGGGTGTTGAAGAACGTGTTTTATGCAGCAGTCATCACACAGGACAAGATGTTTCAGCAAGAGCTGCCCCAGTGCCACCAGCACAGAAAACGGCTGTGCTGGGGCAGATCAAAGGCTCAGCTTGCTCAGCATCCTCTTTCCAACAGTGGCCATAAATGGGTGTCCAAAGGAAGAGAATAAAAATAGGATAAGTACATATAATACTCCTGCCTCTCTATTTATATGCCTACATCTTCCCCCCTTGCTTCCACCACCAGTCACTCCCAGCTCACTGAGCTCCTGACAGGGTTTCTCATGTTCAGTGGCAATCCATCGATTGATTTCCCATTAAGTGCCCACTTTCCCACAAGTGATGTGAACTTTTACCACCTACAATTTCCTTGCCAAAGAACCACCCACTTCTGATCTCCTTCAGCTGGGCTCTCACCAACTTCCTCTGGCATCTCCAAGTCCTTGTGTCACAAGGCAGTGAACAATCCCCGTCTCCCTGGTGTCCTGCCCGAATTCACAACCCTTTGTCACGTCTCCTTTCCTCATCCACCCAGCTCAGGGGCTGCACTTCATTCAGTTCTTCCTCACACAGAGGCAGCTCCACCCTCTGAGCAGCCCTGCATCTCCTCTCTGAGCATCAGTGTCTGCAAGTCTTTGGAGGGGGGAATGACGAGAGCGGCACGTGGCCATGGCACAGGTCAATCAGGAATTTCTGCTCCATCACAGCAATGTTCCCTGTTCCAGCCTTAGGATGCTCCCTTACCTTTAGCTGGTTGGTCTTTTACACCACTACTGAGTGATGTGCTGATGATTTGATGGAAATATCTGTGATAATCCCAAAGTCTGTGCCTAGAAATGGAGTTAGAACCATCCCAATTTCACCTTTGCATGGAAATCAGCTCAGAGTTCATCATTTCATTAGGACTGTTTTAGGGAAGAGTCACCAGAGTCCCTAAAAACAGCGTAAGGCACCCATGCTTTGGCACAGGATTGCTGCTACAGTGAAGTTGGAGACACAGATCCCACTCAGAATTCCCTCTCCACCCCATGCTCTGTCCCTGTACCTACCCCACACTGTAACAAAACAGGATTTTAACAGGCCTGGTGCTGTTTCATACAACCAGTGTCTTCAAATTTGCTTTAAAAGCACATATAAATATTTCATAGAGCAGACAATGCTGCTCTCACTTCTGATTGCAAACAAGATTATTTTTTCTCCCAAACAAATCCAATAACTTGATTATGTGCTCTGGTCTGTTCTTATTTTTTCTGCTGTACAATTTTCAAATATTTGCAGTTGTAAGTCTTTCAAAGCTTTAATTTGCTTAAAATGATTCACAAGCACCTTGTTAATCTTTTATCAGTTTTATTACAAACTGTAAACAAAACCCAGTTCTTAAATAATTAAAGGGCAGAACTAGCCCTCAGGCAAAGGAAGTCCAGGAGGGAAGAATAAAAAATTTAAAAATCAGAGTAAGCCTGTAATTTTTTTTTTTTCCTTCCCATCTACAGAATTGGTTAATCTAGCTTCAAAACAGAGAGGAATTCAAAAAGAACAGATTGTGTGTGACATCCCCCCAGCCAGTTTCTCTCAACTACTGTGTCCTGAATATTAATCCATCAAGTACCTACACGGTCCTGGTTACAGAGTCAAACACAGCACAGCTCTCAAGGCAGAAGCTGGGTCCCAAACAGCGGCTCAAGAGAACTCCTGTGCATTTGTGTGTGCCCAGCAATGCTGAGCCTGCTTCCTTGTCACCCCAGAGCATCCCTCCCACACAGCAGGCCCAAGGGAAGGCAGCTGGAGCACATTCTGTCCCCTGGGGACACCCCAGCACCTCCTCCTGCCACCCCTGGGCACAACTCACCGGGCACAGCCGTGGGAGAACTGGGACTGCTCCTGCTCACGTCCCTGCAGCACAAAGCTGCAGTGCCTGCCAGCTCCTGGCATGGTGGTGACAGCAGCCCCTGCTTGGAGAAACCCCACAGAAACCCCCAGAAACCCCACAGAAAGGAGGCACCAGGATGAGCAGTGGCATGGAGCAGCTCTGCTGGGAAGGAAGGCCTGAGAGAACTGGGATTGTTCAGCCTGGAGAGGAGAAGCTTCAGGGTGACTTCATTGTGGCCTTGCAGGGACTGAAGGAGCTACAGGAAAGATGGAGAGACAGCTTCCAAGGGCTGGAGTGCCAGGACACAGGGAATGGCTTCCCACTGCCAGAGGGCAGGGATGGATGGGATACTGGGAAGGAATTGTTCCTCAGACCTGGCACAGGGTGCCCTGAGAAGCTGC
Organism: Hirundo rustica; assembly: GCF_015227805.2. NCBI lineage: Eukaryota > Metazoa > Chordata > Aves > Passeriformes > Hirundinidae > Hirundo > Hirundo rustica. The sequence continues at coordinate 9,271,242 of NC_053468.1, read as the reverse complement.
CCCATCCCTGCCCGTGTTCAAGGGTTCGGACAGGGTTTGGAACAACCTGGGACAGTGGAAGGTGTCCCTGCCCACAGCAGGGGGTGGAATGGGATGTGTTTTAAGGTCCCTTTGAACCCAAACCAGCCTGTGGCTCCATCAAAGCACGAAGAACAGCACTGCTCAGGTGTCCTCACTGCGGCCAGTGCTGAAGTGCACCATGAGCAGGAGGCTGCAAGGTCCAGCCCAGGGCGGCGTGGGCAGATCCCAGAGGGCAGCTGGAGCCTGCACCACAGCTCAGGGAGGGGAAATTCCAAACTGGGATGCTGAAATTGAGGAAAAAGCCTGCTTGGAGCTCTGACATGACAGCAGGTGATGGCAGCACGGGGCAGGAGCTGGGCTGGAAATGAGGGTCCCCAGGCAGGAGCCCTGATGCAGAAGACACACACAGGGTGATGGCAGCGCTGGTCTGGTCACCTGTAAAAGGGGTACTGCCACATCCACACCTGGATAGAGAACTCACCTCCAAGTACTGAGATGGAGAACTGTTATTTAATGGAATTATCACTGCTATTACAACTTCCTGTCATCTACCAACGCTTCAACCCAGCTGTGCTGCAGAACGGTGCTCACTGGGGCTGTACAAGCATTTCAGAAATTTTGACACAAAACTTTCAGGTTTCTAATGTACTGAGAATTTCCTAAGGTATTCAAATGGCATTTCCTTCTACTTACAGAAAAGACCACTTCTAATGAAGCTTGCCAAAGCATTGCAATTGGAAGAAAACCTAAGGAACTGTGAAGGCAAGACTGAGCAAATTCTAATTATCTTTTGAAGGCTACACTACCATGCACACAGAAATGGATTTAAATGCATTACAGACCTAAAAATGTGTAATGGATGCATTGCTAGCCTATTACATGCAGTTCATTGTGCAAAGGTTTTTGGTTGTATGTTTTGTGCAGTGGGCTGTAAAAGTTGCTTAACAGAAGAAAATACATTTGATTAAAAATTTACATCAGAAGAATGTAACAGGGTTTTTTTTTTTTTCTCTGCTATTTTATCTGCCACTGACTATTCCCATTAGTGTTCAGTTCTTCTCTGTCTCACAAGAATATGCAAAAAACCAAGGACTAAAGATGGAAAAGTTTGAGGTCTAGATCCCAATCCATATTAAAGACAAAGCTGGCCAGAAACTGGCTCCAGGTGGAAAAAAAAAAAAAATGCACAAATTCCTATTTATAAGTGGGAGGACCCTGAAGTGTCAGAGATGCTTAAATAGTTCTGCTCCAGTGAGTCCCTTTGTGAGAAATATCAAGGGGAAAGCGGGTGGTGCTTGGACTTCCTGAGAAGTCCCACGGGGCTCCCAGCACCTGCCCGGGCAGGAGCAGCCCTGGAGTCACCCTGACACACAGGATGCAACCACTGCCCCAGATCAGGGAACAAAAACTCCTTTTACCTCCCTACCATATTCCCAGGAAAGCCTAAAGAACTCAGAGAGCCTTGCTGATAACTACTTAGAGCAAAAAAGCCAACAGCAAATGTTCACTCTGCAGCACGGAGAGAGATCAGGAAGATTTTACAGCTGAGTTAAACACCCTTATCCAAAACCGCGCAGGAACCGATCCAACTATCAAGAAGTGGCAAATTAAGAACAATCCATATAAATAAATAAATAAATAAATAAATAAATAAATAAATAAAGTATTTACAAGTAAATTAAATCCCTACATCTGTTTTCCTTGATTACGCCCAATCTCCGTTCACAAGAATACGAAATGACAAATCTCACTCATGTCCCTAAAATGCTGTCAGTCACAGTTGCAACATGACTTTAAAAATGCAAACTTGTGCTATTCGTAGGCAGGAAAAGGAAAAAATTGAAAAATTTCAGCAGCTAAAAGCGATAAAAATAGTAAACCAGGTGTCTGTGCTGAGTAATTCAGGACAACACAACCCTTTGCTCATCATCCCCATCAGTTTAAGGAGCAACATCTGATTTCACACCTGCAGAAATCCTTCTATGAGGCAATGAGGAAAAGAAGTAGCGAAGATAAATAAATATAATCAGCACAATTATCTCCAGCAAACACTTTTGGTGAAGAAGCAGGTGGGTCCCCACCTCCCAGGCAAGGCTGGTTTGAGTGCCAGTGGAACAGGGAGCAGCTCTGGGTGACTCCCATGCCTCTGGGCTAGCACTGGCCCAGAAAGTCACCCACAGCAGTTATCCCTGACTCCAGCCAGCCAGGGGTACAGACTTCTGGAGGGTTCATCATTCCAGGGAAAATGAATGTTCTGGGGAGCTCAGGTCATCAGGCTGATTTATCACCTCGGCTCTCAGGCTCTTTAGAGCACCGTATTATGCAAACACTGTGCACATTTCCATATCAGGACTTATGGAAAGGTGTTCCCTACCCCAGCAAGGGGAGAAAATGGTTTGGGAGGAAAAAAACCTCGTTGTGGGGAGTGGGAGGGAGAAGAGGTTGTGCCACACAGGAGATAAATAACCAAATCTTTGTCAAACTACTGCTAAAAGAGACAAGAACAAATAACGAGCGGAGTCAGGGATGGAAAAAAACCCTAAATTCTCTAAAAATACAGCCAGCTCATGAATTCCCAGCTGCAGAGCAGCCCTTTCAAGTTGCAACTCTCAGTGCTTGTCGAGAAAGACGCTTCCTGCCTCGATCCCCTGCAAGAGCAGCACGGTCTAATGGAAGTCACATTTGATGTGCTCTGTGCTGCTCAGCACAGAGTGGCTGAATTACCGGGTGCAGACCTCATCATACTCTTAAAAAGTAATTTGGAACCAGGCCTTTGATTTAGATGGGCTTTATCCTTTACTTTCAAAGTACAACTGGTAATAATGTAGTCTGTGAGTTTAACATTTGAAACAGGGGTTCCATTTACCTCTTTGTACTTACTGGAGGAAAATGACTGTAATTGAAATCTTTCTGCTGGAAATGAAGCCCTTCGAACATTCAAAGTGGCTGCTTGTCCTTCAGGCCTTTTATTTTAGCTGTCAAAACTGTAAACTGCTTTTCAGAGTAGTGAGAGTCTTACAAGAGAGGATGAAATGAATGTACCCTGGATCTAGGTAGTAGGTGTTTTAATCTAATTTTCTGGCTAGAAATACAGCACTTCTCTCCCTTGGGCACTGCTGAGAACAAGAAAATTAAGCTTCACTTCAGCAATATCTATCAATGAACCTCAAACAAGGGACAGGACTTTTCAAGGACAAAGCAAAACCTTTCAAGTCCCCCATTTTCATCCATAAGCTCCCTCAGATCCAGGCAGCAACACGTGAGGCCAGACTGCCCACTCGCGCTGCCTCCCTCCACACATCTCCCACACTTTCTAGAATTTCACAGATTTTTTCCAAGAGCTTGCCTTTTTTCTTTCCCCCTTCAGATTAAACTGATTTCCTGGTGTCAGCAATATTATTCACATGAAGCCTTTGAATCTTAATTCCGGTGTAAATGCACTCAGACTGAATATGGGTATTGTGTCCAAGTGGCTCGTGGCCAAATGACCTTATATTAAATCTTTGAAAGGGTAAACATAAAAACTTTGAGGTTTATCCTGTAGGCTTCTTTTCACTCTGTTACAGAATGTTAGCAATTAACTTGATAATAGACTCAAGATGAAATTATGGAGATTTCTGCTTTAGTTAGTTTTATTATCTGGTTATTTTAATCACAACTAAAAATATGCTGCTGGAAAAAAAGTTTTATGTTGCTTGTCTACACAACTTAAAAAAACTGTTTGGATGACTTGAGCAAACTAACACACCAAAGTACACCAATTCAACCAATGTCTTTCTCTCCTGTTTCCAGTTCCAACATGTCTTTAGGATAAAAGGTGACTATTTTTCAGGCTTTGTGTTGCAGCCACAGATGCGTGACCACTTCTTACCAGTGCAGCCACTGAGCAAGCAGGCAAATGACATGAATGAACTGATTAAGAGATGTCAAGGTTCCAGGTGGATGTGATGAGTTTGGAAGCTCCCAGAGGACCTGTGAGGGTTCAATCCCTGAGGCTCAGGCCAGTTCCACCAGCACACTTCAGTTCAGGTCTCTCTGTAGATAACCCAGCCAGGATGAGCAGCATTCAAACACAACCAGTGGAACGTTTTATGGCAGGAAAGCACAGTGATGCCAAGAGAATAAAACAGGTTGACAATCTATGTGGGAAGCAAGACTGTACATTATACAAGCTTCCTGCAGTTACCTCTGACATGTATATAAATATATAACCTTTGTCAAAGTGGGGTCTTCAGACAGCAACATCTTCTATAGTAAACCAAAGGAAAAAAAAAAATATTTGTGATGGCCAGAGGCAAGGACGTCAACTTCAGCAAAGCCAGCCAGCAAAAATGTCAATGAACTTCTTCACAGGAGAATTAAGAGGGAGCAGTGCAATGTCAGCACACACAGGAAGAGCAGCTCCAGTTCTGATTAACTGAGATACTGCACTGACAGGAGGGCACAGACCCAACCTCTTCCTAACCTAAAATGACCTCCCTTAAACACAGATTATATAACACTTCCACATGAGGAGAGCAAACTTCAATTAATTTGGGTTTCACAGCCTGCTGCCAGCAGAGACATCACTGTCCCTCCTGCTCCTCCAGGTACACCCCACAGGGCCGTACCCTCGCCTGAACTGGGACACACTGACCTGCCAGGAAACAAAGCCAGCACAAAAAAAGGAATAAAACCAGCTCAGCTGGAGGTGGGATCTCCTCCCCGTGTGGCTGCACAGGCCAGCACCTCTGCTGCACCTCTGCTGCACCTCTGCTGCCAATGCCCAGCTGGCAGTGGGAGCGCTCGCTCCTGCAGCAGCCCATGCTTGTGTCAGCTGGAGAGGAGAAACTGCATCTCCAAGGGAGATTTTAAATCCATTTAGACAAACTGCTGTAAAAAGCTGGTTTGAGAATTTCAAAGCTTCTTCAGCTTAGCTCACATAAAACCAATTTCTAAGACCATGACAACACCGAGGAGTTGCAAAAGAATTTGACCTGATTTTTTTTAAGCCAGTTTGGTTACGCTATTGCAGAAACACTTGTTTCATGGAGCGTGTAGCCAGAGTGTCCAGCCAGAGAACTGCAGCAGTTTAATAAATTCAGCGTCAATTCACACCTAAGCCACATTAGCAAAACTTCCACAGGCAGACAAGACTGGGAGCTCCAGCAGAACAAGCCAAGCCCCAACAGCAACACCAAATCCTGCGTTCAGCAAGGGGGTACAGCCCTCCCACGTAGCCAAACCCAAAATTTCGCAGGAGCTGCCATTAGGAAACCCCCCACTTCAACACAAAGGGTTAACAGTCCCTTATCACACATGAAATCCAGTAAAGCACCAGGCATGCACTTCAGTTTCTGCTCTTTTCCCCCAACAGATGAAGAGGCTTGGCACCTTCCCTGGTGGATCAGAAGAAAGTCTTGTAAGGCACATGTAAGTGTAAGTATACAGATGAAATGGGTTTCCTGGATTTCATCCACGTTCAAACTTCCCAGGTTGTAGATCTCAAAACTATCTGTCTCTGACAAAAGTGGTATGACAGGTTATGTAACACCCCACAGAATCACCCGGTGACAGCAGAGCAGGAACATTATCTGCTCTGCTCAGGGACTCCAGGGCTTTCTGGATCAACGGCAAGGGGTGTCAAAAAAAAAAAAAAAAAAAAGGAACTGAATCACAAAATCTAGAGGAAAAAGAAATCCCCATGCATTTTAAATAGCCAGCCTCACCCACTGGCAAATTACTGGTGATTGCCTTAGATTACTTCCAGGAAATTCCATATGCTAAATATGCTGAGGTGATTTGTTTAATTATAGAGGTTTATAGGTCTGATATAACTTCAAAGAACACAGAATTATTGCAGGGAAACATCAAGAAGATAGTAACTGCCTAATACAGTGGATTTTGCAGCCTTTTTAAGACTGCCCAAAACAAACGAAATGGAACAGTTACATGTGAGACTGTTAAATATGCTATTTGCAGCCTGGGGTAAATGATAAGACAATCTTGTTAAATGAAATATATATGCTTTTTGTTAAATGAAGTATATATGCTTTTTGTTAAATGAAATATATATGCTTTCACTGAGTGCAATATAACTCGAGGCACAAAGACAAGAAATAAATCAGTGTGGCACTATTTGCCAGAATAGAGAATTTCAGACTAGCAGCACATGCATGGGTTTTCCCTCTGTCCTAAGAAGAGCAAGTTGCTAACTGCTCAAGGATGTTTAGGGAATAGACAGCAAGGCTGCTTCGTATTTTCATAAAAAGTTGTCTTGCTCTTTTCCTTATTTTGCTGGATTAAGGAAGCAGCACATCTACATCCACATTCTGTCTGCACCTCAGCACTACTGGAAATCGGATCAGCCTCTAACCTGGGGCAGGAAACCCTCCAGGAGATCTCCAGTGAAAATGCACCACTGTTACGCGGGTCCCTGTGCAATCTTGGTCCATCCTCTCTCCCCGTCCCTGCTGCTCTCCTTCCCCCAGGCAGATGATCTGGGTACCAAGGCACAGGCGAGATCAAAGTGGAAGCTGAGTGTAAGAGGAAAATCCCACAGAGAACACAGCTCTGTGCAATGGGAAATACAGCAACTCCACAGTAAACCCCACACCAAAGAGTCTTGAACGCATCTTGCTACTTTCCGATCAATAAAACTTCTTTCTTCCAGTAATAATTATGGACAATTAAATACTTAGCTGCCAAAGGAGATGAAACAGCTGACCTCCCTGCAGAAGCAAGTCAGGACTCATTATGGGCTCCACAGAACAAGAAACATTCCTCCCTTTCAAGCTCCACATGAGGAAAGCAAACACATCTCTACCATCTCTATTTTTATTTCTATTTTTCCCCGACACAGCACTGCAGGAATCAGATCTGAGCTTTCCTCCCCCACCTGCACCGTGCTGAAGTTGCTGCCACATCTGCAGCCTGCACCAGCTCTGGGCACAGCCTCACCTATGGAATCACAGGAAAAGCAATTCCCAGTGACACTTCCAGGGACACAGCCTCACCTATGAAGCCAGAGGAAAAGCAATTCCTGGTGACACTTCCAGGGACACAGCCTCACCTATGGAGTCACAGGAAAAGCAATTCCTGGTGACACTTCCAGGGACACAGCCTCACCTATGGAGCCACAGGAAAAGCAATTCCCGGTGACACTTCCAGGGACACAGCCTCACCTATGGAGCCAGAGGAAAAGCAATTCCCGGTGACACTTCCAGGGGCACAGCCTCATCTATGGAATCACAGGAAAAGCAATTCCCGGTGACACTTGCAGGGGAAGGGGAGCAGCTGAGCCCCACAGTGTCCGGGAAGGGCTGCAGCAGAGGCTGGACTTACCTTCTCGGCATGCTTGAACTTGACGTAGAACCAACTCGACTTGATCATCGTCTCACCTCCTGCCCTCGGTCAACGCCAGGAAAGCGACGCAGAGCTGTCCTGCCGAGGAGCAGCGTGCTGCCGGCGCTCCTCCGAGGGGAGAGCGCCGGGAAAGCCGAAGGGACGGGCGGGGAAGGCGCTGTGCGGCGGAGTGTGCCTCCTGCCCGTGTCCCTCCTTCCTGCCCCTGTCCTCCTGCCCGTGTCCCTCTTTCCTGCCCGTGTCCCCCTTTCCTGCCCGTGTCCCTCCTTCCTGCCCGTGTCCCTCCTTCCTGCCCCTGTCCTCCTGCCCGTGTCCCTCCTTCCTGCCCGTGTCCCTCCTTTCTGCCCGTGTCCCCCTTTCCTGCCCGTGTCCCCCTTTCCTGCCCGTGTCCCTCCTTTCTGCCCGTGTCCCCCTTTCCTGCCCGTGTCCCCCTTTCCTGCCCGTGTCCCCGCTCGCTGCCGAGCGCTCGGCGCCGCTGCCAGCCCGGCTGCCCGACAGCTCCGCCGCTCACGGGGACTTCACCGCCCTCATCACAAATGGCACATGTCAGTAAAGGCAGGAGGCTGGCTCCGGCGCTGGCAGCCGCCCAGGACCGTGACCTCCCCCCCGTGGGATGAATAATGAATTCCAGCGCTTCCCTCCAGACGCAGATTAACACCTGGTTAAACATTATTCTGCCAATGAGCTCGGCACCCCGCGTTAACCCCTCGCTCGCCCACCAGGCGGGGATGCTCTGGAGGCTGTCCCGCGATGCCCTCCCCCCGTGGAAAGCAAGATTACGGGACTATATATAGTTTAGAAACAATAAAGCCTCTTAGGCATAAAGCAAATATCTCCTTTCCGATTCGGCAGCTGCAGTAACGCTGCCGTGGAAGCAGAGCAAGTCCTCGGGAGCCAGACTCGCCCCTGGATCCCCCTTTCTCAGCCCCCCCCCTCTACAAACACCCTTGGTAAGCTGTGATGCTGTCAGGCTCTTGTTTTAAAATAACATCTGTAAAGACATCTGTAAGGAATAAAAAAAAAAAAAAAAAACAACCACAAACCCCAAATCAAACCAAACAGAACAACCACCACTACCAAATTAAGCTAATGCACAGAAAATCCCGGGAAGTCACTGGTCAGAGAGTTTGTTCAGAAACACTTCCCAATTCCCTGGCTCTGCTTTAAGGAGACACATCGACCTGGCTGCTAAACTCCCAGCTCTGCATCCACGGAGCAGTGAGTATCAAGTTACAAACTAAAGGATGGATATAATCAACCTCCCGTGTTCCCACTGGACACAGCCAGAACTATCTGGCCCAGCATCCTGTGCCCGAACACTTCACGATGCACAAAGAAACTATTTCAGGAATCTCGAGTTCAATGATATGCCCTCAGTAACACATGTAATAACATAGATGGACATGAATTTGTCACACGGGAACCTGAAGCTCTTCATGTTTTCATACAGCAATGAGCGAGCTTCAGATTTTCATTACAGAAGTAAAAAAGTCACCTCAATTTGGTGCTTCACACAGCTGCCTGGTTATTTAAGTGGGAGTCTCACAGTATCCTGTCCCAACAAAAGAGGATAATTTGCTGCACATCATCTTCAGATCATGGCTTTATAGATTTTTCTTGTCTCCCTTATATCACACCTCCCAGACTATTAAATTTCTCCTTGTAGGTAGGTTGTGCATGTCTCCACAGATCCTTTTCATCATTCCCTGTACCTTTTCTAGGTATCTTTCTCATGAGCAGAGTGAGATGGAATAAATACATTTACCACTGACTTACATCTCCTACTATATGTGCACACCAGAGATATAGAGCAGGTGAAACCGACCCTGAAACCTAGTTTGTCAGTATTACTCACCTAAAACGTACTGTCAGTGCTGATAACAGTGTCAGTGCATTATGTGAAAGTGGTGCCTTTGACAACCTGGCTACTCATTCACCTGCCAGCAGAGGCTTTACAACTTTTCATAAACTAGGACTTACACAAGGGATCCAAACACCAATATTGACCAGTAATGTCACTGCATTTAGGAGCTGAGGCTGCTCAGTCCTGCTCTGCCCTGAGACCCCTTCCCTGCTCGCCCACACTGCGTGTTTGGTCCCTGCTCACACAGGGAATTGGGATAAAGCCCTTTCCAAGCCCTCTCACTGCAGTCAGCTGGGCTGGCTCAAATCACGGCCATCCACGGCTTTAGCTGTCAGAAAGGACTTTCCATTGATGCCACAGAAACATATTCCCATCCTCCCTTTAATTCTGCATTCCTGTGGGAGAATTAACCTATGCTAAAAGGGGGGTTAAAATACCCCAGGCATTTTTTGGAACTGGAGATGTTAAAAATGGATGAGAAGCTCTGCCACAGGGAGCAACATAAAAAGAAAATTAAAACACTGGTTTTTATCAGCACCTCCTATTTTCTGCACCTCACAAGCTGCTTTTTGGAGTAGCAAATGAACAAACGGGACAGATCCGGCTGTGGATTTGACTGAGATCAGGTCAGCGCAGGAGCCTGGCTTCCTCCCCAGCTGCTGCCGTTCCCCCAGTCCGTGCGGCAGCGCATTCCCCTGGCAGGGGGGCTGCACAGAGCGCACAGCACACAGCAGAGCACGGAGCACACAGCACAGAGCACACAGCAGAGCGCAGAGCACGGAGCACACAGCACAGAGCACGGAGCACACAGCACGGAGCACACAGCACAGAGCCGAGCCGCGGGGTCGGAGCAGCACTGCGAGCCCCGCACGGGCACCGCGCTCCCCGTTCTGCCGCATCCCCGGGGCCCCGGGCAGGGCGGAGGGCGCGGCCGGCACCGCGTACCAAGCACAAACAGCTGTGCCTCACAGCAATCACCAGGCCCTGGATGTTTTCCACTGGTTCATTAGCATCTGGCAGGACCTAAAGTTCCAGGGTCACAAAACACAGAGCTGTTGTTTTGTTTCAGGAAAATGCGCGGCGACATCCCTCGAGAGCTGTCCTTTTGTAATCAAAGGACAAGTGCAGCGCAGGGAATGGAGACGGGGAATTTGCAGCCACCGCGTCCCCCAGCCGGGCAGGGACGAGCCCATCATGCCACAGATCGATCATTTTGTGTTGCACTGCTGAAAGCCCCCACATCAGCATCCTCAAAGAGCCCCTGGCAGCGCTGCAGAGCCCGGTGATTCCTCACAGCACTGACAGCTGCGAGGCTTTGCACACACACAGAATACACACCAGCTTAAGTTTTCAACACTTCATTCATCTTTGCAGTGGGACAAAACACACCATTTATTTTCAAACCTGCAGAGTCAGCACCTTCTCTGACCTGAGTTTGGTTCTCCTGTGGAACAGAGCTATAGTCTTTATGGTGCCTGGTACAACAGCTTCACTGCTTTTTGCCAGTTCATTTCCTAGGGATATGATGCCAGGCAAACACCACAGCAGATCCACCTCTGAAAGTGCTGCATGCTCCTCCAAAACCCTGTTAGCCCACACCTCCTCTTTCAGTCACCCATCCACAGCATGAAATAACAAACTGCTCCTATTCTGATTGTGTACAGCCAAAATCCCAACTTGTTTCTGTATGACCCCAGAAAAGGGAGCCATGGGTTCTGCTGTTCCTGGGACGGGCACCATTTCAGCCCAGGAGACCAACACCACCACCAAGGGTAGAATATTTATAATTCTCCCAGAATAATCGTACTTTGATTATTCAGCAGGTTTTGCCATACTCTAGTAAACCATTTCAACTGTGAGACAGTGTAGAAAGGAATTGAAATAACCTCCTTTTTAACAGACCATTGGTTCCAAGCCTTTTAATACACCCTAATGTATATTTAGATATCGATCCACGTTCATTTCAATTATTCCCCATGACAAAGCTGATCACACACTAATGCAATGTGCAGTGTAACAGTGAGCACTGAGTTGGTTTTTAAGTCTCCCGACAGCAGTGGGTACCTCCTCCTCTTCTCTCTGCCTTTGGCTGTGTTGGTAAGTCAGACTAACATCTTGGTGCCACGAGGGAGGGGAGAAGGGAGCAAACCAGGCACTAAATCACCCATTTTCACTATTTCCTGAGGAATGCCTCGAAGAATCCACTTGCACAGCAGAGCAAATCCCGGAGGAAACTAAAGAACCCTGACCCTCATGCCAAGCAAAACCAATGTGTGTGTGTGTGTGCGTGCAGGGGGACTAAAGCTAAAGCAAGATGGTGCATTAGCAGCAGGGACTACGTCCAAGATGAATTACAGCCATTCCTGTGTTCTTGGCGCTACGAGAGCAGAAAATCATCTCCCTCCCTATTACCATAATAGCTTTCACACTTTCCAACCAGCAGAGTGAAGTGTGGGGATGCTGGAAGAAATAGCACATAAGCAACAAACAGAAAGTTTAGATAAATAGAAGATCCCATCTCCAGAAGATGTTTACAGCAATTTTTATAATTAGCCTGTGGGGAGGGGGGAAAAAGGGTGGGAAATAAAGGCAATTTGGAATAAGTATAAATAAAAAGGATTTAGAAGTGTTTTTCACAGTTCAGAATGGCTCCTAATGTAGCAGCCAAAGCAGGGATCCCTGGGAGATTAAATGAAGCTGAGAGCAAAGCTTGTGGGATCTGCAAGCCTACTAAGAGAGAAAGTTTTTTCCAGAGTCAGAGAACTGTAGAGTAACTTGGATTCTACAAATGAAGTACAAACGCTGAAGCTCCTGCCTGCCCCTGAACATGCTCAGCATTCCCCCAGCTCTAAACCAGCAAACCCCCAGCTCACTTCCAAGCAGCCAGATTCCACAGCAGCCTTTCTGCTTTAACCCAGAGCCACACCAGCTTTGTATTCCAACACTTAACACCCTAGAAGGCTTCCCAAGGCACGGGCAGTGAGGGAAGGGTCAGACTGCCCAAACTCAAACCAATCAGTGTCTCTACATCTCAGAACCAGCAGAACAAATGAGGCATCTGCAGCCTCTCGAGGCCGCTGCTGCCAGACCTTTGTGGGTCACAGGGAGGTGCACAGGGAACTCTCATCTTCCAGGCTAATAGAGAGCACGGTGGGATTTGCTGTCTTGTTATTAACATGGTAACAATCCCATCTTGTACCTCAGGACCCCGCTCGCCCATCAACACCATCTGCTCTTTCATCTTGAGTGCTGCCGAGTAATCCCATCACCAACATGCTGCTGTCAATTCGGTGCACGTCTGCACAGAAACTCTCCAGGTCACTGCTTTGAACCCAGTGTGGGCTGGCAGGATTCAGGAGCTCTCGTGCCTTCACCCTCACTGAGAGCAGGCACAAGGATGGGCTGCACCCCGTGTCTGCTGTTCTGGGACTGGCAGCATTTCAGCCCAGGAGACCAACACCACCACCAGAGCCACCCTTTACAGAAAGGTTTGTTGTTGTTTTTTTTTTTTTTTTTTTTTTTCTTCCCAGTGACTGAGAAGTGCAAGTGACATTTTCCCTGGCAGCTCTAAGCCCTGTCAGCCTGTCAGTGCTGTAAGGTCTTACAGCTGCCTTTCCCTCGGAATAGGATAAAGCCCAGTAAGTCAGGCCACCTGACTGAAAGAGAAAGAGTAGAGATTAACGTGAGAAAACCAGCCTGAAGTGCTTTATCTCCCCCAGCAAAGTGCCAGTCTGTAACGAGTTACAGTCAGGGGTAACCCACCCGGGGCACACGCTCAGCTTTCCAGGTGAAATTACGGCTGTGAGGCACAACCACAGACCCCTGAAGGATTCAAAGACACCTCAAGGCAGTCCACAGAGGACAAGAAACAGGCATTTGCTGTGGTTTACAACCTGCAAGAGACACACTGAGACAGAAACAGGACAGCCCCTGAGCCTGGCACACAAGAGCTGCGCTCATGATGGCTCACAATCTGCTACTCCTGCCACAGTGAGTTAGCTCAGGGTGCAGTAAGGAGAGCTGCTGATGGTATATGATAGAGATGGAAGTGTGCCAGGAAGTCACGTGTGGCTATCTGCAGCAGTGGGAGGCAAGGGTGGCTTAAAATGTATTTCTGACCTCTCTGAAAAAGAAGGTGCAGTGCCATAATCTGTAATTTAAAAAACAACAATAATTGCCAGCTGGACAAAATTGCTTATGATATTAAGAGATCAAATGATGCTTTTTTAATCCTACACAATTCTTCTGCATTTTGTTCCCTGGCTTCCTGGTTTCTAGAGCTCCAGCACTGTTTGGACAGAGGTTTATTACCTTGAGAAAAAAAAAAGTCTCTTCTGAGACGACATCAGAACTCAAAAGTGTTTGAAATGACAGGATTCTCAAATGCAGTGATTTCTGTGAGACTCCATCATTTCCTCCTACTGAACACAGCTCTGCAATACACTACAGAGCTGTGAGTATGGATCTCCCTCATTTACACATGGAACAGGGATGAGGAAGCAAAAAATCCAGTGGGGAAGGGGGGGGGCAGAGAAATCTCTGAAAAAACAGAACCTTTGCATGCAAGGTATGTATTAACATTGGAGCACTAACACAGGTTCCCTTTGAATATAAAAAGAGATTAGACGGCAGGGCACTAATGCCCACAGCTAAATCAAACCCTGTTCAGCAAAACGTTTGACACTAAAAATCCCCAGCAGCACGAATTAGGCTGGAGTGCCCATGGCTCCCGCACCAGCCAGGGACACAGGGCAATTTACACCTCAGCAATGAGTGCTGTAATCTGTTTAACACCCACCAAGGCACGAGGCTGAGCACAAGGACAGCGACCAAGGACCAAGGAAGGAGTTTCACAGAGCTCTGGGGTCCCTGCAGCCGTGCCCAGCACCCAAACAGGTCTCAGGTCCTAACCTCAGCCCACTCAGGTCCTGACCACCAGCATAACGACCTATAAACCCAAGGCCACCTTTGGCATGATTCAAAATTCCTTTTGTGTCACACAAAACAGGGAATCCAGCACGCTGCAGGAAGGCAGAGCAAAGAAACAGCCAGTATCTCCCCAGGCATGAAGCTACACATCCCCAGCTCCCCAACACCAAACACCCCTGAAAGGTCCTTGCTGAGGCCGGGCAGGTGCATCACCCCTGTCTCTGGGAAGCTCCAAAGCTCCATACACCGGGCTTGGAACAGCTCTGAGGATGCTCTGTACTCACCAAGCAGAAAAAAGACCCTGACAGAGGCAGCCTGGAGCCCACAGCCAGAGCACACGTGTTCACACATGTGCATGGACACACAGCCAGGCCACTGGCACACACACCGTCCTGTCATTTTCAAACTAATTCTTGTGAAGTTTCCCTTTAAAAATGAGATTTTGTTCTTTAATATTCATTGACTTCTAGTTTCCTTCCCACACACAAGGCATTATTTACTCTACAGTGGCTCGGTGCATCAATTATGGTAATAGTTTGTGAATAACATTTGCATTATGGGAAAATGAGCCTGGTTATTTAGCACTAGCCGAACCATCCCTCTGGAAAATTGTCACAAACATATGTATCATATGCCTCCACTTAAACAGATCTGTAATTACTCTAGTTTATTAAAAAGAGCCAGCACTTTTTCCCTCTCTCTCTTTTTTTTTTTTATTCCCTAAATTTTCTTTCTGAGAGCAGACAAACATCTACAGAGCCCTCTCCCTTACTCAGCCAAAGGTAAAGGCTAATGACTGCTGCTACCATGTGCTCTTATTTTCCACTCAGATGTTAGAGGTGAAAAGCATCTTCTACATTCGTTTACTCTAATGCAGAAAGTGTGGCTCAGTAATTGTGGCATTTGATTAATGCTCCGTTTCAGTCCCTTCGGCTAAATTCCAGGCTCAGTTCAACTACTGTAAATTCTGATTAACATCTGTATTACATCAGCACCCAGGGTTTATATTCCACGGGCAGGACTGCCTGGTGCAAGGCACTGAGTACAGAGAGCACCACAGCCTGTGCTTCCTCCAGAGCAATTGCTCTGCTCCTTAGAGAGTTTAAAGTAGCAAACAAGGCATTACACCCTGTGTAACGTGTCTGTGAGTACCTGCCTAAAGGCTTGTCAGCTTTTTTAAGCAGCTGAGAAAAGCTAAGAAATATAATTCCAACAGGGGTTGTTCAAAAAACCCCAGAAAAGCACCCCAGCAAAATGAACAGCTTTGTACGTTGAGGACCTGTAGTACCCAAATTCACAGCATTTCCAACACTCAGACTGCAGAATTCTTGCAAATAAGCAGTTATGTTAGTGCATAGCAGCTGTTGGCTTGTTTTTACAGTGCCCACTGTCAGCTCAGGTATGTTTGGAGTAGTTAATCAAGGCTTCAGGCTTTCTTAGAGCATCAGGACTTTCCAACATCAGAGCACCAACAGCTGTCTTTGTACAAAAGAAATGCACAAAACTGCCCCTGTACATGGAAAGGGAGAGCAACGCAGCCAGAATGATCCCAGCAAAGGTACCTGGCTTCCAAGGTCACAAACTGTGATGTGGACAAGAAAAGCTGTTGATGCCATCAGATCTCCAGAGGCAACCCCACAATCAGAACTGAACTCTCATCGGGAGAGTAGTCCACAAAGAGACTTAAAACAAGTCAAATGCAGTGGGAAGGGAGTGGCACAGACAGTGTAACAGTGGCACCTGAGATGATGCATCCTGTGCTGCACATCAATGAGCTGGCACTGCTCGGGGCCAGCAGCTCCTCGGCAGAGCAGTGGTCCAGGCCAGTAAAGAGATGGGACAGTTGTTGCTATTTAGCAGCTCTTTCATAGCCCATGACTTGGTGATGTCAGGCCAATTCCAAAGTTCCCAGCAAAGGAATCACCCTAATGAGCCATCACAAAAAGCAGTCAAAGGTCCCACAGGCTACTGACACCCAACTGAGCCTTGTCATTCAGCCAGATGTGAAAACAAAATAACAATGTTGGACAAGCTTGTTTGCTCTGCTCCTGAGCCCTGTGGATGGTAGAGGAGCAATACCAAACCCCCTTTACACCAGCACACAACACCAAGTGGTTTTTCCCCTCGTGACAAAATTGAAACCGTACCAGCACATGATATGTGCATTTGGAAATTGCTCCAATGCCTATATTTCCAGCTCTGGTATGAAAATCTCCACAAAAGCTCCAGCAGTGGCACAGTGGTACCAAGTGCTGTGTGCTGCACCTCACACACGGGCTCTTCCCAGATAGGTGAGGATGGAGGTATAAAGCAGGAATTGGTTATTCCTGTGATACACTCGAAATTTAAGTATTAGCTTGTATTGAAGCTGTTGATCTAACAAAGTACTATTATAAAATGCACAATCAAGCCCAAAAGCTCACCCCCATCCTATCTAGGCAATGCTACACCCACCACAGCAATTCCAAATCCCACCAAACCTTTTCCCTCTGCTCTGGCCAACTGAGCAGCACAGCACCATGTTTGCCACAGGGCTCAAAAGCAGTGCTTTGTGTCCTGCCTCAGCAGGAGAGGTGTGCTTGTTTTAACAGCAAAGGGAACATGTTGGCACTGCTTGACAAGTCTGAATCAAAGTGTCTGCAAATAGAATGGCAAAGGTCAGACTGATGCTGCGAGCTGGCACTGCAGCAACGTGCCACGAGCTCTGTCTGCCAGGAAAACCTTCAGCTCTTGTCTTCAACACCCTCTCCTGCTACACGTTTATCTTCCCCATCCTAAGAGAGGAAAGATTCAAACAGACATGTAAAAAGGATGAGGAGAAGAAAACTGCAGAAAAGTCCCCTCCCTCATTTTAATTATTGATGCAGACAGCCTAAGCAATCTGTAAGCCATATACATAATGTATTTACTTGAAAATCCCAGCAAATCCACATGGTATTACAGAACAAACTACAAGCTGATCTGGGAGCACTGTCTTAAGAACTGGGTAAGCTGTCTCCATGTACTCAAAAATCTGTTTGACAAACGGAAAGATTAGATTAATGTTAATAATGCTAACGTGCTCAGCAGCACTCCCTGCCCCAGCAACAGGGTTTGGGTGCCCGGGGTCTCGTCTTTCATCCACCCCAGATCGGTCTGTGCAGAAACACTGCTTGTTTAGAATCACAAAGACAGGACTGGCTCACATTCCTGAAGGCCCCCCTCCCCATTTGATTATACACCCCAGCAGTAACGTTTAGGGATCAGCCAGAAAGCAGCAGATGTTTTACATAGCAAAAGACCATGTTAAAGGAAAAAAAAAAAAAATCACTTATTGAAACAGCTGCTTCTAGCTTTGGGGCTAAGGAGGGTGGATGGGGTAAAAGGGAAATGGGGGCAAAGAATCAGACTTCAGCCTGAATTTGGCAAGAGATGCTGTGCCCCCCTCTGCTCTGTCACTGAGTGGAACCACCTGGACAAGAAACACATTCATGAAAAATAACATTCCCTGCAAAGCTGAACGGACAGCGTAAGCACCAGCAGGCAGCAGTTTACTACAGCACGAAAATGCAGAATCTGTAGCTCATTGAGCCATTCATTGTTTTAATTCCTGAGTTTCATCTCACTCCATAAGAGGCTCTGGACAGCAAAGCTCTCTGCATCTACACCGCACATCACTCCACCAGCTTGTGTGCCACAGCAGCGGGGAGGGCACAGGATGGGCACTGACACTGCCACCCCACAGCTCTGGGAGGTGACACGGTGAGCCCAAGGCCAGGCTGAGCCCTGCAGGTCCCAGTGAGCCCCAGCACCACCTCCTCGTGGCCCAGATGCTGCGAGACCCCTGCGGCAGAGCAGAGCCTGTTTGCAATTTTCTTCTCAACCACCAGTATGAAAACACAAACCTTCAGACAAACTGATCCTTCACTTCCTCCTTGCTGCTTTTAGTGGTTTCTTTAATCTTTTAAGCTTCTGGGCCTAATCCAGCAGCTGCCATCAAAAGTACTTACACAACTGCAGGGGAGGGAGGAGGGAAGGAATGGGATACACCAAATCATGAAACACATTTGCTGAGCAGCCTCTTTGTTCTTAGCACAAGTGAGTGCCTTTGGAAGGTATCTGCTCACAGCCCGGGCACATTAATGTACATCTACCTGTGATGTCCTCTAGTGCCTTATCTATAAAAACACGCCGGAGAAATGCTCCCAAATGAATCAGATGATACATCTGAGCTGGCACACTGCAGCACAGCGTGGGCAATGAAATGGGGGATCTCTACTGTAAGTAGCTCAAGCATGAATATGCTATAGGCAGACAGCTCCCGAGATGACAAATGCTGCTCTTTTCTGTAAGCTGAAAATATTTCGTGGTGCTCTTCACGGAAGGCTCCGGTGAGCACGCAGTGAGTCTGTTCCCATCTCAACAACAGCAGAAAGCACATTTCAGATCTCCTGGCAGAAAAGTTTAACACTATGGTCTGAGAGCATAGAAGAAGTTCAAAATCCGTTAACAAAGAGAACCAAAAACTGTCAAGATTTCATTATTAAAAACAAGCCAACAAACAAACACCCAGAGAGGACTCTTGTATTGAGCACTAGGTTCTTGCAACTTCTGCAGGATGCCAGCAGTTGTCTATGTGCTAAACCCCACGTTTCAAGGGGCTGGAGGGTTTGAGAGGCACCAGGTGGACAAATTCCAGTTAAGGCTGTGCTTTTGCTCCTGCTCTTCCCAGGACACAGCACACACATGCTCTGCTGATGCTGTGAATTTGCTGGTGCTTTCTTCTCTTTGAGCAAAATCTCATCCCTCAGCATACTGACATCTATGCTAAGTTTCTAAAAATAGCCTGTCCTTCTTACATAAACATGACATAAAGGAATTAGGTGACAGCTGACCAAAGCATCCCTTTAAAAGGCAAACTCTGCTGAGTACCAAATGCAAACAGCACTTATAAGCAGCCCAGCCTTTTTGTATTAATTGAAGACAGAAGAAAGCTTCTAGATGAAGTCCGGGTTTGCCAGGAAAGGAAAGGTATTTCCTCTACACACTGACTCAATTACTCCTATTCCCACTTATTTATAACTCAACGAGCTTTCCAATGGATTTCTGCTCCAGGAAAAGATCTGCCATAAGCACCCTTCCAGGTGCAGGTCCCACAGGAGCTCTGGGATTCCCATCTTGAGGGAGCACTTTGTCCTTCAGGCAGAGGGACCATTCAGGCTTTAAAAACTCACCTGGAGTTTTCTAGAAGGAAAAGCTTCCAGAATTTCCAGAGTCTTTTTACACTACACGACAGCTATGCAAAGACAAACCAGAGCGGTATTAACTTCTTGCATCTGCAGGCGTTCTGAATAATTCTTCCGTGTCTCAAAGATTATCCCTCCTAGCAACAAGATGAACTTCAACAGAACCAAATCAGCAATGCACAGGAAAGTTAATATGCAAATGAGTCTGTGGGGGGAAAAAAAATAGTTTTAACATAACCTGGCTAATCCTTAAACCTCAGGGAACTGAATTATATATGAATTATTAGATCAGGAGCTGTGTCTATGCCAGTGCAGAACACGTCAAGGAGGTGCAGGGCACCAGGCTGCCAGGAGGTCCCTGTTGCAGGATGGAAAGAGAATGAAACAATCACTCCAGAGATGTACGAGTGAGAAAGCCAACACCAACCATCCCTGACGCCAGCCAGGAGGAGCCTTGTGCCATTTGCTCTCGAGTCAGGCGGGGAAGCACAAACCTCAGCTGTTGGGGCTGGAGCCAGTGAGGCGCTGCCTGTGCCCCCACAGCGCTCTGAAATCCTGGTCTGGCTCTCGATGACAGCTCACAGGGCTCCGTTCCACCCCGGGGGTCCCTGCAGATGTCCCCACAGGCACACAGGGCTGTCACCAGGGATGCCCGTGGCTCCCCGGGGAGCCTCCCGAGCGTGTTTTCCCTGGCAGCTGTCACAGTGCAATTGAACTCCGCATTAGAGCCAGCGCTATGCTGAGGACAACTGAGCATTTGTAGGTTCAAGCAATTCTCTGTTGGTGCCAGTACCACACTCCCTGTTGCCAGGTAACTGGGCTGTGGCAGGATTTCCCCCTGCTGATGCACAGCCTGCTGTGCTGGCCCGGCCGACCCCACACCTCCCGCCCTGATCCAGGTCGTGTTTAACTCTTCATTGAAATTTAAACAGCATCGACAAACAGACTGAGATATCTCCTGGCTAAAGGGGTATCTAGGCCACATTACTTGGAAAAACTAGCTTGCAAGCCCCTGCAGAGAGAAATTAATTTACCTGGGTGTTCAGCACACAGGTCACCCTCCCCTGCCAGACAGACTGGGCCAGACGGCATCCCCCATCCTCCATCCCCCATCCTCCATCCGCCATCCTCCCTCCCCCATCCTCCATCCCCCATCCTCCATCCCCCATCCTCCACCCTCTGTCCTCCATCCTACATCCCCCACCCTCCATCCCCCATCCTCCATCCTCCATCCTCCATCCCCCATCCCCCATCCTACATCCCCCATCCTCCATCCCCCATCCTCCGTCCTCCCTCCTGGCTTTGGTCCCCCATCCAGCACCCTCCTCCTCCTCCTCACTGCTGTTTACACAGGACACAAGTACAGGACACAAATAATGAGCTACTAAGCCAGCAGCTACAAGGTCATGTGAGGACATGACCCCAAATGCTCAGTGTTAGGGTTAAACATCTCTCAGTGAAAGTAAGGCATGGAGACAGGATGTTTTCCTGTCCTCAGTCACGCTGCCAGAGCTCTTGCTCATCTGCAGAATTTCCTACATTTTCCCCATTCCTGAAATTCAACAACATCTAGCTTGTCTTGTGGATGGTGTTGGGAGATACCAGAATCAGGTTTTTGATAAGCCAGGATTTATAATAACTACACCTTTTAAAGTATCTTTGGAGCTTTGTTTCTTACACGTGCTATTCCTGCAAGTGTTGAGCCTTCAAAGCTTCTCCAGAGGCACCCATTTCCCTCAGACTGTACAAACTCTGTGCTTAAGAACTAAACTTCTTTTCCCTTGTAGCAGAGCAAATACCAACCCTCTGTTGTAGGTTTTGTGCATGACTTTCTGGTGGGTATTAAAAAGCCCTCAGTAGTTCCTAGCTCTAGCCCAGGACAGTCAATGCAGCAGCAAGCTTTGCTCTCATTTTTTCCATAACAACACATTTTAGATCCAGAAAAATGGAATTCAGAAAAAGGACTGATGTGTTTCAATTTTGATACAGGCATCTGACTCTTCTTCAGCCACCCAGCCCTGAAAAGCAGGAGGGCAAAGAGCTCCTCACAAACGACTCTTGTTTCCCATCTGAATGTTTTTATTTATTGGCTTCAGCACTGGTGCAAAGCACATGGGAGAGATGGCCCAAAGGAATGGGACAACATCCCCACATAAGCTGCTGCTAATAAAAGCAGCATTCAACAGGATTGCCACTCGCTGGTCACATTTTCCAAGGAGAAAGGCAAGAAAAGAGGACCAGCATTATGTGTGACACACAGCTTCACACCAGTTCCGAAAGGAACTCTGACAATCCGGCCCTTTGTGAAGCACAACATATTTTGGGTACATCTACACACTTGATCCACAGCACATATTGTATTGAACAAACAAATTCCACCAGTCAGCTGTGAAGTCCAATATGAAAATTACTGAATTACAGCTCCCATTAAGAAAGAAGTAACGAGTCCTCTTACACCTAACCCAGCAGGACTGCAGAGCTCGAGTTGAATTAAAAAAGGCAGCAAGGTAAATTACTGGAGATGAACTTTCAAGCTAAATTAAAGAAAATTAAACCCTTTTCTGATATAATTTCCTCCTTTTATCTCTCATTTTCATACATTTATGCACTGATGGATTTTAGCCGGATAGGAAAGATGATCTAGGTCATCGCTTCTCCACCCCTTTTCCACTGAAGGACCAAGCTGTTTTGGAGAGGCAAAAATAAAATCTGAGTCCATGTTATATTCCACATTCTCCCTCCAGCTGGGAAGAAAAGGCTGCTACTGGGGCACCTATTGTTTCTTTAAACAGACCCATATTGCTTCATTTATATAATAACTGCCTTAGTGTTATAAATTGTTATATTTTCATTAGGCACCACTAGCAAGCAAATGCACATAGCAACATTTCCTCAGGAATGTGTCCAACTGCACAGGGGTGAGGGTGTTTACACTTTTTTTTTTTTTAATTAGTTCTTTTGTAGAGCCTCTCTGTTGGCTTAGAAACCCTAGTTTGAACCAGTTTGAACAAAGCTACTCTAGTAGAAAACAGACCAGGAACCAGAAACTCCTTTGTTATAGTCATGCCTAAGTCTCCCCAGCTCTAAGACTTCGTTTTACTCCACTTTTATTTAATTGTCTGCTTTGACCATTAGTGTTTGCTGTGCTCTGAAATGCCCAGAAAGCAAAGCCTGATTTTGGGCAGCTGGAGATTCCCATCAGCCTGGCCCAGGTGACTCCCTCAGACACCCCAGGACACAGCTGGAGAACGGACAAACAGAACACACATATAGCTCTCAAAGAAATGCATCTTCTCTCCCAGTTTTCACTGTCTAACTGGTCTCCACAAATGGCTGGTGAATCAGGACTTTGGATTCCATTTCGAGCAGAAAGGGAAGCAGCATGCCCAGGACCCTGTGCTGCTCAGAGCCCGATTCCTGCTCCTCACACCCCCGGCCATCACACGTGGGGAGTGATGCAGGCACAGACTGCTGCTCCCAGCACAGGCAGCTGGGGCTCCTAAAGAAGATTCAGGGGCTAGAAAAGCAGTTGGAGGCCAGGTGAATCAGTTCCATTAGCTCAGCATGTCCCACAGGAAGAACAGGGGGGCGACCGCTCAGACTCCTGTTTGCATGAGCAAAGTGAACACACACGTCCCCTCCAGCAGCTTGAGCTGTGGCTCCCCACAGAGCAGAGCAGGGCGTGGGGATTTGCTTATCCAGCTCTGCCTTGTGCAGAATCTGTGCCATTCACTCTCTCTGTGAGTTCTTTTCCTCTGTGGAAAGTGTAACCTACTCCCTAGAAGATTTGGAGGGCTGCCATGACCGTGGGTTTGGGCTCAGACAATCAGGGGATGGAAGCACAGCCATGGGGCTGCAATGACACCTGCTGATGAGGGAGGCTGTGAGAGGGACATGTGAGAGCAGCCAGGACCCAGAGTTCCCGAAGCAGGTTACACCTCACTGAGTCCTTCTGGAAGCATGAGGCTATGGGTGGACATGTACACAAGGGGATAGAGGAAAAGCTGTAAGGTAAAAAAGAATCAAATCACTGTTTCTAGCTCCTGTGAGCACAACACAAGAGAGAAAGCAAGGTACCTACAAACCCAAGCAGCTGCACACTGTAATGGCTTACAAAAAAAACCCCTCCAGCAAAGAGGGTATCGCAAATGTTTTGGCAACATTAGGAAAAGAAGATAAAAGCACATATTCTTTTCTTGGTATGATCTCACATAAAAATGAGAGTGAAATAACTTTCTCCTTTTCTTTCCTCATCAGCTGGTCACCTCCTCTAGCCATGCACAGCAGGAGCCAGGGAAAAGAGGCACCATCCACTATTTGGAATGTCTGACTGTCACTCGTATCCCCTGCAGACACACTGCAGGTGAACACAACAGCTGCAGTCCATAATACAACAAGCAGAGCCAAATCCAGATCAACACAACGCGAGACAGTCTGTATTTATTCCCAAAACTCCAACACACATGGGATACTTAAATCCCTTGTGCTTCCTAAGGATGGCTTCTGTTTTCTCCAAATGAAGAAGCCAGGATGGAGCTTGCAGCTTTTCTGTTAAGCAACCTGTAAACAGAGAGGGCGACAACAGCTGCTGCTCTGCAGCTTTAAAGGATGCCATCCATAATGACATTACACTGTGCCTTTTACTCAATAAACACCAAATTTAAAAATAAAACAGAAATCTCCTTTGATCTGTGGAAGCTCAGGAGGCTGAGATGGAGGGTGAGGGGAAAGAAGGGAGAAAATGAACACTTCTGTCAGGCAGTGATCCAGAGCACTCGGCAGGACTGGAGGCAGTGGATTCCCACAGAATGCATGGAAACCAATGTAACACAACAGCAAAGCCATGAGAGACGGGGAGATAAATATGATTCACCTTTTTTTTTTTTTTTTTTTTTTTTTTTTTTTTTTTTTTTTTTTTTTTTTGGTAAAAACTAATAATGAAAAAAAACTGTACATCCCAAATACAAGACATTTTCGGAAGACTCTCGGCCAGGCAATTTGCTCCACTCATGCACTCCAGCAAGCAAACATGAAAAGCTTTTCACACATATGCCGTGCCCTGGCCCAAACTGGTTTTCCCTCCCACTGAGCCACCTCCTGTTGCCCTCAGTGAGGATCAAATACTGGAGAAAAGAGAAAGTAGAGATAACCACTCACACATGAAAACTAACAACAGGAACACCAGCAAATGCAGAAAGCAAACTCCCCTGCTCCCAGTGCTGAATGGGAACCTGCCTGCTGCAGGCTCTGCTGCTTTGCCTTGGAGCTATTAATGTTACAATAAGGTCAATGTGTGCAGCACCACCTCTGTAACAATAATTCAGTGCACCCAGGGCCTTTAAGCCCTGTCTGCCTACTCGTGAGCCCCTCAAGAAGCAAGGAGCCAGCGGGAGGCAGGGTGACCTGAGGGACAGCCCTTCGCCTTCCCTTCAAGCATCTCCCACCTGCAAACAGGGGAAAATGCAAACAGACAACATGAACAGGAAAATAGGTCACACTTGAGTGACTTCAAACTTCAAAAATAGGAAGGGATTCAACAGAGGAGAAGGGAAAGTTGACAGGAGAGCGCATCACACACTTCTGATGAATCCATTTGATCCTGTGACTGATCAGACTTTCTCAGTGAGATTGCTTTCTAATTTATGCCTTTAAATGGAAATAAAGACCTTGATCTTAGCATTAAATCTATGCAGATAGATCCTTGAGGCAATACTTCTACAGAAAACACTTCCACAAAGTGCAAAGACATTAAATTAATAATGCAAACACTGCATGTGTGTCTAGAGTCACCCTTGAGGATTCAGCAGCTGTCAAATCCTCCGGTAACTCCTGCTCTGTCATTCTGACTTTAGTAGTAATTGGAGATTTCCTTAAAGCCTCCAGCCCAGGTGCCTTGCCCTGCCTGAAGAGGAGTGTTTGGGATGGCCACGCTGGCAGTGGAAGGCGTTAGGTGTCCCCTGCCACTCCGCCGTGCTGGCAGGGACGCTGGGCACCTGACGGGCTCAGCGCCGCATCAGCTCCCCTTCCAGTGCCACGAAGCGTCAGTGCCAAGGGTTGCTGGAATTAGGATCACTGTTAGATTAGTTAACAGCTGTATAATTAGCCACGCTAAGCCTAGATGTTTCCCCTTGAAAGCCAGTTTTTACAGTTATAAATAGCAGTGTTAATGATCTCCAGCATCACCGCTTACACTCGGAGCCCTCCCTCCTGCACCGGCTCTGGTGTCACTCACTGAGTGTCACATTCTCCTGACTTTCTTGTAACAGCTATAGAGGGAGATAAAAAAAGAACTAAAAAAGGCAGAAACCAGAAATAAACTGCAAACTGAAGTGGACCAAGAAGGATTCTTTTTTCTTACATGAATTAAAACCTTAGGAAATAAGGTCTGCAACTTGTACTTAAACTGTACTTTCACGCATTAACTTAATTACATTTCACGAGAGTGGGAGGAGATAATACCAACATTTCATAGCCAGGTAAACTGAGACAAAGGAGTGCAATAGTCTGGAGTCACATGGCAGGATGATGAATGGGACCCAGAATGAAACCTGAGTGCCCAGCACATCACCATGCTATTTACCAAATGGGATAAAACACCAGGGCACTCCAGCACTGAGATGCCTTTCATAAATCCGTCATGTCACGCTACATGCGAATGAAGGGATATGAAGAGCATTTTTCTTTATTTTGAAGGTATTCAATGCAGGAAAATTTCAAAAAATAAATTTGATTTGCCAGTCTATGAATGTGGCAGAACCCAGATTTATCAGTTCTGAAATCTTAAGTTTAGACAATACAATCCTTAAATCCTTTCCATACTGTTAATTCATCACCAGTAATATTATCACCTAACCAAAAGAACCTACCCCTTTCACCAATTATTAAAAATATTTATTTTTAAACATTTAATCTCAGCAGAGCTTTCTGAAACTCTGCAGTGCGGCAACACAGTCTCTGGAAGTGTCCATTGCACAGATTACAGATGCAGTTACTGTAAAAAATTTATAATACACAGATATTTTCAGCTGTTCCAAATTTTTTCACTGTGGCTAGCACCACATGTCTGAAGGAAAGAGCATCTTTGGAGGTGTAATACAAACACGTGAGAATTTAAAAAGCTGTTTCTAGGAACACTGTTAGGGCTTCAATGGGGTTTAGAAATGAAAATGTGAGAAAAATTGGAGATGAATTGAAGACTGCTGCTCACAATTCCCTGTGTGGTTACAGTCAGAGGTGGTGGCCTGTGCTTTTGCAGCCCAGGTTTCCAAAGGGGTACCTTCCTCCAGCAGCACAGAGCCCCAGGCTGGCTGAGGAGGGATGGCAGAGCACCAGAACTCCAGGACAGTCCCTCCATGGCATATACACAACATCTACACTATTTCTTCACGCCACTAATTACTTCAATGCAGTGAGGAAACAAATCCCCACAGGCTGAGGCTGCAGGGAGCTTCTGAGAGCAGTGCAGGACTCTGCCGGCATCCGGCCAGGACACAGCACGTGCTGCCCATGCCTGCTGCTCCTCATCCTCGGGACACTTCCCACAGCCAGGAAATCTCAGGAGGCTTTTCTTTCAGAGAGGAGAAAGCAGCACTAGAGGTGAGGTGGCTTCCCCAGAGCACCCTGAGATGCTGCTCACCCAGTCCCCTGCTCCACCCCAAGCACTGCCATCCCTCCCTGATTAATAAACCAAGAGCCAAATCTTTGACTGGCGTTCCGGGGAGCAGCAGCGGCACAGCACTGTGCTAGGAGCTGCTCCAACACAAGGCATAAACCCCTGCAATTTGGGATGATTTATCAGCACCTCAGCGAGCCAGGCTTCCCCCAGCCAGATCTGCTTGGGTATTGAGCAGCCAAACAGGGAGACAAGTCTTTACACCAGTAAAATCTGAGAGCATGCACTGTAAGCAAATAATAAACCCCGGAAAATATGTATTCTGTATTTTAGCCATTTTTTGATTAAAAACAGGATTGTGAAAATCTGAACAAACCCCCCCAAAACCAATCTTAACCCCAAAGTTACTGGCTCCTGTATTTTAACAGTGGCTACTGAGAGGAATGACAAGATTTGTCTTTACAAACAAGCCTTGGGTCTGCTGGTAGATAAAACTAGCACTGAGAGATAAGAGGAACAATGGGAAGGATTCTATTGACTGATGAATGGAAAAGAAGATACTTGCCTTTACAAACAAACCATAGGTTTGCTTGTAAATGAAATTTAATATTGAAAGATGAAAGCAACAATGGGGAAAAACCTATAAATCCCATAAAAATTAAAAATTAAGGGGGGTTATACATTAAAAGGGGAATCTTAGGCATTTTGGGAAATCTGCATTTCTCAAGTACCTCAGCCAATGGGGAAAGAGAAAGGGAAATGTGGCCGGGAAATTGGGATAAAAAGGAGGCTGCGTCCTCCGAAAAACTGAGAGACCCCAGGGGAAATGCCCCAAGGCCTCTTCCTTTATTCCCTTTATTTGAATAAAGTAAAAGGACTCCTCTGTCTCCTTTTTGGACATAAACCTCTGGTGTTCGTGGATTAATTTTCCTAACACTACTGATTTTGCTGACTTTGTTTCCTGGTTTCCCCATTTCATGCATACCCCATCCCAACATGGAAACATTTTCAGACAGAAAACTGCTCCTGCTGGAGCCTCTTTCAAAGGGTGTCATCACAAGTTCCCACTAGTCCCTTAGCAAGATTTTGTTTATTATTTTGTAGTGAGTGGCAACTATGCCCAGACAGTTGATGATATTCCCAAATGAAATCTGTGTCTCTGGCGAACACTTAACTCTGTGAAGGAAACAAAGAAAAAAAACAAAGAAAAGGGAAAAAAAAGTAAATTAAGAAATAAAATTTAAAAAAAGAAGAAGACTGAAAAATAAACTGGGGGAAGGCAATAAATTAGCTTTCTTAATGATCTGAAACTTCTGGCAGTCCCAAGCAGGATGCAATAACCTCTCCTGCAGTTTCTTCTCTCCTCCCCTCCCAGCTCTCATGGTGCCATCCCAGCGCCAAGCAGGGAAATCACAAAGGAAAAGCCATTAGAGAGGCAGCAGGCCATTACACTTAGCTGGTCAAGGGTAATTACCCTAATTAAAACACTGGTAGAGCTTGTAAATAGAAACAAGTGACTTGCCAAAGAAGAATCCCCGAACAAGCCCTCTGCTCCCCTGTCGTGTCACTGGTCAGGGCAGGACCCGGGTCTGCAGGACCCTGACTGTGCAGAGCCATCTGCCACGGGGACACTCCAAATGGAAAACCACCGCAGCTCCTGCAACGGCTTCCCAAGGAAACACCGCAGCAGAAAGTCAGGGAGTGCCCAAGAGCTGAGAGGAAACAATTCAGGCTCTTGTTCAGAGAAATTTGCAGACCTCAGCAGCTTTGGTCTGGGCCAGGAGCTGGGCTTTGATGATCCCTGTGGGTCCCTCCCAACACAGGATATTTGGGAATTCTATGATTTGGGTGCTGCCTTCCTTCACCCAGGCCCCACCCAAGCCATGCCCTTGGTTCTGTTTCAAACATCCGAGTTCCTGGCGTAACTAAGGCAAGACCAACACTTTGAATGAATTTCTGCTGGAGTTTTTGCCGTGAAGTCACCGTGGATCACCCCCGTGCTTTGTCAGAGCTGGTGTTTCACACCCAAAGCTGTTGGAGGACTCATGACTATGGATTTCACTGTGCTCTCAATCCCCTCCGTGCTGTGTGCTGCGGAAACACGAGGCGTTGCTGTGAGCCCTGCAAAGCTCGCAAATCCCCGGGACAAACCCTGCAGAATTTGGCTGCAAGCGCACTGGATCCACTGTTCCTGGGAGAGCTGCTACATGAATATCTCCCCCCTCACACGGAGGAAGGAGGAGCACAGGGCTCTTTGCCTCGTGGCATCGCTCCAGGCTCTCTCAAAGCCTGCAATGGTGTTGCTAAAGAGCCAGTGATCCAGGGCTGTAAGAGTTCTTGGCAAAAGCCTGCGCTGGATGGTGCTGAGCCAGGGAGAGAGGAAAGGACTGCTGCACTGTGCACAGGAGCCAGAGCCCAGCCAGCACAGCTCTCACCTGTGGTTCCCAGGGCGCTGACAGTCCTGGGACAGAAACCTTTCATCAGGGGAAAAACACATCCTTTTTTCTTTACACACAGAGGGACCTTTTGTACTGGGAAAATAAGCACAGAAGATGAGAACTAGCTTGGCACCATCACCGGGCCAACAAAAGACCGTGTCACCTGAGGCAGATCCAGCACATGGAAGTGAGAGGGAAACGTCCACTCTTGGTGGCTTTAGCGAGGCTGTGCTGCAGGAGAGGGTGGCCACAAAATACGAGGTGTGTAAAGCAGAGGGCAGCAGGGAATCGCAGGTCATCCATCATTGCAGGAGCCCAGAACCGGCCCCACCGTGCTCCAAGGGGGCAGCGGGGCACGGGGGCAGCGAGGGCCGGGTGACTGCTGCAGGAGCTGCTGGGACACATCCCAAAACGCGTTATTGGGGCTGACACGGGCACAAGGAGCCGTGCACGGATGTAACCCGACGCACCCGCATCTGCCTGGCACACAAACAAGGCATGCTTTCATCGCCGCGGGCAGGGCTGGAATCGCTGCCGCCTCTCTTGAACGTTTTCAATTGCCTGCAAAGCCGAGGGGGCTGCAAGGCAGGAGCCAGCCCTGCTCCGCACAAGGAGCCTGCGCCCAGCCATTGTCCCCGAACAATGAGGCTCCCGAGCCAAGCGGCCTCCCAGGCTCCAGGGCCGCAGAAAGCCAGGATCCTTCGGCCAGGGACCCGGGGAGCAGCCGGGATGAGGGAGTCAGTGTGCTGGGATGTGCAGAGGCAAGCACGAGCAGCGTGTCACCTTTATCTAGGGACAATCCCCCTGGAGTTTTGGTGCCTGTGAGGCAGATTCAGGACACTGAGTTGAGAACTCGCTTCACGCCGTTCTGTCTCCCAGTTTGTTTTGCCATCGCTGCCATACACTGAGACTCTTGGGAGAGCAGCCAGGGGTGGTGCGAGAGCAAAACACACAAATACGGCATTTCCTTACAAGAGGGGAAGAATTCAGTTGTCACTCCAAATGGACCAACATTTGCTGCTATCTGTTACTGTAACAAGAGGACAGTTTGAGCAATAATCTCTCCAAACTACGGAACAGTTGGTAGGACGGAAAAAGCTCCCGGACCACTTGATGTGGGAGATGCATAGCCTCAAAAGAAATCCATTTCTGCTCAATAAAAGCACTCCACCAAAGCAGGAGATGGCAGGAGCTGTCCTAAACCACAGCAGCAGAGTCTGGCTCACACCTGATGCTGCAGAGGGACCACTACAGTCCTGCACTAAACCAAGGCTGGACAGCAGCTACTCCACAGAGAACCTGTAAAAGGGAAATTCTGGAAGCTCCAGAATTCACTTAAAAAAAGTTAAGCTGCACCAGAGCAGCCATGTTACCCAGCATTTTCCCACACAAACCCATGCTGTGCCCCCTGCCAGATGAAATTGCAGTGTTTAAATACACAGGCGTATGTGATGCCTTACTTGGATCACACAAGGCATCAGTTACTGATGAAGGAAATGGCTGATGCAAAAAACACCAAGCCCACAGCACCCACCGTCAGAAATGGTGTGATACAAGCTGGCCTCAACCCATTGATTTTAAGGCAAGTAATTCTTTCAGCAAGGACTGACCTGTGATACTTCAGAGGAATGCGCTTCCCGAAGTGGATGAGCATTTGCACAATCAATAAAATGCACACATTCAATATCTCCCCCAAAGAGGATCAATAACTGAAACAGGTATCAAGTTAGAAGTCACTCCCGCAACAACATTGAAAGGATTAAAACATTATTCCCCTTATCCCTGTATTCTTCTCCTTCTCACATCACAGCAAGCAACTAACCTTCAGAGGCCAAAGCAGAAATAAATAAAGAAGCCAAGATCAAAGATCAACCGAGATTTTGACTTTGCAAATTCACAATATCGACAGCACTGCCCTTGAGCACAAGCCCAGGAGTTGGGAGGGATGGGTTTATATCCAGCCTCTACAGAAACCCTCTCTGAACCTTAACTCTAAGCTCCACAGTGAGCAGGAATGAAGGACCCTTATTAAAATGAGAAGCTAGCACTTAGGACTGTTGGTAAATAAAAAATTAGAACTTAGTATATACAAATCCATCATAAAATGCCTGTGACAGCAGGTTCATTCACAACATCCATTTCTTTTGACCATGATTTGTATTTTCACACAGTTCCCAAAACTAAGACAGATTTTCCTCTAACACCTCAATATTTCTATTGAAACTGTTGTGAAATGCCACTATACCTTTTTTTTTCCCCCCAGAAATAAACCCTAATGAATCAAAACGAGGATCTTTCTGCACACTGTAACACCAAAGAAGATTTCAGTGTTTGCCAACGGGAACACAGGGGTCTTAGTTCAGATGCTAAACCTACAAATGGAACACTTCTAGATTGATACCAACATGTCCCACACTCACACTGCTGCATTTTGTGTTATTAATAAAAGACTGTTATTCCTACATACAAATGTGTCCCACGCTGTTTCACCTAAAACATCATTTGGCTGTTGCAAATTGCTTGTCTCTTTTTAGAGCACAACTTGTTTCCGTTTCACACTGATTTGCAGGATATGGAAACCACAGGACGTGTCTGAGAGATAAGACAAAACAAATTGTAAACCTAGGAGTATTTATCACAAACCCCACATTTTCTACTGCTGTAGCCACTGCCTTTTTTCTTCACAGTTATTATTATTTGTCCATATATAATGGAAAGCTAAATACCCTCGTTTTCTACTAGGCTTGTATCCTGCCTTAGCATATTCAACCTGACAAAGAACAGCACGAGCTGGTCACAAGTGTTGGAGAATTAATTATTTTAATGCAGGTTTTCAATGGAGAGCCCTGGCCCATTCATAAATGCAGTTCTAACTATTCTGCTGGAAATGATGCTTTCCATTAGCACCCATACCTACGAGTGCCAGAGGAGCACATACTGCAGCTCATGCTCTAAAATGACTGGACAGGGTTGTCTCAGCTGTGTCTTGCAGCACAACATACAGAAAACCCATTTTTCTCATGATTTTCTAAATATACATACATAAAACACACATACAAACGTGCAACACTACCTTTGTCAAGACAGCCATTCAGTAACTCTGTTAGAAATGTACATTAAACACTCCTATCAAATGACCACCATATCAAACTCCCTCATCTTTAACTCATCTAACCCAGAGTGGCCATGGCAAATTACTCACATACACATTTTAAAGGCATGTTACAAAACCCCAGCATGAGGCAGTTCACATTGCATCTTCCAAACTTAATTTTGAGCCACAAGACAAACACTTTCAACATAATTATCACTACCATATGGGCAGCTCTGCTATTGTGCTGGTTCTAATTAGGACTGTATATGTTACACATGTTGAAAGAGTTTGCAAATATGTTTTGTGGTTGACAGTTAAGCTCAGTATTTAAAGTAATGTGAACTTTTGTATGTTTACATTGCATTTGCTGTAACAAATACATCATGTGCATAATAAACATACATATGTGCACATATACATGCATACACACTATTTTGTTTTAGCAAAATAAACATAAAACAGGTGTCAGAAATGTCAAAACTCGTAACTGGCATAAACATATTCACCAAAAATTTAAATCCAGTGCTGTCCTACTCAGCTATTGTCTTCTACAGACAGGATCCAGAAGTATTTCCACTTTCTTACTAACATGGTTTATTCATTGGATATTGCTGTTTGCATCTGTAATCTTGTACATGCTACTCAAAATTTGGAATTAACTTCTCCAATAAGCTATCTGTGTGTCTGTCTATTGAGATGTAGATTTTGGTTTGTTTTTTTGTTGGTTTTTTTTTGCCACCAAAAGAATGGTATAAGCAATTCAAAGATAGAAAATAAAATCTGAGTTAAAATCTTGGAATGGTACAGCACAAAAGCCAGTGGAGTAGAGGCATAGAAAGGCAAAGTATCAACAGCACACAGGTAAAGAACAAAAATCAATCCTTTACAAGTACAAAGCCTGGGGCAATTAATTTAATTCTAAAACCTTATACAAATATGCCAGGCATGCAGCTGCTGTCTGTGAATTGCAAGCAGGGCTTTGGAACTCTGCTTTCCCAATCATTATTTTATTAGGCGTGTGCACCTCTCCCTTTTGATTTGTGAGAGCCTTACAAGATGTAAGAGCAGTACACAGACACATTTAATTGCTAATGATACTGTGCTCTGTTTCAAGTTTCAGCATTAGCATCTCAAGGTAGAAGAGCATTACAACCCTTTCAAGCTTTAAAACCCACTTTTCACGTAAACACATTACAGCCTGAGTTCCCTTTCGAGTCTTCTGTCTTGCTCTCACCCTCCAGTTCAAAGTCGTAAAATAACAAGATAACTCAATATTAGATAACTCCTGATACTGCTTTGAAGCCAAGCACCAGTCTCTATCAATAACACACAGGCATCTCTGAGCACGACCTGCCTGCCTGCACAGGGGTAAGACACCACAATTTTCACTTATTCAAAGAGACTTTTGAAGGCTCAGGCCACTTCAAAATTGATGGCATCAGTTGTCTTAATGCTCCTTGTCCAGGGCAGGCTGCAGAGGGCAGGTGTGGGAGCTTTACATCATCTGTGCCCAGACAGATTCCATTGTCCTGCTGGGGATGGGATGGAGCACAGGGCAGGGCAGCCCCTGTCACACCTGACCCACGGGCATTCTCCTTTCCCCAGGACAGAACCGAATACTTCCAGTGCTTCTCACAGGCACAGAGAGGCCATTCAGACCCAGCAGGGTGCAGGCAGCCTAGGCGGAGTCCAGCTAGCGCTGCAAGGAAACCACAACACTTCCAGCAGCAGAATTGTCTCCTTGACATAGTAAAATTAAGTGTTGATACACACTCGAATGCACCAATTTAATCCTACCAGTCTACCTGGAGGACCTGCCTCCACCATTCCAATGGGCTGAAATAAAAAGCTCAGCCTAACACATTAACTGTCAATCACAGGTTTTCAGTTCACCTACCCTACCATATTTAATGCAAGTTATGCTGGTTTGGCATTATAAAATTACTTACAACCACATTTGACTGATGAGAAGTAATCAAGATAGAGGAGAGGAGTGTGAAGTGCTTCCATGGTAAGACAGACTGCAGTGTAAGTTTATTCCTTATTAGACAGCAGAGAATCAGCCAGGAGGGGGAAGGCTGTAGGGAGCCATGCTGTGCTGGATGGGTGTCAGGACTCTGCTCCTAATCACTAAAGGGGAAATGAGGGAGAAAGATGAGATACAGCTATTCATTAGTTGTAGGAGTTACAGGTTTACTAAACCCTTCACCAGAGCTGGGGCAATTCTCTAAATGTGTGCAAAACAAGAGAAAAACATTCATTTCCATATCACACTACACTCCACAGAATTAGTTACTCCACTGAAAAAGAATGTAATACATAATTTCTAACCTTCAGGTTAATCCATATTTATAATGAAGATGTTATAATTAGTGATCTCTACCACTCCCATCCAGCCATACTGAAACATTTCTACACTTCTTAGTCCATTAAAACATAATCACGGCTGAATAATACATCAGTAAGGCTGATCACAGGCAAAATAGAGTTTGTCAGTTCTCCTGCTCCTAATCTGCCACGGCAGTGTAACAGCAGCCAAAGCTGCTGTATTTCACAGCACCCAACGGAATTGTAGCTCCCCATTTCAGCTGCTCTGATGGCTGGTCTTTGGGGTGATGACAAGGAATAGCCACTGCTGCTTTTGTGAGCTTCACTCACGTACAGCAACACCCAAAGATGATTGTGAAGATGCTTAATGGGATCACATTCCCTCTGCAAATTCCCTTGCACTTCAGGAAATAGGTTTTAATAAGGAAAGTTTTCACGAGCTTCAGAGAAGGAGCAGGGGGACCCCAACAACTTCCTGGGCTCTGTCTGCTCCCCAGGACTTCCCTTGATTTCTGTCATTTCATGGCAGTGGCCCCTCAGGGTACTGAGCTGTCACTCACAACAGATCACAAAGATTTTCCAACACCAAACGCTTCCCTTCTATTCTTTTCCACAACAAATTGCAAAAGCAATTAAAGCATTGCCATTCACACTCCCATTCTGGGCCTCTCCTGACTGCCCAAAGGAAGCAGGGGGCAGTGACACCTTTGGAAGTGTAATTTGTTTCTCTAAGAAAGGTTTCTATCCCTGTATCAGAGGTTTTGACAAATTTGGTGTTAACTGAAGTTTTACTGGATGCGGGAGAAGGAGTCATCATTCACTGTGAGTCAGTTACAGGCAAAGCAGAGCAGCCAACAGAAGAGAGGAGAGAGGCAGTACACAGGTCTGCATTTCTCTCACAGATTTTCTGTTTTCAAATAGAACCACAGATGGTTTGGGTTGGAAGTGACCTTACAGACAACTTAGTTCCAACCCCTCTGCCATGGACAGAGGCAGCTTCCACCAGACCAAATTGCAACACAGCATGTTTGACTCTCAACAAGTCACACCATCAGCATCTTGCTTCTCAGTAGAAAACACTTTCACTTCCAGTCCTGCCATCACACCTGTGTGAAGGCTCTGAATGTTTTCAGACTCTCACTGTGAAGTCAAACAGCTGCTCTGCACAAGCAAAGCAAATAAGTGCCACTTTGGTGAGATAAAAGAATAAACCCTGTAACTCTGGTTGGAACTCTGATTCCCCGTCAGCTGATCCCATGGCTGCCTTTGTTATCTGTCTGCCTTTTCTTCTGCTCGTTCCAGTGGCAAGAGGAAGCCAGCAGTGACCAGTTAATGTCTCATCAAAGCTGGAATCTGCTACTTGTTAACTACAAAACCAGAACACACCCCAAACCCTTCCCCCTAAACAAGCATTCTTTGCCAAGGGCAATAAATCACAGAATCACCAAATCACAGAATGGTTTGGGTCAGAAGGGACTTCAAATCCTGTCCCATCCCATCCCATCCCATCCCACCCCTGCCATGGCAGGGACACCTTCCACTGTCCCAGGCTGCTCCAAGCCCCAGTGTCCAACCTGGCCTTGGGCTGCTGCTCTGGGCACCCTGTGCCAGGGCCTGCCCACCCTCACAGGGAATAATTCCTGCCCAATATCTAATGTAAATATCTTGTGTCTTTAGTTTAAAACAATTCTCCTTTGTCCTTATCTGCTCATGTAAAAAAATCCCGCTCTTTTATAAGCTCCCTTTTGGCACTGGAAGGGGCTCTAAGATCTCCCTGGAGCCTTCTCTTCTTTAGACTGAACAGCCCCAGCCTTCTAATCCTGTCTCCAGAGCAGAGGAAGAGAATAAGAAAAGGAAAGAAATGGAAATAGAGGAAAGCAGCAAGCGCGGCCTGCGCAGCTCGTTGCCGCAGTTCCGCGGCGCGGCCCGCAGGGGGAGCCCCAGCGCCGCCCAGGAGCCGCCCGGCCCGGCCCCACCGGCCCCGGGCCGTGAGGGGGAACGGGGCGCTGGGAGCGGCCCGCCGACACCCGGCAGAGACACGGGCAGAGCGGGGACAAACCTTCCCTGGGAGCGGCCCGCCGACACCCGGCAGAGAGGGGACAAACCTTCCTTGGGAGCGGCCCGCCGACACCCGGCAAAGACACGGGCAGAGAGGGGACAAACCTTCCCTGGGAGCGGCCCGCCGACACCCGGCAGAGACACGGGCAGAGCGGGGACAAACCTTCCCTGGGAGCGGCCCGCCGACACCCGGCAAAGACACGGGCAGAGCGGGGACAAACCTTCCCTGGGAGCGGCCCGCCGACACCCGGCAGAGACACGGGCAGAGCGGGGACAAACCTTCCTTGGGAGCGGCCCGCCGACACCCGGCAAAGACACGGGCAGAGAGGGGACAAACCTTCCCTGGGAGCGGCCCGCCGACACCCGGCAGAGACACGGGCAGAGCGGGGACAAACCTTCCCTGGGAGCGGCCCGCGGACACCCGGCAAAGACACGGGCAGAGCGGGGACAAACCTTCCCTGGGAGCGGCCCGCCGACACCCGGCAGAGACACGGGCAGAGCGGGGACAAACCTTCCCTGGGAGCGGGGCAGGCCCGGGCACAGGCTGCCCCGAAAAGCAGTGCCCAAGGCCAGGTTGGACAGTGCTTGGAGCAGCCTGGGACAGTGGAAGGTGTCCGTGCCCATGGCAAGGATGGCACTGGATGAGTTTTAAAGTGCCTTCCAGCCAAACCCATTCTGGGATTCTACCATTATAGAATGGTAGATAGTATATTTTTGTTAAATAAAGAGAAGGGAGCAGGAAAGAGGAGCAGGTTTCACAGAGGGGCCAGCAAAATGGTGAAAGGTCTGGAGGAGTCACACAGGAGCGACTGAGGGCACTTGGTGTGTTCAGCCTGGAGGAGGCTGAGGGAAGTGAGGCCTCACTGGGGTCTGCAGCTTCTCCAGACGGACAGCTCCGATCTCTGCTCTGTGTGACACGGATGCGATCCAGGGAAGGGTTGGAGCCGTGTCAGCGAGGTTTAGCTTGGATATCAGGAAAGGTTCTTCCCCCAGAGGGTGCTGGCACTGCCCAGGCTCCCCAGGGAATGGGCACAGCCTGAGGCCGCCACAGCTCCAGGAGCTCCCAGGGATGCCCAGGGTGGGATTGTTGGGGTGTCTGTGCAGGGCTGGGAGCTGGACTGGGTGGTTCCTGCAGGTCCCTTCCAGCTGAGGATATTCTGTGAGCAGGAAAACCAAAGGATGGGGGAGGAGTGTTTTCCCTGCCTTAAGGGCTACTTTCAACTACAGAAGTCACTACAGAATATTTCAGCAGAGATCACCTGGTGGTGAAGAAAACTGGCTGCAACTCCTTCTACTCAGAGTTAATGCCAAAGGCTCCAAGTGCCTCAGCACAGTTCCTGGTGGAAACACATCCTCTTCCCTGCTCTGCAAGTCCATGGACACCCTAGGAAAATTCTTTCAATAAGCACCAGCATGCTTTGTGTTGATGTAAAAGAGCAAGCAACAGTTTTCACAAGAGTTACAAAGTCTTGCTCAAAAATAAAAATTAAATTCTTTCAATCATAGATAAAAGGGCTTTTTATTTATTTCATATATATATATATATATAAAATTTATATCTTATTTATTTGCTTTTTACCTTTTTCTGACCTAACCCAACCCTTTTAGCACAAAACTTCAATCAGGACATTAAAAAATGAGAGGGAAATCAAAGTAGTACTTAAAATTGAATATCCGAATCACTGAAGCAAATCAAACATTAAAAATATTGTAAATAATCAGAACTGTGTAGTGCATTGGATGGACAGGTAAGTCAAAGGGCTGACTGCCCCCACTCCCCATGTGTGCAAACACAACTCTCATCTGCTATCAGCAAAATCTCCCCAAGTACTTTAACAACCACTCCTTCTTCCTAAAAAGCCTTTCTGGATAGGAAATGAAAAAAAGGTTCTTAATTTCGCCTAACAGGCTGTAGAAGTCCCAGTTCAAGGGTGAAAGGAAGGACAAGGAGAAAATTGCCTTTCCCCTGCAATCCAAGTCAAACATCTGAAACGTGTTCCAAGCGGCTTTTTGCTGCAGCTCCTACACTGGCAGTGCCCTGTGCATTGCACGGCCACCAGAGTGCCTGCACGAGTGCCTCCCTCTCTGCTCCCTCCACAGCTCAGCAGGAGCGCCAGGGGCAGAACCCTGCGCTGGCACAGCCCCCAGCTCCCCAGAGCTGTGTCACAGAGCTCCTTCCAGTGCCCCTTCTCCCACAGCACCCCACACTGTGCTCGGGATGCTCCAGCCACGGGACCGGGCAAGGAGCTGAAGGAGAGCTGTGAGAAATACCTGTGGATCTCCAGTTCTCTTTGTTACAGGAGAACCTTTTCGTTTCATTGTGCTTGGCTCCGAGTCTCTGGTTTTATCTTGCATTTCACACTTAAGGAAACCCAGCCAGGCCTGCCAAATACTACAAGGTTTTCTGTCAAAACTTGGACAAACTGAAAAGTTTTACATTCTTTTAACCGTAAACCTTAAAGCAACTCAGACTTTTATTTTACTCGCAGCTCGGGTTTGAATGTTCTGTGACATTTGGCCAACCTGGCTTGAGTTTTCTGCTTGAGGTTTCATTACAAACTCCTAATTCCAGAACAGAGTAATTAATACTTTTATTAATAGTATCTGTAGTAAAAGATTATAGGACTTGGAAGAATGACTCTGAGTGCAATTTGCTGCCCAGCAGACTACATGCATTCCAAAAAGGAGATCAGTCCTCTAATTCAACTTCCAGAGCTGTGTGCTAACAGAAAAGCAAAGGCCTTTGGAGACCCAACTGCAGGACCATTCTCTCAGCTGGCCTCAGCAGTGCTTGTTCTCCACGTTACAGCCCCAGAGCAGACCCCAAGGAACTGCAATGGATGGTGGTTTCTGTTCCCAGAAATTACTCGCTCAGTGACACAACAGTTTGGGTTGGAGGAGCCCTCGGGGGTGACCTCATCCAAGCCCCACTCCAAGCAAAGCTCATTCAGGAGAGATCCAGCTGCTCAGGGGAGAGGTGGACGGACCGGGGATGCCGATCCCACAGCCTGTGGACCAAAGGGACCTGCCTGCCTCCTTGGCAGATCTCAGCAGAGCACTGGGGTCTGACCTTGCCAGCTTTGTGCTGCCCGTGCTCAACGCTCCTCTGCTGGTGAGAGCCAGCGCGGAACCACAGTGGGGGGACAGACCACACCTAGCTGAGCACATACGCCAGATCTGGAATTTCTGCTGTCCATTTCCCTTATTTTCTAGTCTGCCCCAAAATACGACGCTGCTTTAGAGCCTGAAGATTAAATACGAGCAGTAAGTGGTGGCACCCTGCAGGCTGGGCAGCACAGAGTGCAGAACACTTCTGAACGAGGAGCTGCCAACACGCTGCCAGGTGGGCTTGGACTGTGACAGCCACTCAGCTGGGTATCAGTGGGACTTGGTAGCGTGAGGAACTGTTACACAGGCTTGTTATGAAGCTCAAATGTTTTCATTAACATAAACGAGCAGAAGTTAGGTTAATAATCTGAACACACTGACAGATGTTCAACAAACACTTGGCATTGCTGCAGCCAGAACAAGAAAGAATTCAGTGTTATCTTGGAACAGCCTGCAGAACAACACAACGCCAAGCAGCGAAGCTCTGGTACCAGCTTAGACACATGAATACGCAGAAAAGCTCCCTCCTAGCACAGGCCCAAGAGGCACCAGGATACAACTCAACCCTGTGTGCAGGCCTGAAAATTTTGCAACTCGTAAAAAAAGAGATTTTATTTCCAATGCAAGTAAACAGCACTACAGTGGGGGCAAGGGGCAGGCTGCTCTGGCAGGAAAGAAAAGTCTCCACTGCTTTACGTTAAATTAAGACCTCTCCTGAGTTTTGTCTTAAATTCGAGTTCATGTTCAATCCAAGGCAAGTTCTAAACACAACAAAAGGCTCTTACTCCCCTCAAAATGTCTGTATAGAGACACAGGATTAGTAAAAGTGATGAATTTGGGGGGAACAGTGACATGAACGCATTTTGGTCAAAAAAAACCACCCTAAAACCCGCTAAACTCTCATTCAACAGTTAATAGAAAAGCTCAGGGAACACCATGTGTGAGAAGTTCCATCAGGATCAGGGAACTGGACATGACTGGACAGCACTGACCTCATTACTGATGGTTCCTGGATGGTTTGGGGTACGTGTGCTGGAAAGCTTCAGATGAATACACTGGTTGGGGTTTTTTTAATGTGTTAACAGTATTCACAAGTGTAAGGGAAATAGTAGGATCTAAAGCTTGTAAATGAGCTACAATCTTGGAGGAGCTAAAGATTAGATCGACCTGTGTTGCATCACTTTACAAGTTAAATATTTTTCTTAAAGTGCTAATCCAATCCAAACAAGGGTTTGATTCTAAATTAAACAAACTCCACTTTTATTGGTATTAACAAAAATATGCAATGCTAATTTCAGGATGCAAGCACTAACAAGAGCAGCTATGCAGGCTGTGCTTTCTCCAGAGCAAAGAAGGAAGGACATTAACTTCAATTTCCTTTTTTCCAAGCATTATATTGTGTTATATTACAAAATCCACTGTGAGTTTTATTAAAAAAAAAAAACCTGAAACAAACAACAAAACAAAATCCCAAATTTCCTACACACCCATGTTTTTAAAGAGTCTTTAAAAACCCCAGTTTTATTGCATCTCCACTTCTGATTCAATTTGCTGTCAAAGGTCATGAGCTAAAATATACAGTTTACGCTAAAAGCAGGAAGCGGGGTAAGTAATTG
This sequence comes from Hirundo rustica, assembly GCF_015227805.2. NCBI lineage: Eukaryota > Metazoa > Chordata > Aves > Passeriformes > Hirundinidae > Hirundo > Hirundo rustica. The sequence continues at coordinate 9,229,607 of NC_053468.1, read as the reverse complement.
AATAACATGAGGAAATGGAAGAATACTGCCATTTTCCTAATGGATATAGTACAAGGTTTACTCTCTCCAAATTTAATTCTAGGAGCTCCTGTAGTAAGGGCTTTATTTTTCTTCAGCTTGAATTTTAGCCTACAAGGTTTAAAGCAAAATCCTCATGCAATCAAAAGAACAAAATACCACAGCAGCTTTATTTTCTAACAGACAAAGATGATCATTTCTGCAGGAAAGAGAAACCCCCCCATCAACAGTGTCTGAAAACAGAACTGGCATAGCAGGTTGGCTGCTTAATATACATGGGCTGGAAATAATTCTACTAAATCAGAGTTCTGAATTATTCATGAAAAACAGATTTTCATGATTTAAATTAGAAAGACTTAAAATTACAAGCCTTGCATTGCTATTGATAGGTAAGATCTCTTTCCCCCTAAGCAATGTTACAGTCTCATACAGCTCCACTCCTGGAAATGCTTTATGATCAGTCTAAAATAGTACAAGAATCTCCTGACACTCACTCCTTCTGGAAACAACACACCCTCTGGTACGTGCTTTAGACCAGTAATAGCCCACCAGTAATGATTATATCAAAATACATCATTATGAGAATGAATAAAGTTTGAAGGGATCGTTTTCAGTATTTATTGCATATTAAAGCACAGGTTCATTTCAAACCTTGGAAGCACAAGCCTTAGTACTGCAAATAAACTCTTTCCATCGTGGAAAACACTGCACTTCTTACGGGAAGCATCAGCCCTCAAATCTGACTTCAGATCTTTCCAAGGCATTTTGTAACGATACACAACGCAGCCTCCCCCCCTGTACTGTGACTGATTTATAAAGACAATGCCATTAATAAGCTGAAGGCTTGCATTGCTTCCCGGGAGCTGCTATCCAGTCATTCCACACAAATCCAGTCAGCTGCGACGGCTCCAGCGCTTTGCATTAGAAATTATTAATATTCATTCATCATACAGGTACAACCTTTCATCTGCAGATCTCCAAACTCTGCACAAATTCTCCAATTAAACCTATCCGCCTTGATTAGGAATTGGTAGACAAGTTCCTCCTGATTAAAGCCCATTTCCATGCAGGATGAACACGGGGCCGTGGGGCTGGGGCTTGCAGAGCCCAGGGCGGGTCCCGGTGCAGCTCCAGCCCGGCGCCACGGCCGTGCCCCTCGCAGGGGTCACGTCTGGACTCTGGCTGAGCACGTGGCAGTGCCATGCAGAGGCTGCTCGAGCCTTTTCTACACTCTAAGAGTATTCTTTGGAAATCCTCAGCCTGAGCCACAGCTCCAATGTTAATGCCAACAGCACCTGAACTGAATTGAGTAAGTGCAGCTCAGGCTGGGGCAGGGTCCAGAGCAGGAGCAGTGGAGCAGCTGGGATAACCCAGCATCCAAAGGACTCATTAGTAACAGCTTCTGGGAGGCTAAGGCAGAATCCCTGCTTCTTGAATCTTTTACTTTGGCACAGGAGATATGAAAACTCACTCCTTTTCCAGTTAGCAGGATCAGTCCCCAGCACATCATTCCATATCATCAAGAGAAGTGAAGACAACCAATATCAAATCTTGCAAACTGAGAGCATCATGCCACCCAAATATAGCTTTTATTTGACAACACAACACTAAGTCATCAGTATCCTGTCATTTCCTTCTTCAGAACCAAAGCACAGAGCACTTGTCTGGATATTAATTTATTTTCTTAAACATAGGAGCTATTTTCCTTCACCTAGCAAGCCCTATTGAGCAGGTTATATAATTAACATCAAAGTAATTTGAATGCTGCTTGACTTGCTAAAAGCTGGTAAACAAGCAGGAAGCAATAAGGTGCTTTACAAGAAAAGAACATGTGTTAGGGGGAAGGGAGACAATAAAACATTAAACAGATTGATTAGTGATTTTAACAGAATTTCCATTTTTATTAACTCTCAGCGTGCTTTGGGCACTTGATTTTTATTTCATTTATAAAAGCAGGAGATGTTTTTGTTCAACTAGATCAGAGAAAAACCTGTTCAGAAGGAAATGATGAGCATGGTTGGCAAAAATAAAAGTACCATGGAGAAACTACACGTGCCAAATATCTGCTTCTTCCATTGGCTAGGATAAAATCCACCCGCTTTATGATGAAATATTTTTTATTAACATATTTAGAAAAAGCCAACCTGAAATCTCAAGGAAAGGTATCAAACCTCAGCTTCCAGTTCAACACCCATTCTTAGCTGTATTATCTTTATTGACTTAAGGACTAGAGCCTGGGGACAGGGTTAGCAGGGCAATCTGGGCTTAGACCTGACAGCACTTTATGAGCAAACTTGGGAGTTTATCTCTTGTTTCTCTGTTCCTGCAGAAAAGAGTTGCATGAGAGGGAACTCGATTCTTCTTTCTTAAGCCCACAGGTCCTTTACAATCTTCCACCACCTGGGAAAGGGCACAGAGGACAGGAACTCTGAGATCAGTGACTCAGTCTTTGCTGTCAGAGACTGGAATGGCCCATGGCTTTTTATATGGCTTAAATCAACTTGTGCCTGCAAACCAATTATGTTCCTGCTTCCTTCTCTGACAATTCCTCGCAGGATTTCAGCAGGCTTTGAGTTGAAGGCTTAACTTCCTGCACTAGTTTACAACTCTGTCTTATTTTGTCAAACTTTGTCTTAAACAGATCTGAGATGTCTCAGGATGCTCACACATGGACAGATCTAGAAGAACTAACACTCTATTCCTGTGTCTTTGTTTTGCTGGACTACAGAGAGCACAGACTTCTGATGGCTTCCATGCTAAGAGGAATTGTGATTAAACTGCAATAGCAATTCTTCTTTAATTGGAGAAAGTGGAGATTTGCATTTTCCTAAAGCAGGTTCCTACAGCTCACAGAGCCCAGGGTTAGGCAGGGAGACACCAGGGAAGCAGCTATGGCCAGGAACAGGCTCCTGCACGCTCCTGAGTAAGGGGGCCTTCGCTACAAGGTAAAGTTTTTTCAAGAAAGTCCACTCACAACAGAGGGACTCATTTCAATAGTCTTCAATAGCTGATCTAATACAGATGGATAAATCTGAAACTGATCTTACATTGACTATTAAAAAATGGGAAATTAGAGACATCAGGAGTAGGGTTTTTGTCACAGCCTGTACGCTGTTGCTGGTATTAGAGAGCAACTTCCAACAGCACTGGAAACACAAAACCACTGTATAACTTTTGCAGTCAATCTTCTATAAAAATATTTGTATTCTTGTAGTAAATTTAATAAAAATTCTCAAGGGAAACTCCTGCATTTTTGCTCATAGAACCTCACTCTATTTTAATATTAACCAGCGAAAATTGTTGCAAGGAAAAGTCTGGAGGAAAGGAGAAGTTTGTTTTGTCTGTTTTAGGAGTTGTGGCCTTACACAGTAATGGCCACACTGTATTCTTCAGCTGGCTCCACAACCAATCCAGATATCCACTGGAATTATCCAAGAGTTCAGCAAGCTTAGAAAAAACAATCACCTATGGCACATTTTGTTAATAACAGAGCAGGCCTTCCTAGTGCACATAACTCATATACTGTTGATAAAGCATTAAACATAGGAAATGGGGGACTTAGATTTAAAAGTTCGTTCCATTTCAGTTCCATTTGGGCACAAATTAAGATGTCTTGATTTTATAAAATTGCAACATTACAACTTTTGAAACTCCACAGAGCAGAGAACAGCCTTCTCCAGGTTGAGAAAGGTCATTAATAATTCTCCTAAGCTGTATACCCAGGTCAATTTTGCCAAAATGAAACAAATAGCAGAAAGTTTAGAAGTGCACCCTGTTTCTTCCAGCAATGCTGTGCCACCTCTGGGGCCACAGGCAGCCTCTGGGACTGGCCAGAGCCAGCCAGGCTAAATCCAGGGAAAGCTCAAAACCTCCACAACGGCCCCCCTCAAGTACTGCAAACCATGAAAGCAATTGTGTGAGCTCCATGGTGGAATTTCACAGGGATTTACTGCACACTGCCATTCCCCTGCCCTCAGCTTCCCACTCGTGCTAAATCCCAGCCCCAAAGGCAGCTGTTCACACCCAGGACAGCCACAGCCTCCCTCCCCATCCCAGGGACTGGAATGAGCCAGCTGGAAAAGCAGGAGTGCTGCCTTTAGTCTACCAAGAGACAGAAAAGCAGCCCACTTAGCCAGCTCAAGGCACTGCTTTTTCCCTTGGGAAGGCCAAAGAGGGCTGCCTTCCTCACCTCTTAGGGAGGGAACAGTTCCTCTCGCTGCTGTTCAGCGACACTTTCAAAGTGTCCTTGCACAGCTTGCAAAGCCATGGCCTAGGTGTGTGCCCCATGGATTACAGCACTCAGGAGCTGGACCTAGGGGGACAAAAGCCTAAGCAAGAGTTTAAGCATCCATGGGAGGCTGACACGCTCCTGTGCCTCCTCCCAGCACCTGCAGTGGGGCACCACAGCCACCCCGTGCCCCTGCAGCAGCTCCTGCCACCAGCAATGCTGCAAACCCACCCTGTGCTGCTGGGAGCCGCAGCCACAGCCAAATCCATCGCTCCCACGCCGCCCGCCCTGGTGAAAACTGCGTTTGTAGAGGAGAAAAACAAGAATCAAGTAACGTAACTTCTACAATCTAAGTTTTCATAACAAATGTGAGGATGAACTTCTGTGCTCACAATCAATCTGCAGGCAAACCCATGGGTTAGAAGTCTTGGCCTAAATTTATTTTTGGAATACAAAAAAATATTTTTAAAAGTTCTGGATGACTTCCTTTTTAAATTAAAAATGGTCACTTTATTATACTGTCTTATAATAGTTAAGCTAGCATTTAATTTATCTCCAGGCAGACTCTTTCAAAATTAATTATTTGTTTAATTCCTTACTGGTAACACGCATGGAAACTTTTAAGACAGCAATTGATTGCATTGAACATTTAAAATATGGTTCACTTCCTGGCACATTTAACAATCATTTAAGTTTTCAATTAAAGTAGGGTGCCAACATTAAAAGAAAAAAGATAACCCTGAGAGACAATAGCTGTTCTGTGCACAAGAAATTATTTTTTAACTAAAATTCTCAAGATAACTAATTGATTAATATAATTAGGTTAGCCCAAAAGTGACTGTTTCAAATCTCCTTTTTTTTCAGTTGGGATTTGCTGGGAGTTTGTGTCACGCTGGGTGGGTGGTGCACACAGGGGCGCTTCCTCTGCCACAGCATTGCCTGGTCAGGTGAGTGTGGTGACATCTCTGCAACTCTATCTCAGAGCAAACTGGAGCCAAAAGACAAGCGAGATGCAGCAGGGCAGAGCAGAGAGAGTGGCAATATTTGCATTAGAAATGAAAACATGCCAGCATTGCTCATTTTCTTGCAAGCCTGATCACACTCTACACAGCCACAAGGGCAGGCGCAAGCACAGGAGGCAAAGAAACAGCCCAGGGGTGATCAGCTCACACCACCAGCTTCAGAGAAATGGGGGAGATCTTAATATCCCACTGCTTATTCCTGTGTCCAGATGTGTCCCGAGTTCCTCCGTGCTCCTCCTTGGCTGTACAAGCTCCACCAATCACAGTCACCAAGTCAGGTGCTAATGGCCATTCTGAGTCCCGGTTAAGGGACAATCCACCCTGCCTAACAGCTGCTATTTCATCCAGAGTGGCCAAACACCAGCCTCTAAGCAAGTTTTAAGCTTGTATTGTTCTGTGTCTGCACCTGGGGACCCTGTGCCCGCACTGCTCCTGAAGCTGCTCACGCACAGGCTCTGAGCTGGGCGGTGCACACAGCAGCACACAGGCAGGATCAAACCATCATGCCAAATACAGTGGTTCTGAGGCTGAGATACAGGCATTGGCTACTTCAGCAGCAATAAACAATATCTGGGTAGAGTTCCTCTTCCTTTGGGCACGTACACTCATTCACAGGACAGGGGCATGGCAAAAACAAGGCCCTTTTCTTCCACCCCCATCAGCCCTGCAAGGGAAGCTCTCCATGGAGAAGCCATTTTGAGTCCCTGGGCCTTCCCAAAATGTATTTTTAAGCCTTCTAGCAAGGATAACATCCTTAGTAATCCATTTGACTCGTGATTACTATTTCAAACACAGGCTCATGCCTAGACGAAAAAAGCACACTTACATGGCAATATATACAGAACAATAACATTGCCAGATGGTATAATGCTGAGCAGAATTAATTTCACACATGATGTTTTCAAGGTGTTAAAATATGTCACAGCTTCTGCTAATAAAACATCTTCCTCTTCCCTCCTCCTTTTAAGAAAATGCTCCATTCCCACCAGCCTGTATTTTACATTATATGTGTTTCCATCCTGATAAGGGCAGCTGATTGCTTGCAAACCTAATTACAGTCAAATGAAAGTCTTTCAGAACCATCATTAGCAATTAGGACCTGCTGGATTTGCAGTGTATCATTTAGAGAGGTATAATTCAATAGCTTATTGAAAAATTGCAGGTGAAACTGGTGATTATGAGGGGGGGACGCCTGTGACACGTCGCTGCAGGCGAACATTGGGTGGAGGGGCAGCTCCCTGAGCACTGATCCGTGTCTGCAGGGGTTTGTTGTGCCTGAGCACAGCCCTGCCCCAGCCCAGAGCAGCATCCCGGGACCAGCCCTGCCCTCCCCGAGCCTGGCTTTGTGCGCGCTCTCCTGGAATCCCAAGTGCCCATTCAGGAGCTCGGGGAAGCCATGGGGGATGTGCAGCGCGGAACAACGGCAACACGAAGCCACACACAGCATTTTTCAGTCCTTTTTGCAGAGAACAACAGTCTTTTCTGTGCCCATTGAGCTCAATTATATATTATCAGGGCCCAGAAGTTGTTTGGATGCTTTTGAGCAGCTGGGTGCCTTCACAGATGACGCACTGGATACGGTGACTGCGGGTTAAGTGCAGCTGGAGATTTCTGTGGCCTCTGATCAGAGGCAAACAGCAGTCGAGAATCACAAAATGCTTGTAATTCAAGCACTGTTTGTCACCCACGGCGGTTTCCAAACGGGAAACGAGAAGGGGACTGAATGGCAGCCCAGCTTTCAGCACATGCTCCCACACAGACAGGAATCCACACGCTGTGCATGTGTGAAAATAAAGTGTGGGTCCCTGCCAAGGGTGAAATTACCAACTGGCCAGCACGAAGCACTCAGCATTTCCACAGCACAGGTGGACTGGATAAATTGAGCTGGACATGAGCAGAGACAGAGGATATTCACTCACAAAACCTGCCCCCTCTCTACTTGCACACCACGTGTAACATTTACCCCTCAAAAACCCCACACAGCCCAGCCTACAGCTCTGCAAAGCATCACCTCTTCATCCCTTCCCCACAGATCTCTTTCCCCTCTTCTATCCTACAAAGGGTTCTCAAAGCCCAGATCTACCCATCCCCTTTATCACATGAGCATCTTCTCCCACTGTATTTCTACACCCACTCATGCTGTGATGTAACCTCAAAGCACAGTTACCCAGACATGGCCCTTTCTATTCTTTCAGAGCTGTAATCCGATTTTTTTTCCATCATTTTACGGGTTATTTTTCAAATTAAATGTTGTTTGATATGCTAGATTAATAACCAGTGCTTTGAGTGACATGATATCAACACAGTTTTGTTAAATCAGTGGTCCTGTTGCTGGTTACACTTGCTTAGGTGCCTTCAGACTTTAGGTAACATTGGCACAGAATCAAACCACGTTGTGTTTTGCTGCATCACAAACAGCAAATCCACTCATTTCAAAGTGGTTGCACTAGCATTTTGAATCTGAAAAAAACCCCGAAACCAAGCAACTTCTCCCTTTACATACAGAATGGGAATATCATCTCCCTTTCCATCTATGTGTGGCCATATCCCTGCTGACCTGATCCTGGCTGGTACTACTCCCAGGCTTTGTCCCACATTCTACCAGTCAGAGCTGATGTTCACACAGAGCCAGACCTCCAGCGGTGCAAAACCTGCCCAAAAATCCCACACACAGCTTCCAATCCCCTGTGTTGCCCTGCACGAGGTAGTTTCACAGCCCAGGTTCCTTCCTGATCTTCAGAAGTTTTACAGTCACTGAAATCCACTGGCTGCCAGAAAAGGAATCCCAAATCCCAGCAGCTATGTTCAAGGAGGTTCAAGTCTTTATCACTCGCTCCGGGTGAGGCGTGCTGTAGGCAGGATTTCCAAGGTGTCTGACCTCACACTGCACAAATATATCCCCATTTCTTCCGTTTCACAGAGCTACAGCAGGGAGTCCAAGAAATGAAACAGTTCTCCGTGGCTGTGTATCGTACTTGTAGCTGCTCCGGCACTCCCAGAGCCCACCCACAATTTCATTTTCAATTAGCAGCTCTTAGAAAAGTAGTAATGAAAGCAGTTGCTAAAGAGCACTCAGATGTCATTGAGAGTCCGCAAACCCAAACTGTAAATAGCACATTGTAAATCGCTTGTCAGCACAGTCAGCTCTCCCCGGGATCACAGCGCCGGTGACAATCCAGCCCATCTGCTCCGCTCCCCGCCCAGTGCCACCGCGGGCCGGGAGCTGCCACCGCCGAGCGCCGGCAGCGCTGAGCCCGCAGCGGCCACACTGAGCGCAGCACCGCGCAGCACCGCGCAGCACACGGGGATGGCACCGCGCAGCACCGCTCAGCACCGCGCAGCACCGCTCAGCACCGCTCAGCACACGGGGATAGCACCGCTCAGCACCGCGCAGCACCGCTCAGCACACGGGGATGGCACCGCTCAGCACCGCGCAGCACCGCGCAGCACACGGGGATGGCACCGCTCAGCACCGCGCAGCACACGGGGATGGCACCGCTCAGCACCGCGCAGCACACGGGGATGGCACCGCTCAGCACACGGGGATGGCACCGCTCAGCACCGCTCAGCACACGGGGATGGCACCGCTCAGCACCGCTCAGCACCGCTCAGCACCGCGCAGCACACGGGGATGGCACCGCTCAGCACCGCGCAGCACACGGGGATGGCACCGCTCAGCACCGCGCAGCACACGGGGATGGCACCGCTCAGCAAAGCTCAGCACCGCTCAGCACACGGGGATGGCACCGCTCAGCACCGCTCAGCACACGGGGATGGCACCGCTCAGCACCGCTCAGCACCGCTCAGCACACGGGGGTGGCACCGCTGCACCACTGCAGTGCTGCACCCAGGCACCGGGGCACGATCGACACAGGGAACCATGTGCTGCTCTCGAGGGACGATGGCTGGGGACAGCGATGGCAGAGGACAACGATGGCAGGGACAGCGATGACTGGGGACAGCGACGGCAGGAGACGGCGATGACTGGGACTGCGATGGCAGGGGACAACGATGGCAGGGGACAATGATGGCTGTCCAGAGCAGCCACCCATTCAGGGTGAGACTGCCAAAAGGATCGTGGACTTAATTCTGAGAAGGAACAGCTTCAAGACTCCCCTCCCTCCCCTTTAATTGATTCATGTAATGGACTACGAGGTGAAAGCCAATGGTTTATAACACTTGTAGCTGCGGCCTGCCAGAGTCAGCAGTGTATCTTCTGCTGCTGTTCTTCCCATTCTTCCTTTATCTCATTACAATTTACCTCCTAATTCATTTCTCCATCGTGAGTTTTCTTCCCTCTATTTATCATCTACCTCCTATTTATTACCATTTGTCTCCTTCCCTGCACTCCTGCAGTATCTGGGATTGGGCTTTAATATTCTGGAAGCGTCTCTGGAATCAGGTGGCAAAGGCAGAGCCCAGCAGCTGCTGTCTCTCGTGCACACGTGAGCCAGCCAAGGCACCCCTTGCCCAACAAACACGCTGCTGGTTTAGAAGCATATCCAGAGATGATCCTCTTCTGCAAGAAGATGCAAGAACCTCCCACCAGATGAAGAAAAACAGGGAAGGAAATGGTGGAGGCAGCAAAAGTCAATGTCTTCTGCTCTTTCCAAATCACACACCCACTAAACAAAGAGAACTGATCCTTCCCCTCATTATCAAAATACTCTCAACCCTCCTTCTGCCCTGAAAGCTCATTGTTTCCTGGTATGGCCCACTGTGCTCAGACCTCGAGGAATAAAATCTCATTAAAACCCATTTAAAAATGTTTGCCACCCTTTTACTAGTTTAAAAATGTTCACTCTAAGATTTCCAAATGATTTTTACAGAAAGCATATAAAAACATGCCATCACCAATTAACGTAAAGGAAATTAAATTTAAAACGCTGGAGAAATATTCTGATGAGTCTTATGTTTGCTTAACGCCAACTAAAATTTCCTTGAGGCATTTAATAAGTACATTTATAAAAGCTCACAAAGCAGAGTTCAAAAGTCTTCTCACTAGTAAAATATGAGCCTTAATTAACCTACAGTTTCACATTTTCTGGATTTCAATAAACCTGTAGGCATTTCAGCAGAGCTGGATAAATACCTGCTTGAATACTGCAAGGATTTTCTCTGAAAACTAATTAGCAATGCTTTCAATAGCTGACTCCAGCTAAATCTGTTTGACAAGGGAGCTTCATACCCTAAATCCTGCAGTGAGAGTTACTTCCAGAAGATAACAGATTTCACAGGAAAGCATATCCAACAGGACTGTCAACCACTGGAAAAACTATGAACGAGATCTCCAGGTATAAAACCTTTCCCAGCAAGGACAGACTGCAGCCAAGGTCTTATGTGACAGCTCTGAGATTGCATCCTGCCATCCAGTTACAGTAATCACAGGTGACAATGCAGGATTCCTCCAGGGACGGGAGAGGCAGGATAAATTGTTTATGTATCAAATATAAAGCCCTCATATAGCAAGGACACTGTATACATGCAGAAGCCTGCTGAACTCTAAGTGCTCCAGGCACTCCTGCTGTGTCACACACAAACCACAGTGGCCCCAGCTGTTGGTTCAGTGCCCTCTGAGAAGGTTGACAAGCAAATCTACTCCCCCAGCAGGAGCCCAGGGATCCAGTGGGATGGACCTGGGTGGGGAAAGCAACCCAAGGTGTGCAGCCAAGAGTCACTTGAGGAGGAAAAGTGTAACGTGATCAGAAAAAAACATGCTGAGAATCTCCTCCTTCTTTTGTGTTCTTCACCATTTGTCTTGGAAGAGGTCAGAAAATGCTTACCCAAAACTCTTTCTATAGGTGGTGGGCATGTCTTTCCAAAGAACTTTGCAGTCTTTTCCATGACATCTTTTTTCCATGTTAAGTGCCAAAGCTGTATATGTTTGTCAGCACCTACACTGTTCATAAGACTTAAATGTTCTTATCTGAAGAGCTCTACCCCTACCAAGTGTATTACATTTATATTGAGCAAGATACTTTATTTCATCTCAGCCTTATGCCTTAGGAATTAAGCAGAGTACTCAGATTTATCAACTCAAAGAAAAAGCATTTTCCATGACATCTGTCAACATAATACCTTCCAAGCCAATGCATATTCATTCCCAAAAACACCACCTCACAAATAATCTCCATCAGCAGGGAGGCCAATTTCCTTCACAGATGGAATTCTGGGCAGAAATGTTCCACCTGAGATTAGGCCCCACTAGGAGAGCTCACAGTGCACACAGTCAGTTCTGCTGCCCGAAGCAGACACCAAAACAGAACAGAGACCATGGAGGTGGAAACAGTCACGCAGCAACCTTCAACATCTACCGAGAATGGAATCATTGCATCAACTATCCTGAAGACTTTTCCCCACCTTGCTTTGAAATACCAAGTAAAATTAAATCAGAAGAAACATCTTTAACAGCTGGTAGTGTAGAACAGGCATTTTACAATTTATTTTTTGCTCTATTAAAGTACTGTATAATCTCTTAGTATATTCCTATATACAGCTTAACATATAGGCTTCAAAATTATCATGAAAACCTATTTCTTTCCAGCTTCTCTAACTCTGCATATCAAAATTGAATACAACTCAGCATACTTGTCATCCTTTATGTTCCTTCCATCTCCCTGAACTCACAAAATGAGAAGCAGCAAATTCTCACTATTTGCTACAAATTTCTCTGCAAAGCAAGGTTTGGTTTGCACTAAACAAGGACGAAAACTGATTCCATGAATATCAACCATCCCCGTTAATGTTTAAATTTTGGTTCAAAAGTCATTAATATTACTCAAATAAAGGCAAAAAGCTGACCTAGTCACTCCTACAATGCACTATTATCATCATCATGGAAATCACACCTGTCACGCTTTCTTCTTTGGAAACTACAACAAACACAACTCTGCACAGTCATGAAAACAAATCCAGTGTTTTCAGCCTCAAGCTTTGCAATCCTGGATGTTGCCTGCTCACTTCCACCACTGTTGGGAAGGCAGAAGTTCTTGCTTAGGGCAGGGGATCGGTAACCCAGGGGAGCAGACACCAGCACCACTGACACCTCACAAATGAGCTCCTCACACTCCTATCAGCCTGAGAGCTTTGCCTTGATTAACAGCTGCCCTCTTTGCAATTGCCTCAGATCACCCTGGATGTTCAGAGGGCTCTTCTGCCTCTGTGTACAAAGCCTGGAGACAAGAAGGTCTCTGCAGGACAAAGCTGGCCTCGCAATCACACAGACCCCATTTGTTTGCCATGCCAGTCTCACAGCCAACCTGTGGAAAGCTCTTTCCACCTTTACACATTTATTCATCAGATCAGCATCAATGCTCCACCTGCTCTCCCTCTCAGTCCACCGCTGCCAGTGATAGGACACTGCACCACGTCGCTCCCAAGAGCCCAAGAACAAAACAACTACAAAAGTATTAAAATAAGCGATCGCACAAAATGAGAAATTGGCTTCTACATACCATGAGCCACCGGGCAGAGCCCTCCCTCCCCGCAGCAGGAAACTTGTCTCCCACCTGTCTGAGGCCCTTGGGTAACTTCTTCCTTTTCCCAAAGTGCTGGCACAGGTTTCGGTCATTTTCCCGGTCGGAGCTGTACTGGTGGTGGTGGAGTCTGTTCTTTTTTGGAAGATAGGACAGCCCATTGGTAAGTGCTTCCCGTTTCTTCTTGGCTAGAGGATTCTGTCGCTTCTCCACACGTTCCTGAGGTTTCAGAGCTACGTCCTTCTGCAGAGAGAGGAGAAAAGCAAAGTGGTCAAACTAGAGCTCTGCTTTGGTTCCAGGTGACCAGCAAAGCACTCTGGGGGCATTGCTGGCGTCACCAGAAAAGGAACAAACCCACCCTTCACTGCTGTCCTCTTAATCAAAAGATAGGCAAATGCTAAATAAAATTGGCAGGATGAAGTGAGTGCATGGAAGGAGACACATCCCCCTTGAGACTTCATACAGTCAAACTCAACTCTCATTGGCGTCTCACGCATCAAGAGAGCGCACATTTAGAAGACAGCATTTGTTTATAATGCTTAAATTCACAATCTTCTTTGATTTAAACAAGGCTTGACTTTTCAATATTTATTCTTATTATTTCTCGTATTTGAGAAGCCAAGGCACGAGCTGACCTAAATTCAATTAAGGACAATGAATCTCCATTGGCTTCAGGGCATGCTTCCCTCGAGCCTGACTTAAGCAGAGATTTCCAAATCTCAGGGAGAGGGGTGAAAAGTGCACGAAAAAAGCAACTTGTATTTGAAAACCTTGTCACTGACCCTTTAACCCCCAGAATCAATGTCTGTCTATAAAAAAATACTCCACTCCTGTAACACAAATGTGAGTTTTGTCACTTAGCCCACAGCTGTTTTCTTACAAATAACCTGCAACACACAGAATCCCTATTTTCATTTCAGATAAACGTTACTTGAATTGAATCTTTTTCAACAGCACAGAATCAAAAGCAGAGGAAGAGGAGGCTGGAGAATTCATTAGGAGAGGAGAATGAGAAGCTACTGAGAAGATGTTAACTACAGTGCAGATTCTGCATGCAGTAACTAACGTGCTGAGTCCCATCTGCTCCCAGAACTGCCCATGTTGGGGTGTGGTGCTGCCCTGTGAGGGGGAGTTACTGCAGCAGGGTTGTGCTTCCAACACCTTCTGCCATCGTGCCCAGCTGCTTGGGCCAGAAGCTTCCATACCCACCATAAAGTGCTGGGTAATCTTGTGAGCCTTTCAGCTGTTGTTTATAGCCACTAATAATATAACTGACAGCAGGAAGGGCTACTGGTCCCTGTGTCACATAAAGACTAAGGCTCAGGAGAATATAATTCGAATGATGGCACCTTTTAATGCAAAAAAACATGCCTAAAGGCAAAAAAGCAGTTTGGCTTTAATTAAAGACTGCTCCCTAAATGACTCTCTAAAACACAAGAGTGTCACAAAATTCATAACTGAAACCAATGAGATGATTAATTAAACTGAAGACAGTCATTGTTCATATTTGATATTTAGCAAAGGGAGTGATTTTACAGGCATTAAAGATGGGAGTGCTGAACAGAAGCTATAAGACATTTTTTCTACGTTTTCTTCATGTAGGACACCACAGGAGATACCCTGGGCTCTTCTTCACAGTGTTTCTATCCCTTCATATCCAAAAAGTTAGGAGCCTTACCTAACTTCATGAAAGAGAATTTGAGCATTCTTAGCTACAACACAGTAATTTAAGAAACTTCCTGTGTCTGCTCACTGGTCTCTCCCTGGTTCTACTGAAAAAGAGCTCAGGAGCTCTTTTTAGGAGCAGCACTGATCTTCCTAAAATGCTTTGGGATCTCCTTGTGCACAAGTGGAGGGATCCTACAGAGCTGCCCAAGGAAATTAAAAGCAGGAACAACCCCTTTTCTCAGCACACCTTCTGCCTCCCTTCCCAGGAAGGTTTTAGGTTTAACTGCATGCCATAAATGCAGGGAGGCAAATTCTCAGAGGCAGTAACCATTTCACCAGTGCTCCCCATCAACAGCATCCACAAACACACCTGGACCTCCTGGATAGCAAGGGCAGGTTATAAAAGAGCAGATATTTTACAGTAGAACTGATTTGTAACCTATGATAGCTGTCATGCTGCTAACAATTTTTTTTTGCAGGTCAGCATAAAAAATATCCAGTGTTTTATGAGTAGAACATTATACCAGCACAGATTTCTGTTAAAACACATTGCTCATGTTTGTAGATACAAATGCTATTCAAGAGGATTCACTCTTAATTTGAAAGGCTGAAGGAGTGAACAAAGGGGAAACTTTCTGGGAGAGAAAAAAAAATGCTTCTAATGACTAAGTAGCTTTTGAGGGATTTTTTTCCCCCCAGCTGTGAGTGATCTAAATGAAACAGTGGCAGGCTTCCAGAAGCTTATAAAATGTCTAATGGGGCCAGGAACTTCTATCAAGAAATAACTTGTTCCTATTAGCTTTAAGGGGAGTGTGAGATGGGTCAGACTCAGCAGATCACTCTGGATGCTCCTGGGAGGACCCTTCCTCAGGGCCATGGTCCACACGTGAAGAGCCTCAGAGCAAGAGGCTCCACAAGTTGTCAGATACACCTAAGGAACGTGGAGCTCAGGAGAACTGGGAGGAAGGAATCTGCTCACACACCTATGGCAAAGACGGGTGACACCAAATCCACAAAGGCTCCCCCAGCTGGGATGGAAAGGCACCTTCCAAGTCAGAAGGAATGATTGGCAGGAATGTTCAAAATTAAGGAATATTCCTCTTCTGCTCACAAGCAAGAGAGGCCAAGGAGCTACAGACGTGCCTAACTTGTGAAAGGCCTTAAATCCTCATTAAGGGTGGGCTTGCAATGACATTTAGCTGTAAGGATTGGTGTTTAGACAACTCTGTTCCACCAAAAGAGCTCTCTGCTTTTCACCACTGTGGGGAAATTACAGAGTGCTGGGGATCAAACTCCTCGTGAGGGACCTGTGGGGTGAAGCCTCTCATGGATTTCAACAGAGACACGACTTGGCCGAAAATAAATATGTGCAGAGAAATGTGTGTTAAATTCACCTGCAGACTAGATGAGGGCATGATAAAAGAAAAAAACTTAGAAAAAGCTGGACAAGATGCATTAAAAGTAGCTTGAACAGAGCTCTCCCAGAGTGTTCTCCTCGTGTTTGAGGGTGCAAAGTGCCTGGGATTGTGTCAGACTCTGCTCCATGGAGCCCCTGGGCTCTGTGGAGGCAGCGCTTGGCTGGGAACCACAGCCCTGCATAAATCACTTCCCCACTTGCTGCCCTTTCTCCCTCATCCCATTTTTATCTCTCCCTTGTTTAGATAGGACAATAGCTGTACCATGCCGTGTGCTAGTACATTAGCCAGCACAATCTTAATTACAGACTTCAGGCATCATCATGATTAGAGTAATAAGCTGTAATTACTCTAAGGTGACAGGACTGCACAGACCTTATCTACATAGATAAGAAGATGTAGTAATATTTCATGTCGAGGCGTATTTTTCAGCAGCTACCCACGGAGTGGATTCAGCCTGAGCAGCAGACCCCATGAACACTTTCAGTCTCTAATGGAGGTTTTTCTCCTCTCCTGCCAGCATACAAACCCACACATTATTAAGTAAACCCTACAAACATATTAGGCACAGTTTAAAACCATCTCTTTCAGAGATATCTTTCATCAGTAAAGTGCCTTAAGTGTATCAGGAAGGTGACTTAAATGTATAAATATGTAATTACACACAATTCAATACAAAAGTACATTAATATTTATGAGTGTACTGTATAATCTAAAAAAAATTTCCATTTGTTTTATTTCTATTGGGCACATTAATGAGGCTGATCCCGCTGCAGGTGCCCTGGTGGGGAAGGGCCCGTGGTGCTGAGCAGGGTCATGCCCAGTGGGGCACTGCAATTACCTGGCTCCAGGCAGCACCCACAGCTTCAACCCAGCCCTGCCCAGCCCGGGGCAGGAGGAGCAGCCCCCTGGCTCCATCAGATCATTTCTCAAGGTAGGAGGCTTGAAGGACACACTGCATTCTCATCAGGTCTTTCAGGGAGCTGTGCCTGATTTATTTCAGCAAAGTCCATCTTCTTGCTACATAAATGACAACTCATTGATTAAAAATCCAGGCCTCAGTGGCAGCAGAGCAGGGCTTTGTGGGGTACACTGATCACCCCCATGAACCCACCCCAGAGCCACTCCATCCCTGCCCTTCCCTCCTGCCCCTGCCCTCTGACAACAACTTAAAAACTACATGTGAGTAACTCTGTTCCACTCCTTATTACAGGATTTTTCTATGGGAATGCTGGATGAAAAACAGCACTGTAAATGCAGCGTGTACTAAACACAGTGCAGGAATTTCTCTGGATGAACATTTCAGGTACTGGTACGGATTTCAAGCCTTGACCTTTCCAAGCCATCCTTGTGGGTTAGCATTACAATTCCAGTGTTGTAAAAACTTATTTTCTGTATTTGCACTGAATGTGACCTCAGTAAAATGCAACTTTTAGAAACAGGAGTAGTTTACATTGCAGTGCTAGTTAAACCAAATTACAGTTGCAACAATCTACAACTATATTCCAATTATTTGCTCCTCAGGTTCTTGCTAAAGTCTTCTACAGCTCTATATCAGAGCTCAACAATTTATCCTTCACTCCCAGAACAAAGTATAAAGAAATTAGACTTTTTTTTTTTTTTTAACTTCAAATGGACATGAAATGTCAATGTAATGCTCCACTTTAAACACAAATATTTAGAAAATGAAGCTTGAAGCTGCCTGTCTGCCCCGTTCACTATTCAGACATCCAAACATCCCTGTCAAACAGAACCGTACGAACGCACTTCTGGAGCCTTCCAAGGTACAAACAATTCACATTTGATCGGGAACACTAGTGCAGAAGGAAGAAACCAATTAAGGGGAAAGAAAACACATTTTCAGTAGCTGCAAAAGTTGATTTGAAATTCTTTCCCAGTTCCATCCTGACCCCAGGACAGCCCGGCCCCTCAGCCTGCTGTCAGCTGCAGCAGCTCCGAGGGATGGGACTGGACGTGAGGGGAAGCAAGAAACAGCCAAAGGGAACAGCACAGAAACAGAAATGATGGCAAAACCACCACCCTCACATTCACCCACTACACTGGGTACAGAGGTTCAGCTTGCAAGGAATTAGGATGCCCGCAGGGTACAGCTGAGAGAAATCCTGCAGCTTGGCCAGCACAGAATCCCAGAAGGGTTTGGGTTGGAAGGAACCCTAAAGCTCATCCAGGGCCACCCGTGCCATGGCAGGGACACCTCCCACTGTCCCAGGCTGCTCCAAGCCCCAGTGTCCAGCCTGGCCTTGGGCACTGCCAGGGATCCAGGGGCAGCCACAGCTGCTCTGGGCACCCTGTGCCAGGGCCTGCCCACCCTCCGAGGGAAGCATCACACAGGGGCAATTGTTAGCTGGGAATTCAGGACAGCAACATGCACAAACTGAACCCAAACCTGCACAAACTGAACCCAAACTTGCAGAAAGAGCTGCACAAACTGAACCCAAAACTGCACAAACTGAACCCAAACTTGCAGAAAGAGCTGCACAAACTGAACCCAAAACTGCACAAACTGAACCCAAACTTGCAGAAAGAGCTGCACAAACTGAACTCAAACTTGCAGAAAGAGCTGCACAAACTGAACCCAAAACTGCACAAACCGAACCCAAACCTGCACAAACTGAACACCAGCCTGCACAAACTGAACCAAAACCCCTCAGAAACACTGTTAATCTGAGGGTCCCCAATTTGCCATCACATCTTGACAGTCCCTATCGACTCCTACTGTGTTTCTGTTACATTGAAGAATTTTTACAGCTGATGGATGAAAATGCCCCAAATCTTCAATACCTCTCATGTTTCATAATTTGCTGTTTTAATTCCAGCAGAAACAAGATGTAAATGTCTGAAAATAATGCACTGACCAGTGCCTCTAATCAAAATCAGAAAATAAAATGAGATGGTTATAATAACCATTAATTTACCCCCCGATAAAATAGTTAAATGTACTGTGTATTCTTCTGATGAATGACTTGTTCTCAGAAGTATTTTATCTAGGGGAAAAAAATTGCACTCTTAAAATAACACCAGGGGAGAAAAGGAAGGCAGGTGTAAAGCACAATGCAAAAGAGAAAAGGATTCTCAGTGTCACTATTACGGTATTTTAAAACACAAAGGACTGGTGAAGAGAGGTGTGATGTCAACTATATGGGGTGCAGTAGCCCATCCCCTAATCCCAGCAATTCCTTCCAGCCACAAGGCCTTTCCACAGAAAGGTTGAATCTTGTTTTGTTTGTTTTGATTCCATGAAGCTGCAATCCGTTGCCGCCTGCATCTCTCTGGAATCTGAAAACAAAGTGCTTCAGTGTTGTGCAGAAGGGGTTGTGCAGCAGAGAGGGGACGAACGGCAGTGCCAGGCTGGGGGACGCTGGGGTGGGTGCAGAGGAAGGAAAACAATAGCGGAGCAAGTCGCTGTCTGCTCCAGATACGTTGTGTGAAAGCGCTTCTGTGGCAAAAAGATTGCTTTGATTTTTCATCCCCAAATCATTTGTTAACAATAGCACTGATAAACAGAAGGCTCCTATTCAGGTCCTGCCGATTTAAATTGCGCACGAAAATACATTAAGGCAACATTATTGAGGTTACAAACTCAAGGGCTTGGAAGTTATGAAAGGCCAGGATTAAGGCTGCAGCCACCACCTTAATTCGGGCCTCTTGTGCATGCACGCCAAGATATAATCTTTAATTACATGATCCCATGCTCCTATTTCCCGACACAGAATGGAAGGTGTTCAGCTAATGAGCAACCACTCAGGATTTTGTTTGCTCCTCTTTGTCCATAGTGTGGACCTAGGCCTTGTTTACTGACACTCCATTCACACCCTCCTCTGAATGCACAATGATTAATTTCCTCAAGGGCTTTTTCTGTGCAGCTCCTCCCGATAGTATCAGATAGATGCTCGACAAATACCAATGGCCTATTTTACACTTGTTTTGCCAAAGGTATTTCACTATTCCCATTTTATAGGTGGCAACAACAGTCCTGACATGTTCAGGTCAGAAACATCTGCTAATTGTAAGCATTCCTTGGGAAACTCCTGAGATTTGATTTTTCAGAGAACTTGGCTCCACAGAGCACTTTCTCTAATGAAGCACAGCCTTCATTGATTTCAGCAGCTGCCAGGAGTGCTGAGCACTCCTGAAAATTGGGCTTTAGTGAGCACCATGTGTTATAAGGATACAGGGAAGGGCTGTTTCTAAAATAGTGGGGTGCCATGGCCTCCCTCAATGCCACACAGCAAACACAAGCTGGAGGAAGAGGAAATCTTAAGACTCTGGTGCCAGTTGTTGAGCTAGCAAGAGCTGATGTCAAACATGAAGATCAGCATCAGAGCAATTGATTGCTTTTCATTTATTTCATGTTTTTCAAACGTGACGTGGTATTCTCAGCTTTGTCATTCCCTCCTCCCTTCTCCTTTATGATACTGTGCCATAACATGTTACAGTTCTGCAGAACAGTCAAGAAATCACTGGAGCCTGTGCAACCTGAGTTAGCAAAAACCTCATCTCGGAGCCGGTGCCGAGAAGTGCTGAGCAATGCCAGTCTCGATTGCACAGCCATGGAACTGTTTTCCTTGAAGCTGCCTGGCTTTGTGGAAGACAAAGTACACACAGTTGCTTCTGCTCTGACTGCTTCAGCCAGAAGCCTGTGTGCTCCTGCCAAGATATCCCAAAGCTCTGGCTCCAGCCAGCTCCTGCCAGCCTAAAAGTCCCGTTGTGTTTTCTCTAGAGATTTTTCTAGGTCTAACACAAGTGGCCAGCAAAGCCCAAGGTTATGTCTTTGCTGCAGATTTGACTCAGTGACCTGCAGCACACCTGGGGCTGCCTTTTCGAGGCTGAAACAGCAGCGAGCCCTGGCCTGTCCCAGCAGTGGATTTGTGTCTGCTGACACCACCTCAGCCACGTTCTCTCAACTCCTCATGCAAAGTCTCCAATCCCTTTAGTTGGGACCTG
This sequence comes from Hirundo rustica, assembly GCF_015227805.2. Lineage (NCBI taxonomy): Eukaryota > Metazoa > Chordata > Aves > Passeriformes > Hirundinidae > Hirundo > Hirundo rustica. Next base: position 9,208,816 of record NC_053468.1, on the reverse strand, counting down.
CTGTCCTGCACCTGCAGGCTCTGATCCTGGCAGAGCAGCCAGGGCTGTGCTGCCCACGCTGCCCATCCCTGCTCCCTGAGCATGACTGAGCACAGCCAGCCCCAGCTCCAGCACAGGTCCCAAGCCCTCCATCCCCCTGTGCCTCACCCAGCTCACACTGCAGCCCTGGCAGCCTGGGGAAAGGGATTCCCACTGGCCCTGGGTTCATCTCACAGCCCTAAATAAATGTGCTTGACTCACCCTGTGAGCAGCAGGGCCACATGCTCATATTTATTTTCTTTGTTTGAGGAGTGAAAAGAAATAGAAAAGAGATGTGGAGAGGAGTCCCTAGGGACACTCCCTTTAAATCTCTATGCCAGGGAAGAGGGCTGCAGTGCTCCTGCAGTGCTCAGTTAGGATTAGAGATACGGCAGAGAGAGGAGCACTGAGCCAGCTCCTGGAGCAGTGCTGAGTTTGGTTTGTCCCCTGTGCTGCGACACACCAGCGGCACAGTTATGGTGACACAGGCCCCGAGGAGCCAGCACTGTCCCAGGCAGCCCAGCCGTGCACAGCACTGCCCTGATGTGGAGCAGGAGCACATCCAGCTGTGGGCACAGGCTGGGACTGGCATCTCCCACAGCTGCCCCTGCCTCAGTCCAAGGAGCAGCTTCAAGTCACAGCAGGGCCAGGAATATTTATCCTTGGAAAAGGGGTTGTTCATGGTGGAGAGAACCCAACTGAACAATTATCAAGAATCAGACAGAATAATATGAAACACAAATATTTTAGTATGTCTAAATAATTGGACAACTTCTCAGTTCTACACCAAAACTTCTGGATTTTTTTTTTTTCCTTCACATTAAGTTTTCTTAATCTTCACTCCCCCCCCCCCCCCCCCCCCCCCATTTAGAATGGAAAAAAATATTTTAAAATTTCAAACTTTCTCCCAAAAAGAAAAATTTTGTACATTTGTATCTGTGGTTATACAGGATTTGCATACACTGATCAAAACACACATTCCAGGAGATTTCACTGGAGGGAAATACAATTCCACTGCAGGAGCTGCTGGCACAAAGCTGGCTGTGGGCTCCTCCACCCTCCACACATATTGTGTTCTCTGAATAATTCAAACAGCACTTGGGTTGGCAGGCCACAGACCCTGGCAAGGAGTTAGTGGGCCAATAAATTTTACATTTAAAGAGTCTCCCCCTTATCATAAGGTTACAAGAAATGCATTTGGGCTTAGACAGCTCTCATCCCTGCTATCCCTGCACGAGGAAACAGATGACTTCAGCCTCACACCGGCACCATTCATTAGCACAGCACTCAGCAGTCATAAAAAATGCATTATGGTTTGTAAATCGAATCAGAAGCGCCTCTGCATTCCTTGTCTTGCGGGAAGATGGTGCAGCACCAGGAAAGTCCAGAGCATTCCAAAGGTCTCAGGATGCTCCCTAGAATTTCCTGGCCACAGAAAGGCACTGAGCTGGGACGCACTTGGCTTTGCTGCCCTGTCAGCCTCGAGGCTGGATGAGAAAACCTGGAGCCGAGACAGAGACACCACCCTGAGACAACCCAGGTAAAAACAGCGAGGAAACTGCTCTAGGGAGAAAGGCAAACAGCCATGCCCTGCATTCCTGCATCACACAGGCAGCCTTACATGCATGCAGGGAAACCAGAGCATCCCTCTGCACACCCAAGCCAGCAGGACAGAGAATGCAGAAATGAGCAAAGGAAAGGACAGAATTAGCAGAACTGCTCATGGATTATGCCAGGTGGTGCAAACCATGAGTAATCCAACCTCCAGATTTTTTCACCCAACCAAAAAATCTCCCCATAATAATGGGTTGTAATTATTGAGCCTTAAGAAAAAGTTAACCTATTTTAAAACAGCTCTTTTCATCTTGTAAATCAAGAATTCAAACAACTCAAGACAGGAGCATTTCTGTCTTCTAAACTCCTACTACTGTCTCGTATTCCTCTGGATTTTCTTTTTTCTGCTCTAGGAACTCCCTAACTCCAGCACTGTTTTGGCATGTGGCATACGGCCAAAACGACTGAGGAGGAAAAATTTTAAAGAGAAAGAACAGTGATTAGAAAATAAGGAGAGAGAAAGAGCGCTCGGCTAGGACCTGAGGACTACAACACTTAAGGTGAGCTTGGCAATATCCCTCATTAGGAAAAGGATCAGAACCTTTTTGCAATTAGTAGGAAAAAAGAAACAATGGTTCAACTTCCCATCTGCAAATGAAACCACCTTCTAGCATTCAGGCTGAAAAAAAAAATTAGTCAAGAACAAAAGTTTAAGAAATAGAGCAATATGTAACCTTTCCATTTGCTGGCTTATTCTTCCCCAAGGAAACAGATACAGTGAAGATAAATTTGATGATCAAAAAACCAGAGGGATTACATTCTTGTACGGTGCTGATCACTGGCAAATCCCCCTCTCTGCAGTTCAGAAGCACAGCTTAGCATAACAGACAAGATTTATCATTGCCTCGTCCTTCGCACCACTCACAAAGGAGATGTAAGTGGCTCCTATCTCAGGAGTCCTCGCTCATGTACACGAGGAAATAAATACCAGAACTGTTCTGCTCTTCCTGTACAAAGGTACAAACCCTGTGCCCAACACAGAGCCCAGACCCCCAAGGGAAATGCCACATTTTCCACCTCTGTTTCTGCACTGCTGTGAAGGCAGCACATCCTGGCTTCAGCTCTGGGCTCAGTGGATGCTCCATACTCTTTGTGGGGTCGCCCAAAAACCCACCAGGTACATACAGCAGTTCCTGGAGGTGAAACAGATCCTGCCTTCCATTTGTATGTAGAATACAGTCTCCAGTTAAATGGGCACAGAACACATGAATAAATAAACAGGGGAAAACAGAGATGACTGCTTTCTCCAGTTTTATCCCAGGGCACAGACCCTGCAAAGCCGCCTCACACACCAGAGAAAAAGAGAATTTCCTTCACAGTTATGCTGTGGCTGAAAACATAATGTCTTCTGCAAATATTCAAGATATTTTGTAAAGAGATCTTTTAAAACTGAAGTGCCATCTAATATTCAGGGCTATTTAGTGGCTGGAAAAGCAATTACTGTAATATTTCTTGTTTATAGCCACCTAGAAGCTACAAATTTAACTTGGTAGGGATGCACAGTCAGGGGATCTGGTTGCAAAGCAGAACATCTCAAGTCAAAAGCTTTGCTAATGCCTGCAGCAAACTTGCAAGGAGTTACAAAAGCTGTGAATCACATCACTTCAGCAGCACTTAGAGTCAAACCCCACTTCATCACACGCAGCTGCCTCGACTGAACTCGAACCATTCCTGCTGCAGGAAGCATCCCAACTCCTGTCTCTCTGTAAAACTTGCCTCGAGCAGGAACAGATAAAGCTCTGCAATGCATCTCTCGAGAGCCATGGAATATATTGAAGAGAATCAGAACCATAAGCAGGAAATCAGCCTGCACCGGGAAGGAAACCTTTATTAGGAAAGATTTATTTTCTAAGCTGCTTGTAGGGGCCGGCATCCAAATCTCTCCTCTCTGACCTTATCACCACGTGTGCCCTGCCAGGCACAGGATTAGAGCTGGCTGGACTGGGAAGGTGAGTTTTTAATGTGGGCCTTGGAGGTGGATGTGGGAATTCCTGATCTCCCCCTACACTCCCTGTGACCCGCAGCGCTCGCCTAAGCCCCGGACCACAAAGAAGGTATTCAGGGGCCTAAAACTACTTAATTCCCATTGACTGGTTTTCCAAAGGAAATAAATGGCTCCACAAATTTGGGCCTTCAGCCCTCCCATGCAGCAGAGCTCATCTGTGAAATGGAAGTGCAAGCACATGGTGTTTCCTTAGAGAGCTGAGGGGAGCAGGCCCCACGGGGAGCTGTGGAGGGCACACAGGCCCAGCAGGAGCTGTGGAGGGCACACAGGCCAGCAGGAGCTGTGGAGGGCACACAGGCCCAGCAGGAGCTGTGGAGGGCACACAGGCCCAGCAGGAGCTGTGGAGGGCACACAGGCCCCACGGGAGCTGTGGAGGGCACACAGGCCCTGCAGGAGCTGTGGAGGGCACACAGGCCCCACGGGAGCTGTGGAGGGCACACGAGCCCCACGGGAGCTGTGGAGGGCACATAGGCCCCGCGGGAGCTGTGGAGGGCACACAGGCCCAGCGGGAGCTGTGGAGAGCACACAGGCCCCGCAGGAGCTGTGGAGGGCACATAGGCCCTGCGGGAGCTGTGGAGGGCACACAGGCCCCGCAGGAGCTGTGGAGGGCACACAGGCCCCGCAGGAGCTGTGGAGGGCACATAGGCCCTGCGGGAGCTGTGGAGGGCACACAGGCCCCGCAGGAGCTGTGGAGGGCACACAGGCCCCGCAGGAGCTGTGGAGGGCACACAGGCCCCGCAGGAGCTGTGGAGGGCACACAGGCCCCATGGGAGCTGTGGAGGGCACACAGGCCCAGCAGGAGCTGTGGAGGGCACATAGGCCCCGCGGGAGCTGTGGAGGGCACACAGGCCCCACGGGAGCTGTGGAGGGCACACAGGCCCAGCAGGAGCTGTGGAGGGCACATAGGCCCCGCGGGAGCTGTGGAGGGCACACAGGCCCAGGAGGAGCTGTGGAGGGCACACAGGCCCCATGGGAGCTGTGGAGGGCACACAGGCCCCACGGGAGCTGTGGAGGGCACACAGGCCAGCAGGAGCTGTGGAGGGCACACAGGCCCCGCAGGAGCTGTGGAGGGCACACAGGCCCCACGGGAGCTGTGGAGGGCACACAGGCCCCACGGGAGCTGTGGAGGGCACATAGGCCCCGCGGGAGCTGTGGAGGGCACACAGGCCCCGCAGGAGCTGTGGAGGGCACACAGGCCCAGCAGGAGCTGTGGAGGGCACACAGGCCCAGCGGGAGCTGTGGAGGGCACACAGGCCCAGCAGGAGCTGTGGAGGGCACACAGGCCCAGCGGGAGCTGTGGAGGGCACACAGGCCCAGCAGGAGCTGTGGAGGGCACACAGGCCCCACGGGAGCTGTGGAGGGCACACAGGCCCCACGGGAGCTGTGGAGAGCACACAGGCCCCACGGGAGCTGTGGAGGGCACACAGGCCAGCAGGAGCTGTGGAGAGCACACAGGCCCAGCAGGAGCTGTGGAGGGCACACAGGCCCAGCGGGAGCTGTGGAGGGCACACAGGCCCTACGGGAGCTGTGGAGGGCACACAGGCCCCATGGGAGCTGTGGAGGGCACACAGGCCCAGCGGGAGCTGTGGAGGGCACACAGGCCCCGCGGGAGCTGTGGAGAGCACACAGGCCCCGCGGGAGCTGTGGAGGGCACACAGGCCCCACGGGAGCTGTGGAGGGCACACAGGCCCCACGGGAGCTGTGGAGGGCACACAGGCCCAGCGGGAGCTGTGGAGGGCACACAGGCCCTACGGGAGCTGTGGAGGGCACACAGGCCCAGCAGGAGCTGTGGAGGGCACACAGGCCCCGCGGGAGCTGTGGAGAGCACACAGGCCCCACGGGAGCGGTGAGGGGTTCATGGCACAGCTCCCTCCTCACAGACCTCCAAGGCAGCCCCTTCGCACGGGAAACACGAGTGATCCACTGCTGCATGCCACAAGGCGTGTGAGGGCTTGCACTGCCCATTTGTGTATTTGGGAACGGCAGCAAAGCCAGCAGCTCGTCTTCCAGGCCAAGCCAGCACAGCCAGGGTGCTCCTGTGGGACCCTTCCCTGCCTCCTGCCAAGCAGGTACTTCTTGCACCTTCCCTTATTCTCCCCCAGCTGATGTGTAGGGTGGGAAATGTCTTTTTTAACTCCTCCACTATCCCTAGGGAAGAGATGAGCATCTGCAGCCTCAGTGCTATCACTCAGCCCCGTCTGTGTTTCTGGTTCTTTCTTTCTCCTGGTTTTCCCTCCCACAATGTCAGGCTCCCTGCATGCCCTGACACAGAGGGAGCACAGCGCTTCCCTCTCAAGTTCTTCATCCCAATGTTACAGCTCATGTGACATGGACACTCCTTTAAAAAAGCAGCTCAGGACAGAAAATCCAAACCAACACTTCAAAAAGATGCCCACGTCTGCAGCTTTATTATGAGGCAAAAATGACCTCAAACCCCTGGACTAAACAAATGCCTGGAGTGAAAAAGATGGAATAAATTAAAGGATATAATTATGGCTGGGAAACGAGAGAAGGAGGTTGCTCAATAGGATGAAAGAGGGATTTGAGGAATAAGAAATGAAAGGAGGTGTCAGCTTGAATCAGCCAGGTTGAAAACTGCTGCTGATTTTGACTGACATACTGAGATTTTCCAATTGCAAACTCTTTCTCTAATAAGCTGCAAATTCACCTCTACACTTTTACTTTGATCTTAATACAAATATTTTATAATGGACACATGTAATGATTTTCAGGTGCTTATTGGTTCTATCACACTTGATACTGGAATCAATCTCCTCTTTTAGAAAGCTTGGGTTAATGGCAAAGTTTATTAAACTGCATGCAGTCATTCAGAGAAGATCAATAGAGACATGATTACAGAGCAACCAGAGGATTAAACATGAGATTTATCACAAAATTAAACTGAATTAAATGTTCTCTGATAGCACTTGAAATGCTGTCGATACTCTTAACTGATAATCTATGCTTTCTGTGTTTACTTACCAGGCAGCAGGGAAGTCTGACTCGAGGAAATGACTGTAATGTAAAATCTGCAAAGATTTGCTGAGAGCATTAAACCTCACCTAGAAAACCATTATTTCTTCCTGTTAGAAGAGCAGAAGCATTTTGCTCCTTTGCCCATTTCCTCTTGAAGGGAGAGGAGGATACAGCCCTCTGCCATATCACGTTTTGCAATCTCCTTCTCAGGGTCATTATAGGATGCACAGGACACTGAAGGATGCCACACAGGGTTACAATGAAATATTTTATGGTTTCCTGCCATGGCAGTTTTTACCTCATTCAGAATTAGTTTTGAGTTCTCGATGACCTTATTAAAACTTATTCCACACACTGAGAAATCTGCAGCCTTCCTGCTTCTCCTTTCCCTCAGCTTAGCCCAGCCACCCCCAGGTTCTCACACTCACACCTCTCCTTGCACAGCACTGTGCAAACTTCTCTGATGTTCTCTGCCAAAAGAATTCAACTCCAAAGCATAAAAAAAACCCAGACAACCAAACAAAACCCACCACCTCCTTAAAAAAAAAATAAAATCCAACAACCAAAAAACCCCCAGCACATCAGCGACACAGTACCACTGTCCTAGGAAACAGAAAAGGAAGTCCAGGGGAATAAAAATGAAGCCAATATTACAGAGAGAATCTAAATTCAGACACTATTATTTGAGATGAGATCTGCCCCTGCAAAAGAGCAAGAATTACCCAGCCCCTGCTGCGCCCTGAGCTCTGTTATCAGAATCACAGAGATCATTTCCATCTGCTCTGGGATAATGTGGCTGGCCTGGCTGGAGCACCAAAACCTCAACTCTCAGCAGGAGAGAAGGGGGAAGAGGGAAGGAAGGAGCAGGAGACCCTGAGTACACGAAGACCAGATGCAAAGTAATAACCCATCACAACCACAGCTTTGATAAATTTTGATCATATTTCCATGGGTTTCCAAAATGGTCACAACACACAAATTCAGCTGAAGAGTTCCTTTAAAATCTAATGTTTGTGTTCAACAAGCAAGCAGGAGGAGGGATGTCAGCTTCCAGGCATTTTTCCATCCTACTTTTCAGAGAAAGTCTGTATCCAACCACAGCCTCCACCAAAAGCTTAATAAACCTTGATAAAATACCTCAAAGGAAATATGACCATCCAACAGCAAATAAGCTACCCAAAACAAAACCCATCAAAAAATCCCTCATCAACTATCATGAATTGAATTTTTACTGACTCAGAGGGGCTTAGCTGCTTTCTAAACAGGCTCAGCTATCCCCAGTGTACTTTGCAAAATTCAATCCAGTAATCCAATCCCAGATGCATTACGTGAAATCTTATTTCTCCAAGCTCTAGAAAAGAACAAGCAAAAAGGAAGGCTTTAGGAACACTAATTTGCCAATAAATACTCACTGAGCCAATTTCGCCTTTGCTGCTTTTTGGAGAAAAAGAAAAGGAAAAAATCCCAAAGCACAAACTGCTGTCCGAGTACTAAGTTCCCTTATTAAAACTTCACTTGTGGATAGAAAAAACACCATGGAGCACGTACCCGGAAATTAGCCCAGCGTGTGCTGCCCCAATGAACAAATCCTCAGAAACTAGATTAGCATCATTCCCAGTAGGCTTCCACTACAGAAATCACTGCCAGTTCTGTTCAGAAAGGGAAAATCTCTGTAATATCTAATAAATGCCCAAAATATCTAAATGCAGAGCGAGGCATGTTCCAGCAGCAAGCAGTGAAGCCACAGTCCATCCACAGCGTGGCTGTTAAGTTTTACATCGACGCCATCACACAATGAAGGTGTCATAGTTTTAATTTTACATTCTTTCATAACTAAAAAACCAAACTGTACTAACCCATGACAATAGGGCAGAGCTGTACAGCTCTCTCTGTTCTGGGAGCCCCGAGCTGAGCAGGGACAGACCCACCCTGAGGCTCCATCAGCCCGGGTTTATGGGTCCCCACGTGCCTTAGGGGACGCTCCACGGGTGACACAGATGGCATCAGGAGCACAGGAGCGCTGCCACTACCCCAGAACAGCAGCTGTTCCATCAGGAGGGCGAGGACCGGGTTCGCAGCTGCGTGTGACATTAAACATCCAGCTCTGACAGCGTCCTTCTGCCCTGGCACTGCCCCGTGGGATCCCAACCCATCATTCCAGCAGGCTGCTGCCCCGGCTTCCTGCAGCAGGGAGACACACTGCCCTTAAAAATAACCATTTGTGGCTTTCTCATGCTTACACGGAGAGAAAGGCAAGTGAAGCCCACTGTAAATACGGTTGCACATCTCAGTGTACTACATGAAAGCTGGACTGAAGCCAAGCAGGTGACAGGCAAATGGTGTCAAAAATGGGATTTTTCCGGGCAGTTGTTTCCCTGCAACTGCTGCTCTGTCGGAAACAAAGGGCATCCCTGCAACTCTTGCTTCTGGAACACACAGCACATTGTGCTGACACCCCATCAGTGACCAAGAGGCAGCACAGTGGCCCACGCTGTTCCTGTTTCTGCCCTGGCAGAAGCAGCCTGTGAGAGACAGCACTAAACTACAGCTGGGAATTCCTGATGGGAGGCTCATCCCTGCGAAGTGTGCTCCTTCTGTCCTGTCCCACAGCTAAGGGATGCTCGGCTTGCCTTTTCCTCCTCCTCTGGCCCTTAGACACAGAGGTTCAGGGCAGCAGGTAGGTGACAGCTCAGGACATGGAGCTGGAGATGTTTCCGTGGCACCAAAAATCACCTCCCTCAAAAAGCAGTTGCTGTATGCTCTGCGTTTTATTAATTTAATGGTCAGGATAATAAATTTGTCAGTAATGACAAAGAAATTCCCTAGAAACTGGAGTACTCAAGTGTCATTGAAGCTCCATCTATTTAGCAAATAGATGAATGCCTTTCAGCGAGGCCTGGCGTGTGATTAAGCAGCTGTCACAGTCTCCTGCAGCAGCTGCTCTGGCAGCACAGGCACAGGTAGCTCCCAGGGCTCTTCCTCATACGGATGGGAAGATGATCCTGATGTGAACGGAAATCAGCCACTGAAAACCCAATTAATGAGCTGACACAGAAGTAATGGGTCATTCCTGTAAGTCTTCTGCTCCCGTTGACTTGTGCAAGCTTCGGTTTTTACAATCAGATTCATTAAAGTTTTACAAACACAAGAGAATAGATTTTGCTTTCTGACTTGCTGAAGTTATGTTTGAGTGGACTCATACCTTCATGAGGGAGTGTGAGCTTTTTGAGGGATTTTGGTTTTTGGAACACATTTCTGTTTTTTCAAGGACTGAGATACTGAATCTATTTTAGTAGCTTGCCTTCTTAAAAAATTCAGGGTGATCAGCTGTTTCTGTTAGTTTTACCCTTTTAACTGAGCGGTTCTTTCCATTTGTGTACTCTGCTCAGCAGCTACTGAGACTGGAGAAAATTTTCCAGGGAATTTCTGTGTGCTCTGTTTCCTAGCACATGCTGCAATAGGTTAAGAACAGAGAATTCACAGCGTTCTGCTCTCCTACTTTCATAACTAAAAATTCATGGAAAGTCCCAGTGAAAATGTGGCTGAATAATGGATTGGAGAGTTCGCTGTCTTTGGGTAGAGGATATCGAAGATAACACTTGGTCCATTAGAGAGGAAAAAGCAATGGCCATGAAGGGTCTTTCAAAACAAGAAATTGAAGCAAGAGTGAATCAGCAGAAGACTCTGCTTGTACCAAACACGGGTGCACGGCAGAGAGATGGTTTGAAAGCCTTTCTCTGCTATGCCAGATAGAAAAAGAAAGGAAATAGCCACTGGGGCAGATTTTCAATCTGGAGACAATAAAATTTACACCAGCTGAGAATCTGCTGTAATTAAAGGGAATATTTCTGCATGAAAGAAAATGAAACACAAGATGTTCAACCTAAGGCAAGGAAGTTTCAACAGAATATTAACTGCTGAGGCTAATAATTGCAGGGACTACCAAACATCAGGTGGCACAAAGGCACAAAGGGCCTTGTGGCACAGAGGGATCACCCAGGGGACAACAAGCAGGAACTTCCTCCTAACTGACTGCAGTGAGTCCCCACACTGCTTACAGCTCACTGAGAAAAGCTTACGAGACAAGATGATCAGAAATTCTTCCTCTGTGCATCCTAAATATTAGAGGAAAGTGCCTGACATTCTGGTTTGCTGAAAACCATCATAAACCCAGAGGATTCTGGAGCAAAGCAGAACAGTGGTGGAAGCTGTGGGGGAAGGGAGGCCCTTCTCAGAGCATCCCCAGCTGAGCACAAGCACACACTGTACCATTTGGGAGGCAACTTTATGTGCTCTTAGTAGTAGATTAATGAATGTAATTACCTAACATTGTGGCTGTGAATGCTGCAAAACTGTAATTTATAGGGTGCTGTAAAGTTCTAATGTGTTTTTATGTCCATAAGCTGCTTAAGCATAATCTAATGCATTCGTACACGAGCACCCTCCTAAGTGGCTCTGGGATCAGCAGCGAGCGCGAGTCCCCCTCGCCTGCACACTCCTGCTTTATGTCCTGAGAAGCCAAACTCTCCTGCTGGGCAGCTGAGGAGAGGCAGCTGCTGATGGGAGGAATAATTCTAAGTCCAGTGGCAAGAACTCTTCCTTTTTCCTTTCCTTTCCTTTTTCCTTTCCTTTCTTTTCCTTTCCTTTCCTTTCCTTTCCTTTCCTTTCCTTTCCTTTCCTTTCCTTTCCTTTCCTTTCCTTTCCTTTCCTTTCCTTTCCTTTCCTTTCCTTTCCTTTCCTTTCCTTTCCTTTCCTCTCCTCTCCTTTCCTCTCCTTTCCTTTCCAGAGCTGCAGCACCAAGGAAAGCAAAGCACCAGTGTGGTGCAGAGAGGAGACAGCACAGCGTGGGTGTGCTGGTGAGGGGTGGGATGGACCACAGAGCCTTGGTCTGAAGGAGAGCCAGGACTCAGCCCCACCTCACTCGTACACCTCTCAGTCCTCCAGGGCCAGGACACCAGGAGATCCTAGGACAGCACTCACAGGGAGCTGTCTCTGACAAACCCCTTCACCTTCTCTCAGTTTCCAGCTGCTCTGCAGGACCCTGTGGTCACTTCAATCCTTCTCTGCTCCAAGAGGAGAGATGTGGCCAGGACTCCTGAAGTATGTGCTTATTGTTGCCACTAACTCATTTAGGCAAACCATTTAACTTCTTTATGCCCTTGCTTAACCATCTGTAAAATGGGACTAATAATAAACCTCAGAGGGATTTAGTTAGACTTAATTAAATGGTTTGTAAAGTGCTTTGAGATCCTCAGGAGAAATGTGTTGTGCAAGTGCAAATTATTATTACTGTTACAGTGCTTTCTACTTTCAACACAGTTAAATATTAATGATCCAGTTCTAGTAATGCCCAGTGATACAACTTTCCTGAACAGTAATTTTCTCAGCTAAAAAGACACCGGATCTGGTACTAGAACATCAAAAAACTCTGTTGTTCCTTCGTAAGCAATGTGAAACTGCAGGTAAGAGTAAGTACTTTAGTATGCATCAGTCTGAAGATGGGGATCCCAAACACACGTGCTGTACACACAGTCAGTCCAGAGCTAAAACAATGCCAGTTAAATCACCAAATCACCTAAGTGTTCCTATTACACACCGCCAGAGACCCAGGGAAGAAATGTCAGTATCAATGCTAATATACAACAAATGCCTTTCCTAGTTAGATAGGTACTGTGGCATGAGTGATGTGATTAACATTCAATTAACAGCTCCTCGTGTCAGAAGGAACATCGATGCCCCGTTAGTAAGAGTGTTACAGCTTCAGGGGAGAGAACATCCTGGATTTGCACTAAGGTTTGTCTGTTGTGATCCCGCAAAAACGATCTGAAAGTTGCCTGCAGGCAAAAAAACCAAACAACCATGATTCCTCCTCTTTTGTCAGCTTCTTCCAGGCCAACTTAAAAAGGAGAAAAATGAAAAAAATTGACTCACGACTTCGGGTCATCGGAGCTGAGTGAATGTGACCTGGTTTGCAAAGCCTGCAGAGCCCTTCCAACCCCAGGAAACTTCAGCCACAGGAACAGCAAATCCTGCCCCGAGCACTGAACCCTCACCTCCCTGGAACGTGGCAGCCTCTGCTAAAACTGAACCCCAAATCACCACTGACAAGTGTTTCCTTAGTATTTTTCAGTATTTAGTTAAAATATGTAATAATATATCAGAAGCCAAATCAAACACTAAGAAAAAAATAAGCAATTCCAAATTTGAAGGTATTAAGGTTACACACACAACCTTAGGTGGTCTCCTCTTGGAACTGTGAATTATATGGTGAACTCTGATATTTCTGTTTGATCTTCAGTAATAATGACATATCAAAGATCTATTGATAATGAAGTCAAATGTTTTTGCCATCCTCATGTACTACAAAGTGAACCTATCTAAAGAAAGCTGATTAAAAAGTACTTCTAATTTACTTATATTACAGATCCTAAAAATAATGAAAGGAGCAAAGAAAAAAAAAAGAGAAAAAAAAAAAAAAAAACACAAAAAAAGAAGAATCATCATCATGCCAGATGAAAAATTCCCTTTGCACTGAAACACCAGATATCAGAGCAATAAGGATACACCAGGCAGGAATGCAGCAAATAGAAATGTGTGGTTTTGAATCACTAAGTCTTTATTTCATCTAACACAAGCTCAGCTCACTACTCCCTGCAATAAGAAGAAACCACACCAAAGACTTTTTGGGGCCTGTGTAAAGGTAGGGACAGCACCAGGACTGAAACCCTGCAAACTGTTCTCATCCTGCTCCTGCACTACGGGGCAAAAGAATTCCTCACTTGCTTTGGTTTTCTGTACCTCCCTCATGGATCAGGTGGGTCACACCTGCCCATGCAGAGATGCTGCCCATGGTTCACTCAGCCCACCTGGAATCCCAGACTCTGGATGTACAAAAATCCACTGCTCAGAGCCTAAATACCCTTCAGCGTGCAATCAGCTAACCATGAACGCAATGCTAAGCTTCCAGAAAAACGTCCCTGAGAAACTATTTTCCCAGCTTTATGCACACAATCTCAAGGTGACCCGTGTAAATTTTGGATGCTTTTGAAGCCAGGCAGAAGGGCTGTCACCACACCACAAGGTCCAGCAGATGATGTCCTTTGGCTCCAAACCAGACTGGCTGAGCCAGAGCTTTCCCTGAGGGATAACCCTTAAAAAAAAAAAAAAAAACAGCCTTGAAACACAAAACAGGCAACCCACACCCTCTAACCCCAGGGGAGCAGTCACCTGTGAGCAAATAAAGGAACTGGGGGCTCCTGTGGGATGGCAGGAGTTGCTGTCACACAGGAATGATGCTTCTCAAGGCCTGGAGTCAGTGCAAGTCCCCCACTGTTTATAAACTTTCTCCACTCAAGCGCATTTCACACAGGCAGGCCTGTGTGCCATCAGTGAGGAAAAGAAGAGTTGCGGCAATTTTATGTTAGTAGCAATTTTAAAGCCATCAACTTCAACATAAGAGTTTCTATCTGTTTCAATATTTAATTTATTTCGCCTTCTAGTGTTCCTAAATTAGGGAGATGTTTTATTGCTCTGGTTGACATTTTTATGAAAACTGAAACTAGGCTTCATTTTTTAAGCTAAATTTCTCCACTTTAAAAGCTAATTAATGCTTGTGCTCACACTGGGGATGCAGGTGCAAAAACACAGACAGACCTACACACACTCAGACTGCCTGGGTGGAAAGATAAATATCCTTTTGAGAATCTGGAAATCCTGTACCTTTATCACTACAGTAAGTGGCAAGATTCTAATCTTTTCCTAAACTCCACAATTAAAACCTGCATCCGTGACCGGACACTACAATCCCTGAGTCTGCATTTTTTCCTAAACAAGGATTAAAGCAGCACTTAACTACATAGAGTGGCTGCCAGTTATTATATTAAAATAATCCATCTTTGCTTCCTCTTGTTTCAAAAGAGAGGTAAGTGCTCTGGCAGCCTTGAGCTCCTTCCCTTTTGCCTTCACCAGCTGATTATTTTCAGCATGGAAATGCCGGCCTCAGTGGGTACCTGCAAACAGCCTGGCTGCCCGTAATGATGATCTACCTGTCTGCTGCTTCCAGGCCACCTGTTTGCAGCCTCCCAGGAAGCCTTACAGATAGATAAAAAGCTTCCAATATTTTCTCCACATAAACTGCAACCCATCCATCAAGTTGTTTACATCGCACCGAGATATATGCACCTTTATCATTAGAGGAGCTGTCTGCAGAAATGGGATGAACACACAGACATCATAAATCTCCCCTTTTACAGCGGGGCTGCATTGTTTTTGTTGAAGGAAATGCACCCAGCAGCATCCCAGGATCAGCCATTAAGGGGATACAGAAGTGCAACAGAAGGGCACAAAGGCAGAATGTTTTTAAAACGCAACCAAAACGCTCCAGAGAGGACACGACGGGTTCTACAGCGGCGGTGTTTTGCTTGGCTCAAAAGCTGCCATTCCACAAGCACTCTTAAGGCCACGCAGCTTCTGCCAAGATTTTCAACTACCTACAAACCTGCCTGGCCCTTGATGTTTCCTGTGAACACAGCCAGGGCAGTGCAATTGCAATCTCACAGCAATTAACATGCTTCTGCAGTTCCAGTAAACACGATCGGTCAAACGGGGGAACGTGCCCAGGCTCTGAAGGACCAGGCAGAGCAGCCCAGCAGCTCTGCCCTCACTCAGAGATGTCACCTGTCCAGCCAGCCCCTGCCACCTGCCCCCACCACTGCCAGCAGGAGACAGCAGGGATCAGCACAGGGAGGGGAAATGGTCATCCCTGCGATGGGGATGATGAGCACAGCTCTGCAGGAATCCCCTTTCACCACAAAGGCAGCTGCAGTGGACATCACACCATGGCTGTAACTGGGGGTCCTGCTGGGTTAGACACCCACAGGGATCCAGCGGCTCTGCCTAAACATCCCCTGGGGGAATGAAGTAGGAAGTGGCAGAGGAACCTGGGGAAGATCACCAGCAGCATCTCAAAAAGCTGTCAAAAAAGGAGGAGGCAGGTGTGAGGGGATTGAAAGACAGCTCATGTGTAAATCAAGACTGAACTGACACCCCAAATCAAAAAAGAATCAATGCTGTGATCTGCTCAGGGTGGGGAAAAAGAGAAGTCTCCCCTCAGTGAGACAAGTACCCCAAAGGGACCTACTGTGGATTTGCTTTGAAAACTGCTTTCCTGTTTATCTGCCAAAACAAATAAGGACAATCAGAGTTTGCTGTTGTAAACCTCTTTCCTCTTCTTGAGACAAATTCTCTCACAGAGTAATAATTTCTTTTTAATTGCTGCATTTAGACAAAATAAACCACTTGAGAAGAAGAGGACATGCAAAAATAACAACAGATTTGAAATGAAGCCTGGACCTTGACTCGAGCTAGAGAGAGAATTAAAAGCAGATTAGAGTCGGTATGCAAAGTTATTAGAGCAATACATGAAATCCCAAAGATAACCAGAGCACAGTTTGCTGTGTCCCTGCAGTGTCCCTCTGCCGTGACCCACCCTGTGCAGGGACCATGGGGCTGGAATTAGGCTCATTTTCACACAGGGTTCTCTAACACAGAATTGCAGATCCCAAACCTCGCGTTCCACCGCAGAAGAACCAAGCTGGTTTTGCCACTAGATGGGAATAGGTGCAGTTGCTGATCTTAGAAGGCCAAAATAACAATAAATTACTGCTTAGCCCACTGAAAAATAAACCAAGCACAAGATCTTTTTTCCCCTTTTTTAAAATGCAACTACCTATAAAATTACAGCATTTGCTATTTCACAGGAATGTTTTTAGCCATAACAAGCTGAAGAGACAAGAAGGTATTTGAGGAAGAAGTAACAGCTTTCATGAGACCCACTGATATGTGGGGAAGAGAGGAGCTCTCTGGTGAGAGACTTCCCAAGTCTCTCACTGGAATGTTGATAAAGCCCAAACACACAAACATCAATGAAAGGCAGCTCAGGGAAGAGGATAAGGCTTTATGTCAGTGCTTTTTCTCCTCCTTATCAGCTGCTCTGCCCCATTTTCAGTTTGTTCCTGAGCACCTCCAAATGTGCACAGTACCAAACACGGGGCAGGGAGGAAGAGGAATCATTGGCAGGGAGGCAAAGGAATCATTTCTATCAGTGGCAAACACCAAGATCATTGATTGCCACTCTCTACAGCCCATGTGGAAACCAGCTGCAAGAGCTAACGAAGGAATGGAATTCTGGTGTTAGAAAAACCAGTTTTAATGAGATGGACTGGAGGACTCAGCTCTGATAACCCATTTGTGGATAGACAAGCCCAAACTGAGTTTTGTATTTGCAGGAAAACATGAAAAATTCAGTTTCACCATAGACCATTCTGGCCCGTTTAACAAACTGGTAACAGTCGGTGTTTTTATGAAGTCCCTGTGCTCGACAGCCCTGCGCTGTCATCTGAGGTTACAAATTGCCTCTCTTGAATCTACAGGGCTATGGTTTTTTGTGGCATTGACATTTTCCTTTCAAGCATATCAGTTCTTCCTTCGTTTCAAGTGCTGGCTGCTCATTTTATCTGCCCTTTAAGTGTTTAAAAAGATTCAAACTGGATTAAGAAAAAAAAAATAAAAATCAAACCCCAAACCCCACAATCTTCTGGATTTATGTGTTTTTCTGATGTGTTTGCCATGCTGTAACCAATCAGATAAGCTCCTTAGTTCCCTCCAGTGATGGGTTATTGAATTTTTATTTATGTTTCTCCTTGTTTAGCCTCCCAAGCACCAATACACTTGTACCAATGTCTCAGCTTCAACTCCCATTAAGGAAAGAAAGAGCCGGCAAATGTGATCAGCCTTGGAGATTTTCCAGAGTGAGAGTGCTCCTGAGGCCTCTCCTGTGCTCTGAGCACATTTGGCACTGGCTCTGCTCTCTTCCCAGCCCTGCTCCCCAGCATGGGTTCAATACAGTCTGCAGATCACTCACCGCATTCCACACCCACTTGCAGACATCTGATAGGAAGAAAATAAGGAAAAAGCACTGAGCAATGAAGGTCAAAGATAAGTTCAAGACCAATAAAGACTGTGATCTCCACCCAAGTGCTGTACCAAGTGTCCCTCCTGTTGCACACTTACTGAGCTTTTCTTTCCCCTCCCAGGGCAGGAAAGCACTTTTAGACAATTGGTCAGCTTCAAAATCAACACACTGTACGTTTCTTCACATGGGAGGATTCCAACTCTCATTCCTAAAGTCAATTTTAATACACTTGTCTATTTTATTTGCTACAGAATTGTTCTCCAAAGCACTGCATATCAACAAACTCACTGGAAGTCTGGTGTCAACAGAATGATAATCTCCTTCCAGGTAAGGGTCAGCCCCTGTGCCAAAAAATTTGGCTTTGCAGAAAGGTGGAGAATTAATTGCTGAAGCAGCTCCTGGCACCAATTAAACCTTGCTTGTACCCTCAGCCTCAGTTGCCATCAACCTGGACTGATCCTCAGCGAGAGCTTGTCAAGATTTCCCCAACCTGAAGGGCAATTCCATCAATATAAAGTGTGAAAAGTTCAACTGGAAATGCTGATTTATCTTCTGGGGGTTCATTCCTGATACAAGTCAGCTCGCCTATGGCTGAGTTGGCATTTTCCCCCACATCAGATAAGAAAACAGGCAGAGCAATGTGCAGGGGGCAGAACTGCTCCTGAGCTGGAAACCATTGGCTCTGCCTGCACAGAAGCAGCAGGAAATGCCCACACCGTGTAACTTGCTGGAATTAAAGGTGGCACTGCTCTGCACTCCAGGGGAGAAGAGGAGCACATGAACCCAAACCCAAGCACAGACTGTGCGCTGTGGAAGTGAGACCCCTGCCACAGGCACACCCCTGCAGCACGAGCTGTGCCAGCCTCCCCAGCCAGTGCCAGCACGAAACCTGGGCTGTTCTGACTGCTGAGGGCTGAGACCAAACCATGGCCAGCAGTCTGCTCTCACCTGCACAGCCCCATCCTCTCCAGTTTCACATTCCTTATGGAGCTGTGCTGTACCCATGGTAATACTGTGTCACATTCATCATCACGGTGTCACTGAGGTCAGCTCAGTGCTCACAGGCTCCCAAAAGAAAGTAAAAACCAGTTTTAACACTTTCACCTGTCACCTGCTATACAGAGAATGGGGTAACACTGCAGAGCTTCATCCTTGGGATTTATCACTGCACAACAACCCAGATTCCTGACACAGCTCCTGGCTGGTATGACCTGGAACCCACCAAGACAAATACAGAATTTTCAAGGTCCTAACACCGGCTAAGTCCATTGCAAACACCTTACAAGGCACACAGAAAACATGCCCTAATGCCAATATCCACTGCTATGACAAGCCACTTGATTTCTCCAATTCAGTGTGCTCCCAAGTGAGTAACATCTGTGAAGAACAATCATAGAAGTTACTACACAGTCAGCAAAAATTCCATTTCCTCTCCAGTGTATGGGATTGCACTACACATTTCACAGAATTAGCTTACCACAGAAGACAGCAAATCAGCTATAAACCAAGTTGTTTACATGGCCCATGTGGGACTGAGAGAAGAGCCCCCAGTTCCAAATCTTTCAATCATATGCACACATGATCAAAGCAAGGCTCCTGTGGCTTAGGGGCAGGCACAACACCCTTGCTCTTATGGAAACTATGCATTTATAGGAAAAAAGAATTAAACACACAGAGAAATCCCTTTGATTTTTGCACACCTCCTGAATTCAGTCACTCTGGCTGCTGCCCAGCTGTCCAGCCACGCTGGCTCTCCCCACACACTGGTCAGTTTTGGGGCTGGATGGACAGTCCAACATTCCAGCCCTTGGCTGAGGGACAGTGCAAATACAGGACACAGAGCAGGGAACAACGACCAGCCTGCGCAATTTTACACTGCATCTGCTTCTGCCTCTGGTATTTGTTTTCGTCCTGCAGAGATATTTAGAGATATTAGGCAAACATATTCCAAAGCAGAGAAAATGGGTTAAAGGCCAGAGCCAAGGAAAAATCAACCCCGTTCCCCTTAACACTGAACTCGTCAATTCACAGTGAGGGCTAAGAGCAGTGCCTGAATATCACCAATTAGATTCCAGCTCAGTCACTGACATTTTACTATAGACTAATGCCTGCTTGCAGTCTTGGATCACAAGGAAAAAGCAAGAAGGGAGCAAGGCAAGCAAACTATTATTGCCAAAACCATGCAAAACATCTGAGTTGTTCACTTGTATGAGGACTGTCTTTTCTTGAAAATCCAAGAGTGCAAATCCCAGTTAAGAAATCCAAACACCTTGGATGACTGAGCCTGAAAATCATTCAGATATTAGTTACTATTATGTAGGACAGGCTGAGACAACTGTATTTAGTGCTCACAACAGCCAGCAAATTGAGGAAAGTCACCGCAGAAAGGGGAGAAGGGAATGACTGGACGGACACGTGTGTGGGCTTAGTTTGTATTCAGCCATATCATCTCTTTGCACAACAGAGAGAAGTGAGATTTTAGGAGCAAAATGAACCATGAGAGGTGGCAGGTTTGTCTCTAGTGGCCACAAGGGCTCGGAAATTCAAAGGTGTGAACATGACCTTGTCATCAACAGCTATTAAGCAGACAACTGCAGCTAAAGGTTTATCCAAACAGAGACACTGGCCTACACGTCCCCTGGCAGCAGCAGCTGAACTCTTCTTAAATAACCTTTTGTTGAAGATTTGGGAAAACCTGTTAGTACATCACACTTTGCAGTGCTTTACGGAGGGCTTTTGTTTCAAGTGACACTTCTTCCCTTCCCCTTCAGCTGTGCACAGTCTTTACAAGGAATCACAGTGGTGCTGCAGTTTTAGCTGGGATCATTGACACTTTGCAGGGGACACAGCTGAAGCCAGGAGAGAACAGCTGGACCTGCTGTGGTTGCACCATTGGAACGGTCTCAACCTACACTCTCCAAGATCAAAGCGTGATGTAAGGCACAGAAAAGAACAAAATGAGAGAAAATGTGGCATCCACCCTCTCTAACAACCACATTTCTGCCCAGCACATGCTCTCACCAGCCACACACAGACCCTGGGGTGCAGGGACATATCCCACCTACATCCAGTTGTTTAAAATAACCAGTTTTCATTGCTTCTCCAGTTCCAGGCTCACAGTGCCACTGCAAGAGCTAGGGGAGAAGACTCTTATCATTGAGGAAAGCAAAAAGGAGGAGCAAAATTAAAAGGGAAAAATGTAAACCAGCACTGAAGACAAATGGTGAGCAGAGGCCCAGCCCCAGCTGATGCTGGGGCTTCCTCCTCCCCTCCAGAATGTTCCAGATGTGCCTCAGGACCAACACAACAGTGACAGGCTAGTGCAGCTCCTAGGAGACACTGAGGATGGCTGATCTGCAGAAAGCTGCCCATCTTTCTTTCTCAGTTTTTCTTAACTCCTCTCCATGGTTTTTAATGACCTGAAAAGGGCACGACAGGCAGACCCATGCTACTCCTCCTGCCCATGAACTGTGTGCACTTTCCAGTGTAGCACTGTCACGCCGTTCATTTTCTAATCTCTCTTTTCACGAAGAGCAAAGTGGTATCACAAATATTAGAGTGTGTGAGTAGACCTGAACATGAAATCAGGGCAGCTTTCCTTCCACCATCTCCATGAAGCAGTTGAGACCAGACCCCTGTTAGCCAGGACGAGCCAGAACATCAACTTCTGCTCAGGCATGGTCAGCTGGAATCCAGCATTAAAAACTGGAAGGATTTTCATGGTGGTTCAAAAGAAAGTTAAATCCCAGAGTAGTTCTCTGCTTCCCTTCATTTCTCAACATGTATGTGGTCATGGCCATGGATTCAGTGCACAGCTGCTACAAAGCAGATGAACTGCACAGTCTCTTTCTCCCCTCTCTCTTCTGCTCCCATGCAGAAAATTAAAGATTGGAGAGTTCACAGTCTATACTAAAACCACTGGCTCAGATGATGAGTGAAACACTTCTTTTGGAGGATTAACCTGGAATAGATGGCAGAGGAATGCAATTACTTTTTGGTTTCAGTGACATTAAGCACAAAGAGTGCCCTCAGTTTAGGGAACTTGGCAGTATCAAAACTCAGCTGATGATAAAGATAATTAAGAAAAACCATAACATGAGACCAGCTATCACAGAAATATGCAGCTCTGCAAGGAGAAGACTAAAGCTGCTGTGAGCAGCTCAGGAGGCAGTGATGGGGGCATCTCCACCCCGGAATGCTGGCACAGGCAGCTGAGGCAGGATGGAAATGTGTGGTTTCCTTGCACAGGAAGAACAGTGGGGTATGAGGGGGCTTCAGGCATGAGCTCAGAGAAGAGTCATGAAACTGAGAACAAGGAGGATGAGCTGGGAATCAGCTGTGCACCTTAAAGTCCTCACTGAAGGAAGAGGGAAGGTAAAAGCAAGGACAGGTTACAGATCCACAGGAAACAGAGGACGAGCAGAAAATGACTGGAGAAACAAAAAAAAACATGAAGAAAAAATATGTGATGGACACAGAGGAATTGTAACTCACTTCAGGAGGCTGAAAATGGCCGAGAAAAGTGAAAGGAAGGGACTGCAAAGCTCTAGGAAGCCTTCAGCAACAGGACTGGCAAGGAGGAGCTCAAGGAGAATCCTTGACCAGCCCTGAGCAAACAGCCAGAGCAGCCTAAGGAAGACCTGGGGCAGCGGAGGGGCCGAGGAGCCAGGGAGGCACGGAGGAGCCTGCAGGGGCCAGGGGGAGGAGGGAACAGGGAAACAGCACAAATCAGTGCAGACACAGAACTGACTGGCCCCTGAGAAGCCAGCCTGAAGGGGCCCTGGGGAGCGAAGTGCAAACAGCCCGGGGACACGGGGAGAATCTCAAACACAGGGCCAGCAGCGCTGCTGAGCGCACCCAGGACAAGAAATCCATCCTGCTGCTGCTGCCCCTGACTGTGATCCCCGCCAGCCGCTGTCCAAAGCAGGAATTACAGGTACTTAGAGCCGTTTTACCAGGTAATCTATAGCAGTTCACGGAAAGAGGAATGCCTTATTGACTCTCAGCTGCTGCTCACCTCCACATGCCCACGAGCGCTGCGGCAAGGAGACGTTTGCCCATGTTGAACAGCGAGAGCCGATGTTCACCAAAGGAACTGGAGCAAGGCAGCAGCACTGTCAGGCTGCCAGAACTGCGCCTTCCCGTCCCCGAGCGCAGGGCAGCCCCATCACCAGCACTGCTTCACCTTTCATTCCTCCCCAGCCATTTTGAACAAGAAAATATTCCAAGAGAGGGAGCCTTGTCTAGAGCTAAGGACTACAGTTTGTAGCGGCTCTTCGCGAGCACGAGGCAACGATTCAATTCAGCTGTGGGTTTCTCTGACTGAAGTCCCCAGCAGAGCATTTTCAAGGTGAGCAAACACTGTAATGCAGAGTGCTCGTGGGGCTGCCTCCAACCTGACCAAACTTGAATTCATGGCTCCTCTCCACCAGCAGCCTTAAAAAGAAAAACCTCCTGCTTTTAAATGAAAGAACTCTGCCTCTGCTGTGGAATCCCTCTGCCCCTGTGAGATCCCGATCCAGCACTGCTGCTCTGAGGCCATCAGCACCCTGCTGACATAAATACCAGTGAAAAAGCCAGCATTTAAACTACCTGTCAGAGCTAGCAGTGGGCAGAGGCCACAGAGGCCAGGAGAGACAAAAAACCCCCCACAGAATCAGATTTAGTAGTCAGTCATGTGCCTTCTCATGGAGTAGCACTGTAGCACTGGACACTGACACACTGACACTCCAGTGGACTCATTTAAAAAGAGAAATTAAAAATAATAATCAAGACTAAGGAGTTAGCTCATCATAACAGAGGAGGTTTCTGCTTCCTTTTGTTAAGTAAACCAGCCAAAATTCCAGCACACACCAGTGAGCTCGTTTCTGTTAGCACCTTTCCAGAGGAAATACAAGCCTCTACTCATTAGCAGCATCCCAAATTCCAGGCAGAGGCGAGGTTCCAAGTGGACTGAGAAGCAGGAAGGCCAGCAGCTCCCAGAGCTGCACAGGCTCAGAGCCAGGCACTGCTGTCTCGCAGCCCCTACAGAATGGGAGCAAACACCTTGGAGTATCCCTAAACAGGGTTTTTCTTCCTTTTCCCAGAGGTGGGTCATTAAGTGCTTTCCTCCTTGGTGAATCCCACAAGAAGCACACGTCCTTGCTCAGTGAAGCCTCTGCATTTAGATTTTACCAGCCATGAAATTGCTGTGACCAACACACTCCACCACAGGTTGAAGTGTCATCCCAGGGAAAAGGATTCGCTCCTTGTGGTGGCACAAAACTTTATCATCCCTTTTGCCACACACAGACTTCATGAAAGGGGAGTACCCAATTAACACACTTCCTACTCTGCTTTCAGCCGATTCCACAGGGAAAAAAAATGGCATTTTTAAGCTCTGGCATCTGCCAATTCTTACTTGACAATCTATTTGCAGGTATGGCAAAACGTATCACTGCTTTGTTGTGAACATCATGTAAGCACTCACTTTCTAACTCAATATATGAGCAGATTTTCAGCTTCCAAATTCAGTTTGCTATTCCTCACAGACAGACTTACTAGATTTTCTTTCTTTCTTTCCTGCATTTAACCCCATGAAATGTGCAGTATTTTAAAACACCATCACTTATTACTAAATTTTAAGTATAAGGTAACCAGAGATGTATAAAAGAGAGTTTTAAAGAGTCCCTCCAAGAGAAAGCACTACATTTTTGTATGCCATCTGATAACTATGTGAACCATCAAGCATTTAAAACCTTGGCTGTAACGTCAGAAGAGCTAGATATAAAACCTTATTTACAACTGGGTCTTTTCTCTCTCTTTCCCCACTGAGTCAACCTGGTCTGTTTTAGTCCTTACAGGGGCTGTGCATGACAGACAGCATTGAAAATGCACTATTTCAAAAAGATCATCCTATATATGTATATATATGTATTTATATAAAAATAAAACACACAAGCCATAAATCTACACTGATTCATACCACGATTCCTGCCAGGCAAAACCAGAAAAAGGTATTGAAATGAACTTTTCCTACAAATCACTGGAAAAGAGACCAGAGTCACAACATTAGCTAGTTCCAAAAAGGAAAGGGGCCTCGTCAGAGTAATCATTTCACAATATGGTCCTGTGTGTAAACTACTAACAGTGGGGGCTTTAGCACCTTTTAATTTACTATGTACTACAGAAAGTGTACTTAACTTGCTGTCTCTGGTCCATCATTAGAAGCCACACATCCAGCTTAATACAGCATGTCTGATTTCAGAGATCACAGGCCACAAGTGATTTGAGAATCGGTGATGCATACACACCCCCTGTACTTTGTGACGTTTAGGTGACTCCCATTTCCACCATCAGCAGATGAGCTCAGCACCAGAAGCTCACACGTGCACCTTAAACACAAAAAATCGCTTTTTGGACAAGGAACCACCACTCCCCAACTTTCCAGCGGGCCAAGAAGAGAGGAGACCCCTGGAGAGGGACCTGTGGAGGGCAAAAACATTGGCCAAAGTGCCTGGGCGGGGTGCTGAGGACTCCCTGAGATGCTCTGCGTGCAGCAGCAGCACCGAGCAGCTCTCGGAGAGGCACCTCCTGTAAATGTCAGTGGGTTTTTAAAGGTTAAGTAAGCATCTTGAGAAAGGCCTTCGTGCTCCTGTGCTCCACCTCAGTGCATGCTGATAAAGGATTATTGGAAAAAGGAAAAAGAAATAAAGGAAAAAAGAAAAAGGAAAAAAAAAAAAAAAAAGCCTGCAAACAGATAAAAAGCTCACTGGTTGGTGTTGAACAATTGAATTTTTCTGTGCCCAGCTACGGTAGTACATTACTAATGGCAGATTTACCATTAATAATTATTAGAGCAAAGTATTAAAGACTGTTTTGCTTCATTAATGCACCTACAGATGAATGTTAATTCACATACATAACTGTTTCTTAAAGCTGTGGCAGCTTCCCTTGGAGTGCCCTCTGAAACACCTGCCCTTGAGGTGAGAACTGTGAGGTGACCAGCAGCTCAGTGAAGCCTGGAAACAAGCCCCAAAACGTGATGGGAGCTCTGTGCTGTACCATGAGCTCTATCACTGCTGTTATCTGAAGGAAAACAGACTGGAAAAGGAAGGACCAAGACAAGGTGAAGCCCAGGGAGGACAGCCCCAGCTGGACGCTCTCCTGGGCTCGCTGCAGGAACACCAACACCTTCTTCCCTCACAGCCAGGAGTTTGATCTGGGGTCACACACGACACGCAGCTGGCTTTGGAAGGGGGAGGACACAGCTCAACACCCTGTCTATCCTCTCTCTTCCCATCTCTGGTAGCTCCTTGCCAACCTCACTGGTAAAGGGCCATAAAATTAGAACAAACTGAATGGATCTTGCACTGTGAGAAGAGGAAGGGATTTCTTCTCTTCAACAGGGACAGAAGAAAACAGAAGGAAAATGGAGTGAGAGGATAAAAAAGGATTGATAGCAGATACTCCCACTTTCTTTATGTCTAGAGAGTAGCAGAGGAGACTAAAACGTGAGGGGAGAGAAGGAAACCAGGGATAGAACTTGGATGTGAGGAACACCCTGAGGAAGAAAAAGCAGAATGAGGAACAAGAGATGACAAGGAAACAAAGTAAGAGAAGTGAAATCCACTGAGGGAACAGAGAAAAACAAAAGAGCAAGAGCACAACAGAATCAACTGGGGGAGGGAGGCTGGAACAAGAATCACTGAAACAGCTCAGAAAACTCAGACATGTGTAAAAAACAGTTCCAAACTATAAATAGAAGGAAAAAGAAGGGGGGAATCATACAAAAAGATTAAAGGCAAAGGAGAGATCAGCTTTAAAGCCTACCCTGCACAAAACTTGTGAACGTGATAATAAGAACATGAGGCAGGTTCCCACCACAGCATCGAGCCCGACCCAGAGGGGAGTCACAGGGGCTGAACCCAAACCATCAGCTCCTCCAGGGGCACAGCACCTTCAGCAGAAAGTGTCACTTAGTTTGGTCCCACGCTGATTTGATGGGCAGTGGGATCTGAGGCAGCAGTGCCCTGGAGCCAGGAGGGACATCCCTGTCCTGGGGCACCAGCGAGGGGATTGTCCTGCTCTGCTCTGGGCTGGGGCAGCCTCACCTCCAGAGCTGAGGCAGGGGCACCACAGTGTCAAAAAGACATGAAGCCATCGGGGAGCATCCAAAGGAGGCCACGAGGATGGGGAAGGGTCTGGAAGGGAAACTGTGTGAGCAGCACTGAGGGCACTTGGAATGTTCAGCTGGAGGAGACTGAGGGGAGACCTCATTGTGGTCTTCAACATCCTCATGAGGGGCAGGGCAGGGCAGGTACAGATCTCCTCATGACCAGGGATGGGACCTGAGGGGAGGGCTGGAGCTGTGCCAGGCAGGGTCAGGTTGGATTTTATGGAAAGGTTCTTCCCCCAGAGGGTGCTGGCACTGCCCAGGCTCCCCAGGGAATGGGCACAGCCTGAGGCTGCCACAGCTCCAGGTGCTCCCAGGGATGCCCAGGGTGGGATTGTTGGGGTGTCTGTGCAGGGCTGGGAGCTGGACTGGGTGATCCTGATGGGTCCCTTTCAACTCAGCATATTCTGTGACTCTGTGGTCAGAATACAGAGCTCCTACATAATAAATATCACCCAAAAAAAACCCTTTCCTATGAGAGGTCACTGATGTCAGTACTGGAGGGTCCTGGAGATACTCCTGGAGCTGAAAACAGCACAGCTTCCTTGCAGTGCCAGCTCTGGTTGGCTGTAAAGGGGACAGAGTTCAGCTACAAGAGGGTTATAAACAGAGCACTGGGGTAACCATGCGAGCCTGCTCTTCTGGATTTCTGCACTTGGTCGGCAGCAAATCCACCACATTCTGTCACGGGGATGTGGAGAAGGAAACCTGCACCTCGTGGATGAGGAAGCTGCTGGTGCACATCCCCCTGCACCCCGCTGGCTACAGGCACACAGAGCAGCTCCCCTGGCATGTACCTGCCCTGCACCCTCCTGCTGGCCCTGCAAAACCAGCTCGGCTCCAGAGAGAGCCATCTTCCCCTGGCAGCCCTGCGAGAGGGCTCACAGCTCACAGCCCACTCCTCACCCCCCGACACCTCTGCACCCCGCCGCTGCCAGCAGCAAGATCAAGCACAGGGACACGAATTATCCACAGAGCAGCTCCTGGAGCTGCTGCTTTTGAAGATTAGTGATGTTAAGAGAACAGCTCTGAGCACAGAGCTGCACAGCAGGGTAGCTGTGGGCAAAGGCAGCTCACATCACCTGAACGACGGGCAAACAACTTCCAAATCAGTGCCAGCTACCAATGAAGATGTGAAAACAAGGCTGCTTTGTGAATTAAAGCACTCTTGTTAGGAAAGGCTTGCCAAGTGACTTGGAACAACTCCCCTTCATGCCAGCTCCCCTCCTGCACCCATCTGAAAGGAAACTGTTCTCATTCATGCTGGTATAATGTGATTTATGTGCGGGCCAGGCTGCACCAGCACAGCTCATTCTGACGCTCCTACTTGAGTCCAACTTTCTAGATGACATCCAATCTTTTAGATTTTTTTAAAGTCACCTAATGCAAACTATATTTAAAAGGAAATACGAATCCTTATTGCAATTATTTCTGAAATAGTCCATGGCAATGTTTATCTGTCCCTGAAACAGCGTCAGAGGAGACGCTGTGGTAGGTTCAGCAGGAACAAAAGACACTCCTGCTGCTGGCTGAAGCTGCTCCCTGCGATTTCTGTTTGCTGCTGTTTGTCAGACAACAATAACAAGCCGTGATTTTTGAAGCAAAAAGCACTGGTATTTGAATGAGTAATGTCCAACTCTTCAGTCAGGGGAGGCCGCATTCTTTGCGTTCGTATAATATTTTGCAAATCCTCCAAAGTGCAGCAGCACACAAGGATGTGGTTTGTTTCTCTTTCAAACAGTCATCTGCAAGCAATTTCATTCAGTTAAATACCAAAATTAAATTTTAGCCATAGTAGTGCTTCTGTGCAAAGGAAATGATGTTTTAAATAGGCATGCAGATGTGGTCCTGCAGATTGGGGCTTTAAAATAGAGTAAATAACTGAAGGGGAGAGGCACTCACTCCTGAATTGCTATTCCCAACTCCAGAATGAAGGTTCTATATAAGACATTAACTAAGACCACTTCAGAAGTAGAACCAAACTGTTAAGCAATAAACTTTGTTACTCCCAGAGAAAAGATGATCAAATAAGAAACACTGTTTCAAATTCAAAAGGGTTTATTTTTTAATTCCTACTAATTTCTCTGTTTAAATGAGCCCAAACAATGCTGTGATAATAAAAGTATTCTGTGCTACCCCGTGTCTGACACAGAAACAGCCAATAGCACTCAGCAACAGGCACAGCAGAAAGGCTTCCTAAATTTGGGTTAGTACAGACCTGATGCAGCTGTCCAGGACTTTTTGGTAAAGAACACAGTTTTTCCTAGACTCTCCCACTGCTAGGTGTCCCTCTGAATGGGGCAAGCTGAAGCCAAGCTGCCTGGAACGTGCAGGACAGGCTCTGACTACCAGGGCAGTTGCCTATTTCCCAGCACAATTTTTGCATGCACTCCCATCCACCTCAGGCTGCCTGTCTCAGAGACAAATACTTCACTCTTTTTCTCTTTAAAATCTCTTCCAGGTGAGTACAAGATAAACCACTGTTCCCCATGAAGAATCGGTGAGTGGCCAACAAGTGTGGAGGTAACCACTTCCCACATGGAAATACTCGGAGAATTTAAGTACAGAAATGCCCAGAGAAAGGCAAATGCCTCCTATAACCAACCCTCAACCCAACAAACACAGACTGTCAAGACTGACAAACACAGACCCAAGATTTTAGAGAACGAGGTCAGGTCAAAAGCTCAATCAACCCAGTGTTTTCCAGCTCTCAGTCAAGTCACTGGTGCCCAGAGTTACAACCTGGTTTGGGGTGGAGGGCTTCTGTACTCTCTCTGTGTTTCTGCAATAGCTGTTTTGGGGTGGGGAATGACTTCAAAAATTTCAATATTTTGCTGGGAATATTCTTTCTTTTGTCCTAATACAGAATGGTAACGTTTTGGTATGTCAGGGAAAAAAACATTAACAAAAGCACAAGATCATTCCCTCTTCATCCCAGTCCTGTGTCTGCCTTGAGGAAGAGGAGCTCTGCTTGTCCTGGGGGGAATGTCTCTGAAAGAAAACAGCTTCTGGGACTTGGTCTGTGTGTCCCGTACCAGGACTATGCTAACAGGCAGGATTCAGCTTGATTTCATCTGGAAAACGAAAAGCACTGTGTAGCTCTTAAATATTTTATTATTGAAAAGGGATCATTTCCAACCGAGAGCTTTGTTTACAGCTTGGCAGAGCGAATGGAAAATAGCACATGTTGATATTTGCATTTATCACCTCCGAGCACTGGGAATGGGTAACCCCATGCACAGAGACTCGACAGCGGCAGCAGGCACCAGGCAGCCAAGCACCCCCTGGAATTCAAGCCAGTGTCTTTTCAAACCCGTTCAACTCACTGCATTTAAATGCACCGATACCTTTAAATCAGAAACAAACTCTCCAGTGTTCTGGGAGTGAAACAGCACTAAACTATGTGGTAATGCCAGGGAAAGAAATACCTCCCTCTCTATAATAAGCCCACAGGAGACCACAGCCCCTTACACAGCTATTTGCTACTGCGGGATTATTGCTGAATTATTTCTCAAAAAGAGCCTAATAAAGTTTGAGTAAAACCAGAACTGTTCCCACTGTTGTTATCAAAAGACTTGTCTGTACCTGCATAATAAACTCTTTTACAGGGAAAGAAAACGAGAGCGTTAAAATCTACTCTGATGAATGTCTTCCTGATGAAGGTAAAATATTTATCACTTAGCTGTTCTTACTTATGGACACTTGAGTAAAATATTTTGGTGTTAGATGCATAATGACCACAGAATTAAAACACGTCTTTTCATCAGAACACGGAAAATTAAAGAGTTTTTTTTTAAATTAAGGACCAAGCTAAAACAAGCCTTGTGACAATGAACAGCGTTTCTGTGCTCCACTAATTCCAAACACTGCTTGACAGATCAAATTAGTGTATGCTAGGGGCTAAATATGAATGCCATGGTTTTGGGCCTCTTAAAAAATGATTTATATTAAAGTACCATGTGAATTAGCCCTATTCTATATTGCTAAAACAGGCATGTGAGTGCCCTAATTGCAGGTGATTTAAAAGTCCAGGGACAAAACTACCTTTTAATTCTGTCGTACAGTGACAGCTTCATAACCTGGAGCCTTCTGAGCTTGCTACCAGAAAGGTGGAGAGAAAAAATAAATGAACAAAAAACCCTTAAAAAAAGGCTTAAGCCCATTTCCCAGGAGACAAATGCAGGCAGAAAGAGAACAAGGGACACACCCAATGTCACATGTAGCACGGAATCATGGAATATCCTAAATGGGACCTGCAGGAATCACCCAGTGCCACTCCCAGCCCTGCACAGACACCCCAACAATCCCACCCTGGGCATCCCTGGGAGCTCCTGGAGCTGTGGCAGCCTCAGGCCGTGCCCATTCCCTGGGGAGCCTGGGCAGTGCCAGCACCTATGGGGGAAGAACCTTTCCCTCATGTTCAGTATGGTCACTGGGAAAGAGCCAGGAACTGAATTTAAGCGTTGATCCACTCTTAACTCCCCCATTTTCTCATCCATAACCATTTCCCACCTCCCTTTAACTCCCAGCAGTGCTGAGTTCCAGGTTGCGGTAGTTTGGGAAAGAAGTGATTTTTTCAGAAAGGTTATAACAAAACCAATCAGTGACAAGGCATGAAAATTGACAGCCAATACAGCCACTGTCAGTGGGAAAGTGAACACTTGGGGGGAAGGAGAAGCGTTTTGAAAGTTTCATTTTGATTCTCATTCTCCTCTTTTAGTGTTTGTTAATAAATCTGTCTTTACACCTTTTAAGTTTGAGCCTGCTTTGCTTTTTCTCCTAATCCCATCTCACAGCAGAAAAAGTAAGTGATTATGCAGACACTCAGACCACTACACTAAATTTAGAAAACAGAAACTGGTGAACATGAGGCCATAGCCCAGCTCCCTGGGCAGTCAGTGCCAGCCTGGGCTCCTGCACCCCAGGGTTCACCCAGCACCCTGGAGCTCCCTGCTGAGGGTGCCCCGAGTACCCCAGCTCTGTCTGCAGTCTGCTGAGCACCCACACTTCCCCCAGGCTCCATCCCAGCGGGCATCCCTGGTGGGTCCATGGTGCCCCTGAATCTCACCAGCCCGCTGCACTGACAGCACTTGCACTCAGCAGCTCACAGCATTTCCTGGGAGTTAAAAATGGATTTTACAGTGTTTCATTAAAAATAAATAACCTACTTAAGGGGAGAAAAAAACCCCAGTATTACCAAAGGTAAACACACCAGGAGTCTCAACTGATGTTGACACAGCACAAAACACATACCAAATATTTGTCAATGAACTTTTTAATGCAATTTACAGGAACTTTTGTCCGTGTTTTTTTAATAATTTGACACTTTGTTGTAATTTATTCCTTTCCCAAATCAGGCTCTGCTTTTAACTGACAACTACTTTTTTTTTTTTTTTTTAAACCACACTATTAATGTAGTAAATTTCCAAAAATACTTCTGAAAGTATGTTATCCCTGGCATTTAACCATCAGCTTGTCATACAGCTGAGCCCTCTAACCTTGGCACTGCAATAGTAGACTTTAAGTAACCACTTGCTTTAAAGAGGAGAGGGGAAAAGGGCAGATTTTTGGATGACAGAAAAATGGCATTTTTACAGTGACAAAGATTTATGGTATTTAAATTGCTCAGCCAAACTACTCCAGTGTAATGACTGAAGTTCAGATGGGTATCCTGTATTTAAATGCACAGATACACTGCAGGGCAGCTACTTCTGGATTGCTTTGATGGGCTAATTTGCAGTAAAAAGTAAGATTCCAAGGAAGAACCTTGAGGAGTCAGTTGGCTGGTGTGATGTTTAAAATCCAACTGGTATTTCAATGCCCTGCCAGCTCCTCTGATGAGTTAGCTGGGTCTGCATATGGGGCTAAGTCTTAATGCAGCAAACATTTAAATACCTAAATGAAATGCTCCAGCCATAGCAGAGATCTCTGCACGAGAACAAGTTCAGCCAAGCTCCTGGGAGAAGGAAAAAAAAAAAACCCTGCAAAGAGAATGGAGTTGTCTGTAACAGCTGACAGAAGTTCAGATGCAGCCAGTCAAGTGCAGCCAGTTATGATTCAGTTGTATAATAGCATTTGCACTGACAGACAAGACAATCTTTCCTACAACTGTCTGTAGCTTTTTGGCTTGAAGAATCTTGATGTTCTTATAAATTGCAACTTCCCATCACATTCAAAATGTCTATATATTTTTACAGGACACAAGGCATTTGTATGGCATCTGTTACAAAATATATATTCCTACTGCCTAGAAAATGCATTTCAAGTCTTCATACATTAAGTCTGATTTATTCAAGCTCATGGAAAAACTATTTTGAGCAATCTGTCTGGAACACAGGATGCATGAAAACTGGGGTGCCAGAGACTGGCTTCTGATTCTCTGCCCCTCGGCACCAGCATACAGAAAAGTTACTTTGACCTGAAATTAATGTAAATTGAAAGTGCTGCAACCTGAACTACTCTAAGAATGTAATTCCAATCCCATTTACCTGACATCATTAATCTGTGCAGCACTGATCATCAGTCAGTTATCTCAGTTCACTGCAGTTGCCAGAGAGCATCCCTATTTATGGAGACATTACTCTTTCCAGCACAGAGGTTGAGTTTTTGCTCAGATCATCTGGAGATACCATGTGCAGATAATCTCCAGCTGACAGAGCTGTCCCCAGGGCTGGCAGAGTGCACTAACACTCCCAGGAACACGTGCTCCTTCTCCAAGCGTTTCCTGTGGCATTTCCTGGCCACCCTGCACTGCTGCCAGGCACCACACTGAGGAAAATCTCCCACAGTTCAGAGACTGCAACACAGATACCAAAGCCCAAAGATGCACTCCCCTCGAAGAGGTTTTGTGCTTTGGTACTTCCCAATTCCCCTGGGCTCCAGTACTGACCTGCTGGGCCTCAGAGCCAGTCTGGGGGAGCAGGGGATGGAGCACAAGTCTGCAATGGGGGGCAACAACTACACTGAGAAACCTGAGCATGACAGACACAGCACAGACCAGGCACAAAAGCACAGCACAGACCAGGCACAAAAGCACAGCACTGCATCGTCCCCAGCTCCCTCTCCTGAACACTGTCATCAGGTGACTGCAGAGCCCTGGAGATGGCACAGGGCACCACGACACAGCTGCTCCTACCCCCATTCTGCCCCCTGCCCAGATGCTTGTAGATCCCTTACAAATATCCAGGAGCCATGGATGAGATCTTTTACATTTCTGTTGAGAGATTTTGTGCCTACTTATAGACTGTCTTCATTATTATCATCATCATCATCATTATTATTAACAATACAGACACTCAAGGCTTCACACTTTCACAGAGTCACAGAATATCCAGAGTTGGAAGGGATCCACAAGGATCAAGTCCAATTCTTAAGTCAATGGCTCACAGAGGGATCAAACTCACACCCTTGGCATTATTGGCACCTTGGGTTTTGTTTTCTTTAATGTCCTTGCACCCTACTTGTGACCCCTCCTTCCAGAGCACCAAGAAAAATCTGTCTGCAAAGAACATCCTCAGGCTGTAGGACAGGGCAAGCAGGTGATGCCCTGCCGTGGGACCAGTGCTGCCCCACACACCTTCATTCACAGAATCACAGCATCACAGGATTAACGAGGTTGGAAAAAGCCTTGGAGATCATCAAGCCCATCCTATGACCCACCACCACCTTGTCACCCAGAGCATGGCACTGAGTGCCACATCCAGTCCTTTTACAACACCTCCAGTGACTCCAGCACCTCCCTGGGCAGCCCAGCCCAATGCCCCATCACTCTTTCTGTGGAGAATTTTTTCTAACCCAGCCTAAACTCGCCCTGGTGCAGATTGAGGCTGTGTCCTCTCATCCTGTCGCTGCTCCCTGGGAGCAGAGCCTGACCCCACCTGGCTGCACCCTCCTGTCAGGGAGGTGTAGAGAGTGATGAGGTCTCCCCTGAGCCTCCTCCTCTGCAGGATAAACAGCCCCAGCTCCCTCAGCCGCTCCTCACTTGTGCTCCAGAGCCCTCTGCAGCCTTGCTGCCCTTCTCTGGATGCATTTGGGTGTCTCACTGCTGAGCCTCCAACCCAGCACACAGACAGTCCCTCATCCACCAGTGCAACACAGCAGGAAAAGCCAAACACTCCTGCATGCTTACCGTGAGAGAAGCTTCCCCATGCCAGGGTGTGGCAGAGCTCTGTGCACAGGGGCAGCAGCTGGTGACACTCGCTGCCTTTGTCCCAGCTCGGTGACACGCGGCTTTGCCAAGGGAGAGCCCGGGCAGCACCGAGAGCCAAACACCCCGTCCCCGTCCAGCCACGGCACACACGGGCAGGGACTGCACTGCAGATTGCTGCTGGCAGCAGAAAGGAAAGCTCCCAGGAGGGAATGCTCCTTGCATTGCACACAGATCCCTCTGCAGCTGCAGCAGACGCTGCCAGACACGCAGCACACGGCCCTTTGCGTGTCACTGTCCCAGGGAACTCTTCTCATCCAGAAACCGTAGCTCGGGCTTCCCTCTTCAGAAACCACAGCCCACACTCGTTTGGCTTTTTAATAGAAAACACCAGGCTGTGGAAGTATGAAATACAGACATTTTAATCCAGCCTTATCAATTTGTGGCAGAGCTCATGGAGCGTGTCTGGAGAGCATCAGCGAGTCAGCCAAAGCACGCGGGAGCCCGAGCAGGGAGAGGGCTCTGCCTGGGACACCTTGCTGGGACAATGTGCTTTACAGGAGCAAATGCAGCGTGCCTCACGTTATCAATAACAATGAACTCAGACTGCTACTGGACAAAAGACTTCTGTAAAAATCTCGCTTGATTCTGGACTTGGAGAATCGCTGCCTCCAAGAGACTTCAGTGTGACAATATTCTCTTGACGCTGGGAATTGTATCAGCTCTCAGAACACGCAGTGACGGGTTGCAGGAAAGAATAAGCCCCATGCCAGCAAAGCAGTTTGAGGTTTGATGATGCAGAGCCAAGCTGAGCAGTGCAAAGAAAACAAAGCTCTGCTACGAGGGCTGTTCTGTCCCCCTGCCCTGTGCAGGACTTCAGCAGGGAAACGGAGACAGCCTCTGCCAGGAGCTGCACCAGAAACATCTGCACCTTTGCAATTCAACTGCTGCTTATTAATAAATCATTTTTCACATCTGGATTTTTGCCTTCAAGATGTATCAACAACAAGCACATATGTATTGTTAAAAGTCACTGTGTTCAGCATGACACAAACACGTCCCTGAATGTGTTACTGGTTCTGTCTTGACGGATTTCTGACTGACAGCAATACATTTACTCTTTAAATAGAAATTTAACAATAACAATAATAAACCGCAGCACGGATTTAAGTGGTCACTAAATCAAACATTCAGGGCAGACATTGTCAGGCAATATCCCCTTCCACACAACCTCTGTTTGGGAGTTGACAAAATCCCTACTCATACTAATATAACACAGTTTATTTCTCCAAAACAGACCTCAAATGTATTACAAAGTGCAACCTTGCATGAAATCACCCTCAGAAACCAATGAGGTTCTTCTGTGACAGACCACAAGATATAATAAACGAAATATTAATAATCAGCCTACAAGGAACACTATCTCTGTCATCCAGTGCAGTTATTTCTCCTTTAAATGATAATAAAACTGCATAGATTTGTGATGTTACCCTTGGATTGCACACACTTCCCCGGGCACAGACTGGGAGAGCAGAGTTAGTGTTCACCTGCAGAAAGGTCCAGCACAGCTCCTTCCTG
Source organism: Hirundo rustica (assembly GCF_015227805.2). NCBI lineage: Eukaryota > Metazoa > Chordata > Aves > Passeriformes > Hirundinidae > Hirundo > Hirundo rustica. The sequence continues at coordinate 9,172,353 of NC_053468.1, read as the reverse complement.
GAGCCTTTAACCAAGGAGAGGGTGAACCAACTGTCCCCTTAAACCAAAGCTGTGCAAGGGAGCCTTTCCTCAGCTGCCTGTGGACACTGGGAACGCTGCCTCAACTCCAGAGCAAAGCCTTGGTGAGGTTCCCTTCTTTGCCAAAGGATAATTTTTGTTAACACCGACACCTCCAGAAGGATGGAGCTGCTCCCTGCTCAGCACCGGGTCACGCCTGGGAACGTGGGTGCAGCTGAGAGCAGGGAAAAGAATTCGGGAAACAGAGAGAACACTGCTTCTGTGTTGCATTTTAATTGCAATATTTGGCAAAACTCATGTCATTTTGGGTCTGGAGACATGAATTATTGCACAGCTACAGTGAGAGACAGAAGAAACAATCACCATGTTACAGTATGGAAACATTTTATGAGATAAAGAGCACAGCCAAACCTTCCTTTCACCAAATGCAGAAATCAGAAGTTTTTAATAGAATTCTAGGCACTTCTTGGAGTAACTCAGATAAGTTTCAAGCCACATTTACGTGTTTATCTAGAGATAAATAGAGCACTGACGGATGAGATTAATTTTTCATCCTGAAACGTGAAACTTTCCTCAGAATTCCTTCACAGGAGTATGGAGCAGCAGGATGGAGCTGTGGGTACAGAGGGTAGCTGTGACTTTCCAAGGGCCTTTGGGTGGACAATGGGTTATGAAAAGCCTCACAGCCATGAGAAGAGGCTCCTCTGGGGCCTGAAGAAGTTTTCTTTGACTCCTCTAGCTAGAAGCAGAGATCTTGGTAAAGCTATTGCCCCTTTAAACTTTATCCCAACCCACTGCAGCTCCAAGCACTTGGATCCTCTCGTTACCTCTAAAGGAAACTGAAAGGAGTCATTAACTTGGATGGACACATCCAAAAACCAGATCTGTCACCAGCCCCGAGTCCATTCCAGACAATCCCAACCCTGCACAAACCTCAGCCAGGCTGGCACAGGGCACAGCTGCTGCAAACACAGAGCCAGCCCAGGGGAACTGCCCCCAGCGAAATCACAGCTCAGCTCTGCAGGTCTGGGGAGCAGCCCCAAGGATCAGCTGCTGCTGACAACCCTCAAAAGAGATTGTTACCCAAGTAAAATCAAACACAGCCACTGCTGGTTTGGAGGAGGCACCCAGGGCAGTGCTGGAATATGGGACTGACACGTTGCAGGGACTGGAAGCTCCTTGCAGATGCTTTCCCTCCACCCCTGCCACGTGCAACAGGATCCAAAAGGATGCCTAGCAGAACACAGGGGCTCTTGAACAATTCTGATGCTCTAAAATATGCGAGAGGGAGAGGGAGCAAGAGAACAAACATTTAATTTCCTTGTAAAACAGATGACTGCATTGTAATTTACTAGCAGCTGCTGGCAACAAACACCATCCTCTCATATTCCTATTAGCCAAGCTACAGCTGATTTATTAAAGGCTCAGATACATCAAAACAAATGACTGTAACATCATTTATATTACTATTTACAGCTTCTTAATAGGGTTACACGAAGGGGCAATGCAGCACAAACTGGAATCTGGTTACAAGTCTGTCAAGCAGCAGCAGAGCATCTCTCTGTTGCTCTCCCTCTAGCACTGAGCTCCCCTGTATCATTTCCAACAATTACCTGTGTTCCTGGGAGGCTCAGGTGTGCAGGAAATTGCTGGTGGCAAAGCAAGCAAGTCTTCCCAAACTGCACAAATACTCAGCGGGCTGCCGCTAGTCAATACAATGCTGATTTTAAAAAAACCCACAGCAACAAACCAAAACACAAGAAAAACCCAAACCCAAGCCTCTGCCCAGCTGTGAGACTCGATCAAATATTGTTGCCCAGCAAGGAATCAATGTTATCACTCCTCTGCAGAGCACGCTGCTCCCACGGCTGCTCCTGGAGCCACGGGCAGAACATTCACAGACAGGCTGTGTCAAACACAGCCAGGGATCAATATCCTGCCTGGGACTGAGCTGGGCCAGTTCTTCAGAGCTGTCTCTCCTGGGCTGCCTGAGGTGTCCCCAAAGCCAGAAATTCCTCAGCTCTTTGCTCCTGACAGGGAGGGAATGATGTGCTCATTACACAGCAGCAGTTCCTGGCCCTGCAGGGTTGCCATGGGCACAGCAGTGCCATCCCAGCCCTCTCATGAGATCACAGAATGTCAAGGGGTTGGAATGGACCTTAAAGATCCTCTGATCCCAACCCTCCGTGCCATGGGACACCTCCCACTAGATCAGGCTGCTCAAAGCCTTATCCAGCCTGGTTTTGAGCACTGCCAGGGTTGGGACATCCACAGCCTCCCTGGGCAACCTGTGCCAGAGTCTCAATACCCTCAGAGTGAAAAATTTCGTCCTGATACCTGATGTAAATATGCTGTGTTTCACTTGGTACCCATTCCCTGTGTCCTGTCACTGCAGTTCCTGAGGCAGGGTCCCTCTCTGCCTTCCCTGCAGCCCGTTCAGACCCCGGGAGGTGCTGGGAACTCTCCACACAACCTCCTCTTCTCCAGGCTGAGCTGCCCCAGCCCTCTCAGCCTGTCTCCTCAGGGGAGGTGCTCCAGTCCTCTCATCACCTTCATGGCCCCTCTGCACTTGCCCCAACAGTTCCATGTCCTTCTTATGCTGGGGACACCAGAGCTGTGCACAGGACTCCAGCTGGGCTCTCACAAGGGCAGAGTAAGGGTGGATCTGCTCCCTTGGCCTGCTGGCCACGCTCCTGTGGATGCAGCCCAGGGCTCTGTTGGTTTCTGGGCTGGGATCACTCACTGTGGGCTCATGGGGAGCTTTTCCATCACCCAGCACCCCCAAGCCCTTTTTCCAGGGCTGCTCTCCAGCACCTCTCTGCCCAGCCTGTGGCTGTGTCTGGGATTGCCACAACACTGCTGTAGGAGCCTGCACTTGGCTTTGCTGAACTCCATGAAGTTCTCACAGTCCCACCTCTCCAGCCCATCCAGATCCCTCTGGACCCATCCCTTTCCTCCAGCGTGACTGCACCACACAGCTCAGTGTCATCAGCAGATCTGCTGAAGGTGCCCTCAATCTCACCAGCAAAGATGTTGGACTCTCCTCTGGGATATTGCAGGGTGTGGGCATGAGCAGTTCTCTGCTGGGCAGAAGATAAATTCAGTCTATTCCAATTGATTAGGAAAACACAGCCTACTGGGCTCTCAATTCCTTTCCTCTGTTTTGACTTAGCATACCTGAGGTTAGGGGCACGACTTCCACAGCCTGGGGATCTCAACCCCCAGCTGATGGTCAAAGCCAAAACTGCTGCAGCTGGAAAACAAATGTGTTTGAGATCAGCCTGAGCATAAGGCAGGAGCTGTTCGAGCCACTTCACATCCTGAAGAGATCTACAGGATCCTCCCCATGCAGGCAGGTTTCACTCTCAAAGTCACCCAGATTTCCCTGTACACCCAGATGGGATCTGCAGTGAGGTGCTCTGATGAGACCCCGACTGAGCTGGGACCAGAGGCTGTGCTGTGACCCCCAGCCCCCCACACTGCCAAAACAGGCTCCTCAAACCCCAGCTGGGACCAGAGGCTGTGCTGTGACCCCCAGCCCCCCACACTGCCAAAACAGACTCCTCAAACCCCAGGCCCTGCTGACACCACACACAGCAGCACTGCATCTGCCCAGCCCTGGGAAATAACCCAGCATCCTCACAGGCCACGGATTGCTCCATCTACCCAGATAATATTCTGAGCACTGACAGACTATCTCATCTAAAGACTCGAGCTGACATGACATACTTAAAAGGATTTTTAAATTAAAAGGGAGCTTTGTATTAGGAACATAAACCCTTTATCAGAGGTGTCGATGAAGGCAAATGGAGGATTCCTTTGCTGTATAAATTACACAAAGAATTCCCAGCCCACCCCATGAATTTTGAACCAATGTGTTCAAGCCTCTGGTTTTCTCTAACCCATAAAAGCTCTAGATAGTCAAATATTATGCTTCTGCTTTTTAAATATTTCCATTTAAATGTAGATTTTGACCTTCTTGCCAATGAAATATTAATAAGAGAATAAAATATATATTACTCTTCTTCTGAGGGAGAGGTCTCTCTAACTCTGTCATGTTCCCCATTGGTTTTTTGAAGAGGATTTCTTCAAACCATGGTGAATTTATTCCTCATTTCTGTACTTTTTTTTTTAGGCCATGGCAGCTGAAAACAGCAAGGTGATCCCTTTATTTTTAACATCCCGGGGGAGAAGGGAGAGAAATTCTTTTCCTCTAGATCAATGAAAAATAAACAAGGACACCAAAGAAACAGTATCATTTCCAGCAAGAGGCAAAAGGCTAATTTAATTTGAAGTAACTGTGCTCCTAAAGAAGGACACAGTATAAAGATTAACTGAGATCTCCATTTCTTTATATAACTGCAGCCCATTAAATGGGATAGAGGATAAAACTCACAAATTGCCCTGCTTGTCCATCTTTATCTTCATCATTGTTCCAAGACAAATACCCCTCCCCTCACCACAACATTATCTTTCTCGCTCCTCCTTTGTCGTTAAGGAAAGGGAAAACAAGCAAATCCATCACTGTGCCGCAGCACAAACGCAGCTCTGTTTGAAGGGGATCAGCTCTGCTCCTGCTGATTTAAATGAGTGCCAGGCGGGACCCCAAGGATGCTCATCAGTCCTAATTACAGCTGCATCAGGAGAAGTGTTCCATCACTGCACAGTAACATCCTCCTTTAAAGGCCGTGGCAGGGTGCACTGTAAAAGCACAGGGGATAAATGCTCTTGGCGCCCAACACAACAGCCTCGAGCCCCTGCTGCTGCTCTGCGTGCTCCCATCTGAGCCCTGTCTCAGGTAGCGCTGCAAAGCCACCACAGACTGCTGTGGGGGGTGACAGAAATCATCTGGTGAACGATGGAAAGATACACGACAGCTGGAGAATCTAAGGCAGGATGGGCTGAGACCTTGGGAACCTGCGAGTGCCAGCTAAGAAGCGCGGGGTGCGATGGAGGATGCCCTGGCAGGGCTCTCAGACACCGAGCGCTGCCCTGTGCCCAGTCATTTCTGGAGAGAGGCAGAGAGCAGAGATCAGCAATTGCTCAAACTTCATTTACCAGCTCTTGCTGTTAATTCTCATGCCAGTGCCTCTCTAATCTAACTCGTGGAAAGTATCAGTTCTGGCTTCTCAAGCGCATCTCGTGATGTGGCTAAATTACAGCCCTATGCCATGAGCCCCAGTAATGTCACCACCTCTAGGGCAGGGGATAATTTAGAGAGGGTGGGACTCTCAAAGGCAGCCATGAGAGTTAAATGCCCCAATTCTGCTGAATTTCAATAAGCACTGGGTACACCTAATTCCCTTAGGCTCTTTTTTAAATCCTAGCACCCTATTTTTTTTTTTTTTTTCCCCCAAGATGCTACCAAGGAAAGGTCAACCTAATTTGCCATAGCAGCAAGTGAAGGCAAAAGATCAGCACATGCTGACAGGCTGTCTGAGAGGTTTCATTATAGAGCTGTTTACAGCATTTATTTCTCCTGTTGTTGCTGCTGTTTTCAGGGTCAAGGAGCTGAGATCCCATTTCAGTAGCAGAGATCACTGGTCTGGGAACAAAGTACTTGAATTTTACTCATTTTCCTCCTCCCTCACAGGCTTGTTGACTCATATGCTGCTAACTGCTGAGATTTTTCTGAATGACCACATGGTCGTTGGAAGTTTATACTAATGCATGTAGACACTTCAAGCCTAAATTCTAGTACTAACATCACCAATTAGCTTTAATACAACAGGGAATTTCAAGTGGAGTGTAACGCCAGCTTAATTCACAACAGCGTATCAACCAATCAAGCCAAGACAACTCATTTGAAATTTGTTTCCTTTGGAACAAAAAATTGGTCTGGGGAGGGAGAACTGCATTAGTGTATGGTACTTTTTCAAGCAGTCTTTCTTCACACCCTTTAATACTTTAGGGTTCACAGGGAAATGCCCTAAAGGTCTGCCCCACCCCTAATACAAACACTTTAGCATTATTTTCACCATATATTGCCAGTTAATACAGGAAGCAGCAATGACTGCATCCGACCGCTGTGAGAGTTCTCCACAGCCTCTGCCTCCCTGTGAAGGGCAGGTGCAGGGTCTGCTGTGAGGGAGAGGACATTTCAGGCTGTCCCCAAGTCAGGAGACGTAGGTGAGCCCTCCCCTGAGTGCCCATGAATGGGCACAGCAGGCCCTGAGAAAGAACTTCCCTGCAAAAGCTCTTGAGCCACTTCACAACCCCAACTCCAGCACAAGGAATAGAGAAGTGGCTTTGGCTCAATTTCTGACAATCCGAAGGGGACAACAAGAGTCAGAGCAAGCAAAGGGAGTGCAACTGCATGGCCCAGAGCCAAGCCTCAGAGATAAAAGACAGTAAAGGAAGACCTTCAGTCACAGCTAAAAGTTCAGCTGACAATAGCATTTCTCTTCCAGCAGCAGGAAAAGAACCTTCACGCCAAGTAAAGCACATCTCCCGACTCTGCCTCAAAAGACTGCTAAAAAGGTCAAGAGATTTTGTATCTCCCGGCTATGTGATGAAAGATGTGCCACAAAGGCATTTGTTTCATATTGCTTTTGTCAGGTGATGGCAATATCCACGTGTGATGAATAGATCTGCAGGCAGCGCAGTCACACGTCCACGTCTCGCGTGCCCACACCACCGGGGCAGCGCACCAAAGCCAGACACAGCAGAACCATCCCTGCTCAGATGATGGAGAGCGAGGAAAGCTTCTCACCTCTGAAGGAATTTCAGGGTGAAAAGTACCCCAGAAGAGCACTGTGAGTTAACCATTTATGGTGCATCTACATAATGTTTTGCGTGGAGAACACAAATGGATTTTTACACGTTCTAAAGGCCTTTTGCTGGCCCCTGCAGGGCCAAAATTTCTTGCTGCCACACTCCCACAACCAGTTGTTCTTTGTGTTACCAAAAGTAATTAAAAAAAAGGAATAAACCCACTACAAATTACTTGAAGGTGTGGTGGTTTTTAATCTCCCCTTTTAAAATGCTTCCAGGCTAAATACAGAAACAAGAAAGCATACACACCAACCCCCACAGAGTTAAAAAGTAAAAAACTTTTCATGCCCATCCACAAGCACATGCTGCTGTGACACCACACTGCCTTAGAGACACTGCCCCAGCACAAGATACAAGGCAGAAGAGAGACAATAAGCTTTCTCCTCCCACTCTGCACTCCTCAACCATGATCCCAGAGAATCCATTTTCAGGTAAGAGTCCTCAGAGGCACTACTGGCTTTCTACTCTGGATTTCTTTCTCCACTCAAACAACAAGCAAGAAAAACTCCCAACCCAATTTATCTAAGTGTCTTCAGCAATATCCTTCACAGACTTCCAAAGAGCCACTGGCAGCAGTTAAGCTGGTGCTGTTTAACTTGGACATCTGTCCACCCAGGCTGGGATGACCAGCTCAGTTTACATCACCGGGTAGCAATCAAATAATAATTACTTTGGGTTACTACAGACTGGAGCTGGATTTGAGTGAATGATTTCAGAGCACTGGAATCCATTACCAATAACCCAAACCAGCTGGGTTCTCGTCTCTGTTACAAAGAAAGCAGCAACAATTCCAAACATTAATTCAGACACTAAGTACTAGCTGGATCACCAGTCCATGGGAGCAGTGGCATGTATTTTGACATAATTACCTCAAGATGGAAGTGAGAAGGACATCCTATGGAGAACGGTTTAGAATTTACATTCTGTGCCACATTTAACTCTCTGGAGTTATGTGGAAAAGGTTTGTATTCAATAAAAAGCTCCATTTAACATTATTTCCTTTACAAAGGCAAGCTGGATAATGCTGGTGGAAAGCAGGATTTTGCAAATGCAGGCTGTAGCCTCCCAGCAAAAGGGAAGCCAGCTGAAGAGCAGGAACTGCCCTTCCTGAAACAAGTTAGACTGTGCAATAAATTGGTACATCCAAATAAACAAATCCCTGAATCTCCCCCATTTGCCTCCATGAAACAAATGAGTCAGTGCTGACTAATTGTGTTATAATATGGGAAGCTTGTAATAGGCTTACAAACCATGTGTTCACAGGCTCCTTGCTGCTCGGGGCTGGCTGGGGCAGTAAAGAAGCTGCAAGAGAAACTCTGGAGTCAAAATCTTATCGGGTGTGTTCTGGAACTGAAACCAGTCTGCAATTCACACCAAGATGGGGTATGAGAAAATGGGACTGAAGTGAAGGAAAAGAAATGCTCTCTCCTCATTTGGGACCAGAGATCTCTACTTCAAAGCTACATCTAACCATCCATTATTTTCTGACGATAAGAAGAAATTCTCCCAGTTACTAAAGGAGTCAACCCTCTGAGATCCCACATCCTCTGAAAGGCCACTTTCATTGAAAAAAAGGGAAATGAAAAGGAGCCATTTCTTCACTACACCCTGGAAAGGGCTGAGGTACCTTACAACTTGTGTTTATTTTCCATTTGCTGTACAAGAGCAGCTTTTTGGAACAATCTGGCAGAACAGCACAAATAGATCCTTAACACTGTAGGACAAGAAGCAGCCTATGGGAGGGGATCATGCAACCGAAGCTCACCTTTAAAAGAAAATTTGTAAAAACAAGATCATGATTCTTATTTTCTACAGATTTTTATTGTAAAAATCGTAACTCTGAGTTTTCTCTCTTCTAAAAGCTACAAGTCTGTTTTATTATGGTTCTATGTCCATTTAGTTCCAAATGACTTCGCCAGCAAGAAAAGATGCTGCTTTCTTTTCTGTCTGCCCACAATAAATTTGAGATGCTTTTCTCCAAAGACACTCACGTTCAAACCCTGAGAGCCATCATTCTTGCTGTGACTCGCAGGGGCCCATATGCAAGTGTTACAAATACAATCTGTTATCTCCTGGCTTCAGTAGCCTCTGTGTGAATTCCACAGAGCTTTAAGACAAAGGGAACTCAGCTATTTCTCCAAATATGCGGGACACTGTGCTGCCAGCTTCAGGAAACCATGTTCCTCCACCTGCAGCAAGCTGTGAACCTTGCTTACCTTGAGATTATGAAATAAAAGGCATCACAGACACCTTCAAAATTGCAGCAGAACCACTTTTTGGTAGCCCCCCTAATTTGTCTCCAGGAAAAAGGAACAGTTCAGATAAATGACAGACCAGAGAGAAATCAAGGAATCCTAAAACGGTGGATTGTGACAACATTTTCTAAAAGACAGAGCAGAATGTGCAGCAAAATGCCACGAAAATGAACTTAAAAGCCCAGTTTCACGTCCTTGAGGATCAATTATAGCTTTTGCGCTTAAATGCATTTAATACATCAATGCTGCAGTGGGGCAGGATCCTCAGTGCTGTGGCCAGTTCAGCCCCAGTGGTCTGATAATGGCCAGGTCAGCACAATACCAACATCATGAAGGACAAAGAAAGGCTGAGGATAAATCCCTGCTGACCCTACTGTCACTTAGGTCACGCTAAAGGCTGGTATTATGTTTTAATTAACCTCAATTTCTCCTGCACACAACTAAAACCCAGCTGGATGCAAGGCAACTCATCCAGAGCCCCTCACACACACTCAGGGCAGTCTCAGCTCAGAACCCCTCACACACACACCCAGGGCAGTCCCAGCTGATCCAGAGCCCCTCACACACACACCCAGGGCAGTCCCAGCTCAGAATCTCTCACACACACACCCAGGGCAGTCCCAGCTCATCCAGAGCCCCTCACACACACACCCAGGGCAGTCCCAGCTCATCCAGAGCCCCTCACACACACCCAGGGCAGTCCCAGCTCAGCCAGAGCCCCTCACACACACACCCAGGGCAGTCCCAGCTCATCCAGAGCCCCTCACACACACACCCAGGGCAGTCCCAGCTCATCCAGAGCCCCTCACACACACACCCAGGGCAGTCCCAGCTCAGAACCCCTCACACACACACCCAGGGCAGTCCCAGCTCATCCAGAGCCCCTCACACACACACCCAGGGCAGTCCCAGCTCAGAACCCCTCACACACACCCAGGGCAGTCCCAGCTCATCCAGAACCCCTCACACACACACCCAGGGCAGTCCCAGCTCATCCAGAACCCCTCACACACACCCAGGGCAGTCCCAGCTCAGCCAGAGCCCCTCACACACACACCCAGGGCCATCCCAGCTCATCCAGAGCCCCTCACACACACACCCAGGACAGTCCCAGCTCATCCAGAGCCCCTCACACACACACCCAGGGCAGTCCCAGCTCAGAACCCCTCACACACACACCCAGGGCAGTCCCAGCTCATCCAGAGCCCCTCACACACACACCCAGGGCAGTCCCAGCTCAGCCAGAGCCCCTCACACACACACCCAGGGCAGTCCCAGCTCATCCAGAGCCCCTCACACACACCCAGGGCAGTCCCAGCTCATCCAGAGCCCCTCACACACACCCAGGGCAGTCCCAGCTCAGAGCCCTTCACACACACCCAGGGCAGTCCCAGCTCAGAACCCCTCACACACACCCAGGGCAGTCCCAGCTCATCCAGAGCCCCTCACACACACCCAGGGCAGTCCCAGCTCATCCAGAGCCCCTCACACACACACCCAGGGCAGTCCCAGCTCAGCCAGAGCCCCTCACACACACACCCAGGGCAGTCCCAGCTCAGAATCTCTCACACACACACCCAGGGCAGTCCCAGCTCAGAACCCCTCACACACACACCCAGGGCAGTCCCAGCTCATCCAGAGCCCCTCACACACACACCCAGGGCAGTCCCAGCTCAGAATCTCTCACACACACACCCAGGGCAGTCCCAGCTCAGAACCCCTCACACACACACCCAGGGCAGTCCCAGCTCATCCAGAGCCCCTCACACACACCCAGGGCAGTCCCAGCTCATCCAGAGCCCCTCACACACACCCAGGGCAGTCCCAGCTCAGAACCCCTCACACACACACCCAGGGCAGTCCCAGCTCAGCCAGAGCCCCTCACACACACACCCAGGGCAGTCCCAGCTCAGCCAGAGCCCCTCACACACACCCAGGGCAGTCCCAGCTCATCCAGAGCCCCTCACACACACCCAGGGCAGTCCCAGCTCAGAGCCCTTCACACACACCCAGGGCAGTCCCAGCTCAGAACCCCTCACACACACCCAGGGCAGTCCCAGCTCATCCAGAGCCCCTCACACACACCCAGGGCAGTCCCAGCTCATCCAGAGCCCCTCACACACACACCCAGGGCAGTCCCAGCTCAGAACCCCTCACACACACACCCAGGGCAGTCCCAGCTCAGCCAGAGCCCCTCACACACACCCAGGGCAGTCCCAGCTCAGAGCCCCTCTCACACACACCCAGGGCAGTCCCAGCTCATCCAGAACCACTCACACACACCCAGGGCAGTCCCAGCTCAGCCAGAGCCCCTCACACACACCCAGGGCAGTCCCAGCTCATCCAGAGCCCCTCACACACACCCAGGGCAGTCCCAGCTCAGCCAGAGCCCCTCACACACACCCAGGGCAGTCCCAGCTCATCCAGAGCCCCTCACACACACCCAGGGCAGTCCCAGCTCATCCAGAGCCCCTCACACACACACCCAGGGCAGTCCCAGCTCATCCAGAGCCCCTCACACACACACCCAGGGCAGTCTCAGCTCATCCAGAGCCCCTCACACACACCCAGGGCAGTCCCAGCTCAGAACCTCTCACACACACACCCAGGGCAGTCCCAGCTCATCCAGAGCCCCTTACACACACCCAGGGCAGTCCCAGCTCAGAACCCCTCACACACACACCCAGGGCAGTCCCAGCTCATCCAGAGCCCCTCACACACACACCCAGGGCAGTCCCAGCTCAGCCAGAGCCCCTCACACACACACCCAGGGCAGTCCCAGCTCATCCAGAGCCCCTCACACACACCCAGGGCAGTCCCAGCTCATCCAGAGCCCCTCACACACACCCAGGGCAGTCCCAGCTCAGAGCCCTTCACACACACCCAGGGCAGTCCCAGCTCAGAACCCCTCACACACACCCAGGGCAGTCCCAGCTCATCCAGAGCCCCTCACACACACCCAGGGCAGTCCCAGCTCATCCAGAGCCCCTCACACACACACCCAGGGCAGTCCCAGCTCAGAATCTCTCACACACACACCCAGGGCAGTCCCAGCTCAGAACCCCTCACACACACACCCAGGGCAGTCCCAGCTCATCCAGAGCCCCTCACACACACCCAGGGCAGTCCCAGCTCATCCAGAGCCCCTCACACACACCCAGGGCAGTCCCAGCTCAGAACCCCTCACACACACACCCAGGGCAGTCCCAGCTCAGCCAGAGCCCCTCACACACACACCCAGGGCAGTCCCAGCTCATCCAGAGCCCCTCACACACACACCCAGGGCAGTCCCAGCTCAGCCAGAGCCCCTCACACACACACCCAGGGCAGTCCCAGCTCATCCAGAGCCCCTCACACACACCCAGGGCAGTCCCAGCTCAGAGCCCTTCACACACACCCAGGGCAGTCCCAGCTCAGAACCCCTCACACACACCCAGGGCAGTCCCAGCTCATCCAGAGCCCCTCACACACACCCAGGGCAGTCCCAGCTCATCCAGAGCCCCTCACACACACACCCAGGGCAGTCCCAGCTCAGAACCCCTCACACACACACCCAGGGCAGTCCCAGCTCAGCCAGAGCCCCTCACACACACCCAGGGCAGTCCCAGCTCAGAGCCCCTCTCACACACACCCAGGGCAGTCCCAGCTCATCCAGAACCACTCACACACACCCAGGGCAGTCCCAGCTCAGCCAGAGCCCCTCACACACACCCAGGGCAGTCCCAGCTCAGCCAGAGCCCCTCACACACACCCAGGGCAGTCCCAGCTCATCCAGAGCCCCTCACACACACCCAGGGCAGTCCCAGCTCATCCAGAGCCCCTCACACACACACCCAGGGCAGTCCCAGCTCATCCAGAGCCCCTCACACACACACCCAGGGCAGTCTCAGCTCATCCAGAGCCCCTCACACACACCCAGGGCAGTCCCAGCTCAGAACCTCTCACACACACACCCAGGGCAGTCCCAGCTCATCCAGAGCCCCTCACACACACCCAGGACACTCAGGGCAGGAGCTGTAGGGAGGCATTTTCCCCTCCCCAGGGAAGCCCTGACCAGCAGCCCCCGAGCTCAGCACAGGCTGTGTGAGCCCCTGGGTGCAGTGACCGCACCAAGGACACCCCACAGACACGTCCTGGAGCACAGCTGGAGAAACACAGAACCGGGACAACAAGAGCACCTGCATTCTCCTCTCAGATCCACCAGGTCAGAGCCCCTCAGGGAAGCTCTGTCCTTACAGATTTTGGGGTCTTGGCCATGCCAGGCTGTGACAGGCGGCTGAGTCGTGCTCATGGGACCAGAGACGCTCCAGAGCTCTGCCCCTGGTGAAAATATCGTGATCCCATTAACTCAGTGTCCTTTATTTTCAAAGGCACAACACCTCCTGTTTCATTTCCTGCACACCAGCTGCCTTTCCTCTCGTATGGAGGCTTCACCAGCAGCCAGTTAAAAGAGGGACTGGTGAGCAGCCTCTGCCTTCCCAGCTGCCTTCCAGGGGTGCACCTCTGTTCCCCGAGGCTGTGGATCCCCACAGTGCCACCATTAGGGGTTCTGCTCCTTCCACAGTTTCTAGTGCCACCCTCCATGGCAGCCCCAAGCCTGGCAGGAGCATCCCTGGCTGTGTGAACAGATCTGCAGGACTGCATGAAGCTGGGAAGCTTCCCATTTCTGCAGCACAACCAAGACTTTGCCTAAAGCAGCAGACCCAACGTCTTGAAACCTTCCAATTATGCAGCTGGGGAAGCCCTCTCCCTCTGAAATTATCAAATAATAGAGAGAGCAAGAGAGAGCATGAGAGAAAGAACAGGGGCGGGGTGGAGCAGAGAGGGAATATCTATGGCCTTCTGCACCCATTTCTGTCACTCTGACATTTCTTTCAAATACAATTATTTAAAGCCTCCTGATGGCAAAGCTGAGGAAAGGGACTAATAGAGGCTTGTATGGTACCTCTCCATCAGGCAGTTCAATAAATCCTGGCAGTGCTGTGATTTGTGCTGGGAGAATGAGCTTTTCAAGAGCAGAACTATCACTTTACGCCGTCAATAATCTCACTGTCAAAAACTCCCCGAGTAACCTGACCAACACTTCAGAAGCTTAATTTATAGATGTGCTATTTGCCTTCAAGGTATTTTATGCAGCTAAATAATGGGAGTGGAGATTATTCCAAACTACTCTGCAGCTTTCACACGTGGAGTTGAAGAACATGCAGGAGGACAAATTTTCTACTAGCTTAGGGCTAAATTCTTCTGTGTGACACCAGTTCGACACCACCTACCCCTGCTGGAGTCGCTTCCAAATTATACTCTGGAAAATAAAAGTAGAATTAAGCTCCAGCACTTCAAGAGGAGGTGATCATCCAATGATTTAAAGGTCATCCTGTTCCACTGCCTGCCACAGGCAGGGACACCTCCCACTGCCCCAGGTGGCTCCAAGCCCTGTCCAACCTGGCCTTAGACACTCCCAGGGGTCCAGGGGCAGCCACAGCTTCCCTGGGCAGCAGATTTTGGGGGAAGATCAGAACTAGATGGGAGCAGATCTGGATCTCACATCATAACTCTCTAACAGTCAGCTCAACACTTGTACAGAGGCACTTGAGGAGCAAAGCAGCACCTGGAAAAATGCAAGAGGTTCCTGGCTTTGCTGTGGACACTTGTACAGGGATTTGCAGAAGGAACCTCTGACCACCGCTTCTCCCACCCAGGACACCCATGACCTGCAGGGAGATTGCAGCAGGCCCAAGTATCTGCCCAAAATTTCACCACTGTGATAGGTGTGGCAACACTGCAAGGACCAACACTGACACATAAACGCAAAATCTAGAAAGATCTGGGCTCTAATGCCACTTTTCAGGTTTAGGGACATATCCATAGAATCATTCAGCCACGTTGGAAAAGCAGGCTCTCTTTTTCCCTGATGGAATAAAGGATGGGCGTTTTACTCTCCACCATAACCCACAAGGCTATTTAATGCAAAAGGCTGTATTTAATTTATTCCTGGCTCTAAATGCTGATTGGGAAAGGATTAATTCCTTTAATGGGAAAAGTATTTATGCAACTGTAACAAAGGATACCAGGGAGAGGCCCTGGGCAGGCACAAAACATGACAGTGCCATTGTATGCCATGCAGGCTATTCCAACCAAGAGCAACAACAATTTCCTTGCCATGGAGCAGGGTAAGCCCTTTACCTAATAAATCACCAGCAGCAGTGTGGAAGACACAAGCATTTGCACACACTCATGGTTCAAATGAGTCAGAGAGAGAAGTCAAGGCAACTTGAATCTCAACCGAGGGAAAAACTCAGTTTTGCACCCAAACTTGGATCAGATCAGCTTGGATCTCTGCATTTTTGTAGTGACACATGTGCATTTTGGACTGCAGAACAGCCCCAGTACTCTGCTTGGTCAATACCTACTGAGACTGCTCCCTTTTTTCAATTCACAGCTGAGCCACTCTACAGGGTTTTGCTTTTAAAGCCAGGCTTTTGCTCTAACAAAAGACAAGAACCGGACTGTCCCTTTTTTTGACTTATTCATTGGTTTGCCTTAAAGGACAGCCTTTCCTTGACTAGTAAGTCACACACCAACAAATCAAGATAATTCTGCAAAGGGCAGTACATTAACAAGGTCCCTTTTTGCATATTCCTGTGACTCAGAAGCCGGCTCTCTGCGCTGCCAGCCTCCGACACCCTTCAGACAAGGGTGGCAAAATCACTTAAAGGCAAGTGGATGTCTGCATTAACCTGTCTTTGTATGGACAAAGGAACCTCCCACTGCCTGCACACACTCAGAGGGCAGAATTGTGTTTACACTTACAAACAAACTCCAATCAGAGCCGAAATATTACACAAAGTGAAAAGGGTTTTAAACAACCCCAAAACCTTTGTCTTGTCAGATCAAAGTGAGTTTGACATCTGCTACTCTCCCCTATAATTCCCCTATAGCAATGCTGTTTACCAGAGCCTGCCAAGGCCACAGAATAAATTAATCTCTGTTTACCAACCATGCAGGCACACGTAACCTCTCCTGGAAGGAATTAGAGCAGCTTAGCTACATAACACAGAACCTGTGCCCATTGCTAGCAGCTAATAAAACACAACTCAACTGGTGGAATTCCTCCCTCCTGCCCCTTCTTTTAGTAACATAAAACTCAGGGTCTTTTCTACACAGTTCCAAAAGCAGCCCAGCTGCCTTGTCCTTACTACAGTGTATGCAGTGATCAAGATTTCAATTCCCTGTCCCCACCCAGTTCAAACCCATCAAACAGACCAATTCATCTACTCAGTCCCTCCAGCTGAGCAGGTCTGCACTGCTGGCTCCCCAAAGGAAGCCCCTTTGATGACTGAACTTGGCAGAGCAGGTGCTGACTTCTGACACCAGGAACAAGCAAATGCATGGTGCCCTCCTGCCTGGCCAGAGAGATACCCCAGAGACAGCCAGGGTTCTTTGCCTCACTCTTTGATCATGCTAGTGGTAAAAATGAAGATTACTCTTGGCAGTGATCCATCCTGCATAGGACAGAATGATCACCTGGCATTTACCTCCAAATCTCCTCCTCTTTGATACACAAACTGCTGTAGTTTAAAGTCAGCACCAGGTGGCAAGGAAAGCTCTTCCCTAAGCCTCAGTTGCACAGATACCTTAATGGGAATATTGACAAGATTGACTTCTTCTGCACGTTGAAACCAAGTGTCAGAAAATATTTATGTAAGCTTTTTTCCACTCCTTCTGTCCTCACTCCCTAATCCTGGTGCTGTTGGAATAGCAACTCATGACAAGTCTACGAGCAACACAGTCCAGGGGAAATATTTGTACTCTACTCATATTCAGAGATCTCCAGGACTGGGAGAAGGCTCCTGGAACAGGCAGCTCCCATCTCACTGCCCCCATCAGTGCTTTTCCTTGCCTGTGGCAGCAGGTTCAGTGGGAGCAGGCAGGGAAACACGTGGCTCTCCCTTGCTCCATTCCAGCTTGGGCTCTTTGGTCTCTGTGCTGCCATCCATCACATGGTGAAGGTGGTCTGAGTGACTGCACAATGCAGGATGTTGTATGCAATGGTAAGTTTGAAGTTCAGGGTTTTCCCTCCTTTATACCAGGAACAGGTTCCTAAATGCAGGGGTTGATCTTGGTTGTTAATTCAAGAACCAAACTCTGCCCCATAAGTAACAGCTGAAACACAAATGCTGAAGTACAAACACCTTGTTTGCAGGCATGTGGAGTCTCTGTGGAACATAAGCTACTTAACTGATGGAAAACCTGCAAATATTTCTAAAGGCTTGATGTCCTAAGGGAGAGAGTCTCCCTTTCTTCCTTGGGACAGTTCAGATGAAGGGAACAGGAGGGTTCCCTGGTGCTGAGAGGTAAAAACCTCACCATGATGTGCTCTGTACCACAGCCAGGTCATGGCCCCTTCCAGACACACGGTGATGCCTGAACTTTTTACTGCTTTTTGTCTCTTATTGTCTTATTACTTCACTTTCTATTACTGTTCCCCAGCTCATTTCCCATTGCAGTGCACATTGCTCTGCCTTGCTGCAAACAACAGCCATGATCAATCCCCTCATATCCCAAAAACAGTCACCTTCACACAAACACAGATCTATTAACTGAGTTTACATATGCACACTTCATTTTGTGGAATGTGATAGATGCTGATAACTCCTGCCATAATATTTACCCTTTCTGCTGCTGCACCTGCCCATCATTCATTTAAAGTCTCTACTTCCTCACGGCATGTGGACATTGTCTGCCACAACAGGACACTGTTCTCATGGGGGAACTTCAGCCAGCAGACTCAAGCTATGAAACGATCCCACAGCATTACCCAGGAACCTTAAATCAGCCACCTTCACTCTGTGGGTTTTTGGCAGTAAGGAAACGAGCATGTGATGACACAGAGAGGTGTGAGCAGGTTCCTGGAGCAGCAGCATGGCCTGAGTGGTTTCTGTGCTCACTCTCCCCCACTGCTGCGGGCTCAGCCACCCTGGGAGGAGCAGCAGAGGAGGGAGGGGTAAAGCACTCACAGGGGTGAGGGATGAGACAGCCACATGTCAGTGCACATCAACAAACCAACACTGCATGTCACTGCACATCAGCAAACACACACTGCCTGTCACTGCACAACAGCAAACCCACACTGCCTGTCACTGCACATCAGCAAACACACACTGCATGTCACTGCACATCAGCAAACACACACTGCCTGTCACTGCACAACAGCAAACACACACTGCCTGTCACTGCACAACAGCAAACACACACTGCCTGTCACTGCACATCAGCAAACACACACTGCCTGTCAGTGCACATCAGCAAACACACACTGCCTGTCACTGCACAACAGCAAACACACACTGCCTGTCAGTGCACAACAGCAAACACACACTGCCTGTCAGTGCACAACAGCAAACACACACTGCATGTCACTGCACATCAGCAAACACACACTGCATGTCAGTGCACAACAGCAAACACACACTGCATGTCAGTGCACAACAGCAAACACACACTGCCTGTCAGTGCACAACAGCAAACACACACTGCCTGTCACTGCACATCAGCAAACACACACTGCCTGTCACTGCACATCAGCAAACACACACTGCCTGTCACTGCACAACAGCAAACACACACTGCATGTCACTGCACATCAGCAAACACACACTGCATGTCAGTGCACAACAGCAAACACACACTGCATGTCAGTGCAGCAAACACTGCATGTCAGTGCTCATCAGCAAACCAACACTGCCTGTTCACTGCACAACAGCAAACACCCCAAACCCCGTGCTCCCTGAGGAACAGGGACAGAGGGTCTGAGCCAGCCCCTACCTGAGCGCTGCCCTCCCCACACACCGAGCAAATGAAAGGGATCAAAGCCAGGGAACGACACTGAACACAGAGAAACCTCCTGTTCTCCCCTGTGATAACACTGCACAGCAAACCTGCCAAGTGCAGCCTCTCCTAGGGAATGGACTTGAATGAAATAAGACTCTAAATCATTACCCCCAAAAGGGGCTTATGAGAACTAAGGACCTTGATCTTCTGAAGTAATCTTCAAAAAATCATAACAATTTAGTACAAGAACACCATTAGAACATCTTCAAATATGTATTTTAATTTTTTTTAAAAAGTTAATTCCAAATAATCTTTAATCTCTCTACTTGAATCCCAGCATATATAATGGAAAGTACTGTGATCATGCCCTTATTAATGAGCACTTAGAGGAAAATGGGTGTTTGAATCCTTTGTTTCCAGGAGAAATGGATTCAAATGTGTAAATTCAGTTTGGATAGACAGAAGTTCAGCTCAGTACCATATGAAATTATTTTTGTTTTATCTATTTGACTGAAAAGCATGTTTTGGCCCTAGTTCACATGCTCAGCAACATAGGTCTGTAATGTAGCTTAGGTTCAATGAAGCCTTAAATCCAGAGGGCCAACATCAAGATTTTCACAGCTAACACTTCTTCTGAAATTAAACTCAGATTAGTTCTTGAAATGGTTATGTTTAATATTTGAACTTACTTTAAATATAGAATACAACTGCTGTCATCCTAGAACTGACATTAGAGCTATCACTGCTTGGCAACCAGCAAACAGAAAGAAACAGGATGCACCCAGCGTTGCACGGGATGCATTGCTGCTGCTGCTGTACCACAGCTGAAGTTTCTTCAAAACTTTCACCCCATGAATAATTCTCACAGCCAACTTAGAGAAGGAGTTAGGAAATTGCACGTGAATTTAATCACAAAGCATCACCAAGATGTGTCTTCATTTACAAACTGCCACCAGCCAAAGACCAAGAGCCTTTGGATAACAGAGAAAAATGAGATGTGGTTTCTTTTCTTCCCAGAGCTTTTACCTGTGAAGGCTTCAGCTGTGGCTGCCAAAGTGTTAAACACTGTTTTTGCAGCACGGAGAGCAGAGCAGGGACGGGGGGCCTGGAGCAGCCCCCACGTGTCTCTCCCGTCGCCAGCGCGGTGTTTGGTTTGGACTGGTCCTTTGGCTGGAGAACCCAAAGCTTCTTGCAGGCAATAACAGACTGATCACTTAATACACCGCTCACAGCAATGATTGTTGTTGTTGTTTGATTCTGGTATTTTTAGGAAGAGGTAATCCTGGATATTTGCATCTCATTTCCCAGAATGCCCTAGGGCTTTTCCAGCAGTCGGAATCTTACAGGATAAACATCTTCCCCTGATTGTAATTGCATTATTAAATATGATTGCTCTCCTCTTCCTTGAAATTTTTTTAAAAGCAGCAACAAAGAACACTGCCAGCAGGCGCCCTGTTGACAGCATGCAGGAGCACTGCACAACAGAGACAGGCAGGAGTGTTTCACCTTTAACTTCCAGATGCAAAAAAGACTTCTAAGCCAGGAAACCCTCACACCACCACACAAAAGCTTAGTCTTCTAAATAACTGCAACCATAGGAAACCTTCAGCTATCAAAACCAAGGCCACCACAAATGACTATTTCCTTTTCAAAACATTGCAACAGCTCTAAGAAATCCCATCAAAGATCAGGGTTCTGTTACTGTAAGTCCTATAGACACAAATAACCATAATCACAGAAAAGTCACACAGTGTAGCTGCAGCCAGGGAAAGGGGAGGTTGTGGAGGAGCCTGACACGCTCCTGGACCCACATGAATGTGCTGCTCAGTTCTAAAATTACACTAAACAGTTTCTTACACCAAAAACACAGCAATTAACTGAGACTCTGCACGCTCCAGTGACTCGCTGCTTAAATTCCTTTCCCTCTAGAAAGTTCTTCTTCTTTATAATGCCTCACTCTCCCTTTCACAGCCAAGGCTCCCAATTTGGTGAAAATCACAGGAAACAAGAATGCTATCTACTCTCAGCAATAACTGGTACCAGCCCCACCTTCCTGCACTAAAACAAACAAACAAACCCAACAAACAAACAAAAGCAAAACCAAAGAACACCAGAAGATAATCCAGCGTGCATCCACATTGCTTCACTGTAAACCCTACTGATTAGGGAAAAAAAAGAATAAATAGTGCATATAAATCGTATTTGAGAAGTTGTGGCAGCCCAGTGATGTTCCCCCTGACTGAAAAAGGGGAAACACAACTTCCATTTTTAAAAAAGGAAATGAAGAAGAGGTGAGGAGCTCCAGGCAGGACCATGGAACAGATCCTCCAGGAAACCATGCCAAGGTCCTGCACCTGGGCCAGGACAATCCCAAGCTCAAGTACAGGCAGGTGGAGCATGGATGGAGGAGAAGCACTTCAGGGTATTATTGATGGACAGAAATTCAACCTGCCCTGGCCACGTGCTGGACCCCAGAACCCCCCTGTGCCCTGGGCTGATCCCCCAGCATGGGCAGAGGGGCGTTGCAGTGAGATGATCTTGAAGGCCCTCTCCAATCCAAGGCATTCCATGACTTTTATCTTAAAGAGCAGTTACACAACCATGACAAAATATACAAGATCGAAATATGAATGTGTTTCTGCCTCACTTGCATTTTTTTGGAAATGAAAACAGACTTTCTGATGAGAAAATGTGACAGAGTATGAATGCCCTCTTTTAAAGAGATGACAAAACAGTTCCTCCTGCACTTCATGGGACTTCTCCAGGTACAGTGAAGAGTTTGGTTCATGGATACTTTTAGCCTTAACTTAGGAAAGCCTTCCTCCTACACAAGCTGATCTGTTTTGAAACTCCTCACCAATACTGTGCATGCCATGGTTATATTACTATTTCACAAATATTTACAGTGACACACACACATATATAGCAAAACATGCACATTCAGCCTATGCTTTATGCTTGTGCTTAGTTATTTATGTGTCTTTCCATAGAGCATTAAGATAATTCCCTGCAGAAACCCAGCTGGATTGGGGGCAGGAAGAGAACGTGCCACAGCAAACTGCACACTCTAAGTAGCAGTTAAACTGCTTGAGACCACTTTTGTGCTTTCAAGAGCCTCCGCTCAAGTGTTTTCACCAGGCTTTCCATGTCTAACAGCCTCATGACATGGGAATCAGTAATGCTTCTTCAGTGTACTTTAAAAAAAAGTTAAACATCTATAAAGCAAGGCCTCCCATACACCAGATGGTCTAACCTCTCGAGTGCCAAACTCCTTCTGTGTCAGGCAGCCCAATTAAAGGGACATTTATAGCAGCATGCCTCTCTCCACTGCGCCCTGCCTCCCACTTCAGCCCAAATGTCCCAAAGGGTAATTGCTCAGCACACAATTACAAACACCAGTTTGCCGTGGCTCTTTCTCCCCAGTCTCTAATTGGGGCAAACTATGATGATGGTTAATCTAACTCCTGGGTCTCA
This sequence comes from Hirundo rustica, assembly GCF_015227805.2. Taxonomy (NCBI): domain Eukaryota; kingdom Metazoa; phylum Chordata; class Aves; order Passeriformes; family Hirundinidae; genus Hirundo; species Hirundo rustica. Next base: position 9,150,001 of record NC_053468.1, on the reverse strand, counting down.
ATGAAGAAAACTGTTAAAAAGAGAAGACCTCAGAGTAAACATGAAAATCTTCAGCTAACTAGCATAGCTCCAGATCTCCTGATTAGGATCACTGTGTTTTAGCCTCTTGAGATGCAGCAAAGGTCTCAGTCATTTCCAAAAGACCAAAAAGCAGACGTGGCAAATAAATGGCAGAAGAAAAATCATTGTATTCTAGAGGTGTGCCATCACTGAATTCAGATGTGCTGCATTATAACAGAGTGCCTTGGGCAAGTCTAACCTATCACACCAGCCAGTCCTCACAAAATGCATCAGCAGTCCCACTTCCCAAGACCAGGAGCACCCACAGCCAGCCTAGGGTGGGACCAGCAGGACACCAGCAGGTCCCTGTGTCTGAGGAGGACCAGCCAGGGGCAGAGCTGGGGGTGATCAGTCACAGCAGAGGACCAGGCCAGCAGGAGCTGCTGAGGCTCAGGACAGCAGAGCAGCCAGGGAGAGGTTTTTGTGCAGCCCTGGCCAGTCCCAGTGCTCCCTGAGGAACCAGGGCCATCTCCTCCTCACACACTTCTCCTGAGGCTCTCTGCACATGGGATGTGTGTGGTCACTCCAGCCATACAGAGCTTTTGGGCATGAGGTCAGTGGAGACAGAAGGGTTGGTGAGCCCTGCTTCACAGCTTGCTGAATGTCTCCAGTTCTTTTTCCAGCCTACAGGAGCTACTTCCGTCCCTGATGTACACAGGGGAAATGGTAGTACAGCGCTTCCAAACTCTGCCCAGGAGCCTCACAGCAAAGTACAACAGACTTGAACTTAATGTCTTGACACCCTCCTAAGTGAGAACGCCCACTTAGCTCAGTTCTAGCTCTGGTTCTGGGGGTGGAGGGTGACAGTTCTTCACAACAGAAGACGGTCAGGCTGCTTCTGAACAGGTCTGAGGTACAAAGCAACACAACTTCCTCCCATCCACCACAACAACAACATCCATTCCCCAAAAACAACAGCGTTTGCAAAGAGCGGCGGCTTTAATGCCCGAGAAAGGATTGCTGAAAAAGGCAATCAGACACTTAGGAAAACATAATCCCCTTCATCCCCAAGTGCGTGTTTCTGAGGTGATTTACTGTATTATGATAAAGGGAATCTCACATTCAGAGACTGCAGGCTGGAAGACAGGGCATTACACACACCACAGCTCTTTTGATGCTGCTTCAGAAGGAAGAGACTCTTTCCTCCCTGCTGCTCAGAGGAGCGCTGGCAGCACAGGCAGGTTCTCGAGAGGTGGCCTCCTTCTTCAGGGCTGCTGGATTCAGCAATTTAAAGCAGATAACGAGAAATGACTGGTTATTTTAAACTAGCTGTAGCCTGTACTGAAGCAAGGAAAACGACTGATGAAAGAGCTTCCTCCTACTACTCTGTAATGTTGCTGTGGGGTAATATTTGCTGCTGAGACAAAACCAGTGATATCTTGTGGGTGGAAGGACAGTAACACTTAGAGACAGAATAAAAAACTACACTCCTCATGAAATGAGTTTCATTCCCAGCTCAGCATCAATTGATTCTACTAGAAAAAAAACAACTGACTGATCAGTTTAGAGTGGAGTCTTCACCAAAAGCACAATTTATTACTACAGGCTTTACTAGTATCACTCTGTAGGCTTCCAGGTATGTGAAATTAACAGTTAAATACACAGTGGCAGAATTAGCTGGGAGTTTCTTAAGCGCCTTGGAAAGCACAGACTCAATTTAAGTGCAGAGTTGTTCTTGTTATTACTATCAAAATTGAAGCATTCATTTAACATGTGGGATATGCTAAAAAGGAGTGACAGGTGAGTGCTGCCTATCAAAAAGACTAAAGGGAAAGGATAACATTTCTTAATCAGGAGGATTAAATGCACCACATCATCATTCCAGGTATTAGCTAGTTTTTGGCTACTTACAGAGCAGAGCAGCTTATTGTGTGTCTAAAACCCCAGCATCACAGAAAGCTGTTTCAATCAGCATTACATTCTCCAGTTGAGAGGCTCTCCTAAAAAGCTGTTAAGGGTTAAGTTTGAAACAAAGCTTTGAAAATGTGCCAAAGTCATCCCACTTCCACACTCATCTTGCTCTTTTGACCATGTTGATCAGTGTGATGAGATTTAACATCCCAGCCTTGAGCTTGTGAGAGAACCACAGAGCTGGAACTTAGTTCTGCAGGTTCAGTCTCCTCTGAAAGTATTCACCCTGCATGAAGCTTTTAGTAATTTCTAAAACCTTCAACTTACACAGGAGGATCAAAGGACAGACAGAAAGAGAATCCAGTCTCCACTCCCTGCCTTCTTTTCCTCTAGACAGATGAGCTCCACCCAACACAACTTTTATGAGGGAAGCAGGAAAAAGAAGTAGTCTATACTTTAATCAGTGTGGGTGCATGAAGAACATTTCAGCAGGTGCATTTCCAACTGCTTTCTCGACTTCTGTCTCCCATTCTGAACAGCAGCAGCCTCTCCGAGATCTGCAAAAGTGAGCCATAAACCTCATGAGAAGGAATTTCCCTTGGGAGATCCACCACCTCCGGCTTTGCTCCGAGTCAGAGACACCGCAGGAACAATTCCCTGTGGGATTGAACATTCCTTCCCTGCAGGAAAGCACAAGTGCAGACATACAGAAAGGAGTGGGAGGTGGAAGATGGGGGACGAAGTCCAAACTTTTTCATCCGTGAAGGAAGATGCACATTTCTGTGTTTGAAAGAGGCTGTGGGAGAAGGTGGGCAGGACTCTAATTGCATCCAGATTGGTTTGTGCTTCCTCACTTCATCCAGCTGGCAGGTCTGACTGTCAGTGCCCTCAGCTCTCCAGCCCTGCACCAGCTAATTGTGGTCCTTACAAACACACCCCCAGATCTAACTTGACACAATGCTGGATAATTGGCACCTCAAGAGAACAGGGAGAGATGGGCACTGAATGTGAATTACCTCCTGCACCTGCAGCAGGAATATCCTCTGAGAGAGAGGCTGAAGTCACTGGCAGGGAGCTTGCCCTGAGCCCAGGGACACAGTGACAGGTTTGCAGACAAAATGATGACTTAATTTTCCCAGTGCTGCCAGTCTAAAGGTCCTAAACCCAAATATTCCCTGACAGGAAAAAGAAGGCCAAAATGAAAGCCAAGCAGTGGGCTTGGGCAAGAGAAGGGGGGTGTGGAGGGGTACAGAGAAATAGAAAAAAATAGATATTTAATAGTGAAGTTTAGACTGTAAGTGAAAAAAAGAATCACAAAATTCTCACTCTGCCGCCTTGACGGAGCTCACACTGTGCTTGTGCATTTCTGTTGGCTGTCAAATGGAAAAATATAAGTGGGACATTCAGCTCTTGAATCAATGTTTATTCGATAAGGTCAGCGCCAGAAAAACAGGCTTCAGTCTCAAGTGTAGGAAAAGACTGAATAGCTGCATACAAACAACAGCAACACATCTGCACTTTGCCCACACTTCCCATCCTTCCCTGCAGAACTGACCCAGCCCTGCAGAGAGGCTCAAGCAGGAACTCTGTCACCTCAGGCACAGGGCAGGGAGGGCTCACTGCTCACAATAATGGCCACAGCACACTGGTTTGCACAAAAGAGAGCAGTTTCTGGTTTACTCAGAAATATTTAAGTGCAGGATAAATCAGCACAGCCCAGGGCACAACAGCTTTCCAGTCTGTCTTTATCCTCCACATCCTCACACTCACATCTGGCTCTGGCACCCTGGTTCCATCTCCCACTGCTTTTCCCTGCATACCTTTAAAGAAACTAGACCTTTTCCAATCATCAGATGCAGCACGTGACCCCTAAGGACGTAAAAACCTTGAAAGCAGCTTAAGAGATGTGCAGCACACCTCAGAGAGGAGGCTCCAGCCACCCATTCTCCCTGGGGGACAGCAGTGGTGGCACAGAGCCACTTCAGCAGTACCTGCTGCTGGTGGCTTCTGGTGGGGCTTTAAGATCCTTGCCTCCAGGGCATGAGCAAGCTGATCCAGGCTGGATGATGGAGCCTGACTGGAATGAGCCCAGCTAACTGGAACTCTCGCATTGCAAACAAGGTGGGGAAGGCTTTGAGGGGGAGGATGTCCTCTGGGTTAAGAGACAGTGAAACAGCAGAGCACAGGGACTTAGCACAGAAAGCCAAGAGAAATGTAAGCAGAGCAGGAGACGCAGTAAATGGAAGGAAAGAAAAAGATCAGAATTGGTGCTGGGCAAACAAGGAGCAATCTTTCCCTCTGAATGTGACAAGATGGCTCTGAATAAATAATGAGAACATAGCTACATAAAGGTCACGATCTCTGTGCAAACCCCCCACTGCCATCGGGAAAAAAATCCATTACAGACTGAGATTTCAGGAGCACTGAATTTTATATCCTGGTCTGCAAGCTTGAATTTTATAAAATATGATTGTTTCTTTAAGTCTCTGTTTTTGACACTTTATCCACACTGATACTTGCTAATCTTCTACATTCCCTCTATTGTTATGGAAGATCCCCTATTCTATAATGATGCTGCCAGTTACAGTAACTCCCTGAAAAGAAAACGACTTGATTTCAAAGAAACAAAATAGATTTTTGTGTTCTAAAAGTACAAAAAAAAATTCAGAGAAAGGCAGAAACAGATGGCCAGTCACTAATAAAGAGTATTTTCACTAGTAAAGAGTATTTCAGAGGGCCTATTATCTATTTTCAAATGCAATTTTCACGTTCAAGTGTATCGGAAAGTCCACAGAATTTTGATTATTAAGGGCCAGACCCATGAAGAAAATGTAACCTAGGCACATCTGTGAATTTTAGCAGTGGTCTTCTATTACACATTTGTCACCCATCTATTGAAATCCTTGGAGGCTGTTTGAAGCAGTTACTTAGAATCCAAGCAAAGGCCCACAAAAGGCAGGCTTTAATGCAGGTTGCACTGCACCATCACACGGGAGTTCTTTCCTATTCTTTGTTACTCTGCTGCTTTTTGGGAAAAAGATTTTTTCAAAGCAGACACCTGAATTGGCCCAGCGATGAAATCTGCATCATGAAACTCTGGCAAGGGGAAAAGCCTCCATGAATGACAGCACAGTACATTGTATTTCTGCTCCACCGGTACTCATATTAATTATTTAGTGACACTACCTCAAGCTATTATTTCCTTACAACCAGCGCTTCTTGACTTCCAAGAACTCAGGCAAACTCCATAAAATACAAGAGCAATTAACTTTGTTGGGAGGAAAATAAGTCTAAAGTCAGGTTGCTCTGGTGACAGAAGTGGCTCCCACGTGTCCCAGAGGCTGATCCTGTCTCTGGTGTGATGAGGCACAGCAGAGAGGGCTGCTGCTCAGGGACTGCCCCAGCTGAACACATCCTGAGCTGCACAGCCAATAAATTACACCAGGATCATACACTGGCCCACGTGGACTCGATTGTTTGTGTTAGGCACGATTAATGAAGGAGAAGAAGCCACGTGATGCAGTTTGTGATAGTTCTAAGATGCACGTTTAAAGAGAAGAAATGGAAAAAGCTACAAGAATCTCTTTGACTGCATTTAACATTCTAAACTTTGTCTTTTTTTTTTTCCACTTCTGACAATCAGAAAAGCCCTTCTCCTCCTTATAGACATAGAATAGAAATATTTAGTCTGCAGTGAGACTTTACAGGCATTTGCCTGTTCCTTAGAACCCAGGAGGATGCACGAACTCACACACCACAGCTCAGCAGCTTACAGGGTACCCAAACATGCTCCAGCCACACCAGTGAGCTTCCACCAGTCTTACAGAAGCAAAACTAGCATCCCAATCCCTGATGTCTCATTCTTGGGAAGATATTCCCCACAAAATGACGCGAAAAAGTAAGGTAATAGAAGCACCACTCTGCACCTCCCTGCAGCTGTTTGTATGCTCTTTTCTCATGTAATTTTGCTGGTAACAGGATAGCAGAGAAGACTGCTTTGGCAAGGAGCAGACCGAGGAGAAGCCACACCAAGGAGATGGTGCCTAAAGCCCCCCAGGAGCACAAAACAGTTTTCATATTGTTAAACCATTTTCTTAAGGAGGAACACTAGGACACAAAAAGACAAAAAAAATCAAAAGCCACCTCTGCCACAAGAAAAGCAACATCTGTTTCACTATCCCCCCATGCTCAGGTACGTGATGGCGAGGAGGAGGAGGTAAAGAACACCACGGGTTTTCAGACACTGGTCTGACACAATGCTGCCACGTGTGTTCACAGGCTGAGCTCCCCAAAGGCTCCGAGGAGGAGCTGGGGGCTCTGGTAACTGTTTACAGAGGGAGAACAGTACAGTGAGACCAAATGATCTCCCTGATGTCACACAGGAAGCCTGTGGTGAAGGAGGGAGCTGAACACATCTGGCTAACATCAGCTCCAGAGGTCAGCACGGGGAAGGGAATGAGATGCCTCCGTGCCAGAAGCTGAGTTTCATAAAGCAAACATCACACAGAAGTTGGAAAAAAAAATCACTGCAGTGAATCACACTCGCTCAGTATTCAGAGACACGCTCACGTTACAACCACAAGCACTTATTTAATTAGAGAAATGATCTAATTGAGATGCATCCCAAATTGCCTCTGATACAACACAAGCAATAACGTACGTAGCTAAGAAAATATGTAGGTTATGAAGGTGTCTGGGTTTGTGCGTGTGAGGGAAGGAACAAGGGTAAATTGTCAGACTTGCTCAGCAATAACGCTGAATACATTTATTAAACACAATCAAATTTTACAAGGCACTGAAGTGACAACACCGTAGCAGTGGAAAAGTGCAAGCAGCAATAAATATCTTGCAAACACAGAGGTCACGGGCCCAGGTGCTTACGAGCATGGGAAGGGTGGCTTACTGTAAGCAGGATGCTTCAGTGCCTGAGCAGCGAGCTCTCTTTTCTTGGAGAAGGGGTGAAACAAGACAGGATGGATTATTATTTAATTTATCGCAATAAATCAGGAGTCAAAGCAATTCAAAGGAATTTGTACCTTATCACTACGTAAAGAAAAATCAAACCTCTATCATTTCAGATCTAAATACAATTACAGGAACAAAATAGCTTTATGTTCAAACCATCTAACTGAGCTTGACAGATGGATACTGTTTATATCCATTTGTATTTATTGTACATAGTAAAAGACTGCAGCTGTTCTGTCAACACCTAGCTGCTTCCAGGGTGTTTGGAGCTGTATATAAATGCAACAGAATTTTATGGATAAATATATTCCATGGAATAAACACGGTGAAGGTACTGTGATATAACACGTATTTACAATAACAACCATAATACCTTGAACTGGTTCCTGTGGATCTTTAAGCACTTCACCAAAGCGTGGATAAATCACGTGCATTCTCACCCTACAGACACAGAATTAAAACTTGGAGATTAAGTGCTGCCCAAGGATGTCACAAGAGCTGGGTGTGAGCGATGGGATTAAGCCAGGCCTGGGGCCGCAGGCTTTGTCCCCAGCGCTTCCCCTGCACCCAGAGCCAGCTCAGGGAACACCCCAGAACCCCCTGCCTGTTTCATCCCGCACTGTGGGGCACCCCAAGACAAACCCTGGCCATGCTGTCCATCACCGGCCCTGACAGCTCATTCCTGCCTCAGGAACTCCGGGCAGAGCCTCTGCCTGACAGGGATCCACCTGCACTAAACCTGCCCCCACCAGCCAGACGATGAGAAAGAGCCCCAGAATTAGCAGAGGTGTAACCCCACACCTCAGCAGCGAGGTTTTGCATTCCCATGAACTCGTGCATCATTACTGCTCCTCCCGTCAATCGCACGCGCTGCAAGCCAAGGCTTTCAGCGCTGCACGTGGGGATGAATGCTCCCAGCCCTGAGCTTCTCCTGGGGTTTCTCCTGCTCCGAGCCCTGGGACGTGCTGGACTTTGTCTGCCCACTGTGCAGGGTGAGGAATAACTGCACCACTGCACGTGGCTGAGCTTCAGGAACTTTCTTTCTTTTACAATTCACAAATAATTGTGGAGCGTGTTCCATCGCAGTCTGTGTTTACAGAACTGGGTAATAACAGAAAGGGAAGACATTAGCTGGGGGAGAAAAAAAAGGAAATTTTAAACTGAGGGCTGGGAGATGAAACAATCTGAGGATAAGACTTTTGTGGGAGTTCTCTGGAGGCAGTTATTTTAGGTTCCTGAAGCTCCTACCAAGAATTTCAGTGCAGGAAATGGAGCATTTTTCCTGCTAGAAATTGCTCCCTTACCTTCATAGTCCCTACACCCCAGGCTGTCAAAGTGCTGTGTAACCTACTTTAGTGTTTTTCAGAAAACACAAACAAATTTTATGGAGCTCTCTGGACAGGAGGAATGGAAAGATTTTACTGGGAGAGAAGAGCTGTTAATCTGGCAATGAGAAAGATGCTGGAACACACTAGAAAACAGACCAGAAATGAAATATGACTTATCTGGAAGCAAGCACACGAGTAGAAATGGGGAGGAGTAGCATGTGGAGGGGAATACAACTTCCTTTCTGCCTGAATTGCTAAACAATCAGTCATTTCTAAGCAGTGTGAAATCACAATGTTCATTTTAAAATCATCATCAACTCATAGCCAAATTCTTTTTTAATAAAAAGGGATATCCTCATCTCCATTCTATGCCTGTGGAAGGGGCAGCATAGCAAGGGAAAGGAGAGCTGGTCTGCTAATCCCATCTGGCCAACACAGGAACTGAGTGCAGGCTCCCTGATTCCCAGACAAGAGCCACATCCCCAGCAGACCACCGTCATTTTTCATCTGGAAACGTGCACGTGCATGCACACAGAGACAGGAGCAGCATAACCACGGCTGTCCTGCCCTCACCAAGGCCTGAACCCTGAAATGGGAGCCATCATCTCGACAAGTGAGAGGGCACATTCCCAGTGCTGCCAGAGCAGTGTCCTGCATGTTTACAGGGCTGGGCAGCAGGGGCTGACACATCCTGGGGAAGGATCATTATCCCAGCTCTTCCCTTTCAGATCTACCCTGTAAAACCCAAATGATGCTGCTACACCAGCACCTTAAACACACACACAAAAAAAAAAACCAAACCCCCAAAAAAACATACTCTGCTGCCATCCTTCCCCACAAACATTTCCATAGCAGACAGCAGCTTCTACTTAGGCAGCAGACAGAGCAGAAAATACTGCTCGAAATGCTTTTGAAGTGGAGATGGCACTGTAAGAGCAGCTGCCTTCCCCTCCCTCCAGGGAGCGCAGATGTGGATGGGATTCTGCTCTGGAGCTCCAGGATTTGGCTTTCAAAACACCTTGAAACGTCTAGTAAGGGCTGGGCACTGGGGGTTGTGTCTCTTGTGAGAGGAGGGTATTAAGGCACTACTTACTTTCTTCTGAAGCCAGGGCTCAGCAGAGGAGCAGCATGCTCCGAGAGCTTCAGCAGAACGTGGTCAGAGCACAGCCCTGGCTGCAGAGGGGAGCTGGGCACACCCAGCACAGCAGAGAACAGCAGAACCCCTCACCTGGAGAGGGGCAGGGTACCAGTGGGCACATCCCCAGGCGGGCACCGAGCTCTGGGACACAGCAGGCATGGATGCCCTGGGAGCAGAGGCTGGACAGAGTTAAAGGAATAAAGTGGGTATTTATCCAAAGGCCTTTAAAGGATACACCTTGGGCAGTACAAGACCTTGGCCAAGGCTGCACCCAAGATAGACTCTGAGTCACAAGTTTGCACACTTGTATAAGTTTTGGTCCACTGACATATTGGGGTTAATTGTCCAATTACAGCTTCAGGTTCTGCAGTCCCACCCTCCCACTTTGCTCTCCTCAACTCGCTGTTGTTTACAATTCTTGGGCCTGAAGCTGCAATGGTGTCCTTGGTTCTGGGGCTGGCAAAGGATTGTTCTGTCTGACTGAGCTGTGAGGAGAACTTGCTAACACTTTATATAAAGTTCAGAGTTATATACTAATGCTGTACAGAATCTGGAAAATATGAAAGCTAAAACTTAAGGCATCAGACATAGCGTGTCTTAGAGCACCTTTGGAAAATAATTTGGAACAAAACAAATCTACAAAGACCCTTGAAGTTGTTTGTTTCTGCTCTAAGTTCTGCAAATAACAAACAAGGTGTCTGTACAGAGGTTCCAGCCAACAGCTGCCATTAACATACATAAATCTTCCGTTCAAAGGAAGCCTCCAGCAGTCAGTTTTTCTGTCTTAATTTGATTCTTTTGACTTTTCCATCCTGTCTGTTTTCATCTTTCCTCATTAAAAGGATTTTTTAAGAAAAGATTTTTTTTTAAAAAAAAAAGGCAAACACGGCTAATTATTTTAATGAGCTACCAAAAAAAAAAAATAGTTGCTTTCTACTCTGAATATAAGCAAATGTCAACATTGCATGGGGAGCAGAGACAGCACAGCATCTTATTACTATACCATCAGCTCCTATATTTGATTAATGAAGACTCACAGGACTAATTTTACGCTGCTTCATTAAAAGCCTGGGGCAATTAGCATAAAGGTTAGACTACTACATTATTAAAATGTTATTTTTTTAACAAAATAATTTGCTTCTTTTCCTTTCCCTTTGGAAAAAAAAAAAAGAGCACACACTAGACAGACAAAAGGAGTTGCTGTCTTTTTCAAATTCTTATGTAGAGAAACATGAATTGCTAAATCTCATCAAGGATTTTAGCAAAGCAGCTGCCCAGTCTCTACAAAAGGGCAAAGGCAATGCTCTCCTGTAAAGCAGCACACAAAGGGAACAAACAGCCTTTCTGCTCACAGCACAGGGTGGTGATAAACTTAAAATTCAGCCAGCACCTAGAGGGAGGGGGAGAAATGGCTCATTCCAAACAGCACATCCATTTCTCACACAACTAAACCTGTCTTGCAAACCTCTCCAAATGATGATCAAAGGTAAAAGCGCATATATGCAACACTGCAAGAGCTGAAGTGTACATCATAAAAAGGCACAGGCATCTCCTATTCTTTGAGGCTTTATTGAGAGAGCGGAGGAAGAGCTGCTTCTGAACTCGCAGGTGAGCGAATCTCGAAAAGCACAACGCCGGCAGCCTCGCCGTGCTGCTGATTCAGCATCCTGCTGGACAACACAACAGAGCGAGGGTCAAACCACTTCACCATTTCCCTGCTCCCTTCTTCCTCTCCTTCCTCAGGTTAGCAGCTCTCTGGAAACCACCTTCCTCCCAAGCCTCCACCTCCTCCTCCTCTGCTACAGCCCCAGGAACGGAACAAAAACATAAAAAAGCAGCAGCGGCAGCCCTAAGGAACAGACTCGATGAAAAAGAAAAGCTAACTGCCAGACAACGCTTCAGTCTGCTGCGGAGCCGCTCGGCACGTGGGAGGATTGCCAAGACGTGCACAAGGCTCTGCCTTGCAGCGCCTGCTGGCACTCGAGGGGTTAAAGCAATGGAAGCCAGGCCTGCTGGAGAAGCACTACAGCAGGAAGAAAGAGTTACAAATGATTTTTCTTGGCAAAAGCAGCTCATTGGAATAGTAGAAGGATTGTGCTTGCTCCTCGTATATAAATGCCAAAATGAGGCTTGCTGACACTTTCCTGGCACGCTGCAGCCCTGCCAGCAGCCCAGCACTTCGACCAAACTTTTGGAGGGACAGAAGGACACACGAGGCGTTTTCTCCCCAGTGACCAAACCCTCCTCTCAAGGGGCAGGATCCAGCTTTTAATGGCAAGCACCCATCCACCAGCACCCCGTGGATCCAGCTCCGCTCTCCCTTTCCACAGCAATGCCTGATTTTTGTGGCCAGTGTTTGGGGATGGGGCTCTGTGAAGCATGCATGAATTCTGGGGCATCCTGCTGGGGAGAGGGGCATTCATGAAGACTACTTCCAGACAAGATCAAGTCTGCCAAAACATCAGAATTTCGCAACCTGCTTTCCCAGCAGCCAGGCTTTTCCCTTACCCTGCTCTCCAACCCTGAAGTCGTCCTGGCTAAGAACTGGCAGGGAGTTAAAGGTAATCCTTTCCCTGGTCCTCCTTCCCAGGGTACACAGCCCAGCAATTTACAGGCCTTGAGAGCCGGAAGCTCCATCCAGATCATCATGTTTAATAGACACTAATCTTCCTAAGGGTCTAATCCCCTTGTACTGCTTCTTTAGACTCGCACTTCTGACTTCCACAGAAGTTTCACGTGACTTTTGTAACATCATTTTGCCCTGCTAGAAGAACAAGAAAAGGAAAAGAAGGAAAAAAAGAGAAATGCTTATCAATTCCAATTCCCATCAGACTTCCACGAACTGATAGGATTTAATTATTCCCTGTTTCATCATATGAAAAAGTGGCTCCACAGCCAGTGCAGAGGTTCATGGCAGGGCTTTAAGAAGATGAAGGTCAAATGGCTATTTTGGGAGTAATTAGCTTGTTCAAAGGCACATGTGATGCAACCTTGGCTCTTGCCTGCAGGCTGCTCTGGTGCCTTGAACAGCGGTAGCTGAAGTGTCTTTGCAGCTGAGGAAAGGAGGTGATCCCCCAACCTGTGCCAGAGGAACTTCCCTTTCCTCATTCCAGGTTCATCACCTCCTGCCACCTCTCTCTATATGGAGCTGTTCTCTCACACAGATTCAGCAGCCTGCAATGTCTAGCATTTTGCTCTTCTTTTTGATTTCTCCTTTTTCCCTTGTAGAGATGGATTTTCTTTTTTTGTTCCTGACAACCTACAGCCCAAACCAACCTCTTTAGCTCTCCAACAGTAATGACAATACATGCCTGGAACTTCTCCAAGTATCACTGTGTACACTCAGATGACTATTCTTATAAAGGCAACTGAGAGAACAACTTCTTGCCAGTGGATTTATATCAGGCTCCCCAACTCCAAAAATACACATTTGCAAAGTGGAAGGGAGGAATCAGTTCTCTGAGATCACCTGCTGCAGCCTTGCACCACGAGTGGCAGCTCTCTCACAGTTAGCTTGGTTCTTCGAGAGCCCCCACAATGCCAAACATTAAACCCCCAAAACCTCCACATCCCTTCAAGAAAATAAAATTGGCTAAAACCTATGAGACAAAACTGTAACTAATTATAGCAAAAGAAACAGAAAATCTTTACTGGTTTAACTTTTTTTTTTCCCCACCAGACTTTGATTGATTTCTGCACCAGGATTATTAGGAGCAACTCCCATTAGTTGTAACTTTTTTTTTCCCACATCCACATCAGAAATCCACGGTGCCTTGCAGCAATGCCCACTCAGACTGGAAGGGTTTATCATGAAAAGATCACCTCACATACTCATCCCCCAGCAAGTGTCCTTAGTGTGATCCAGCAGAGCAGGGATGCACAAAGAGGAAATGCTTGCAAGGCGGTCAGTTTTGTGTAAATATTTACATCCAGCACCAGGCTTCCAGGACTGTCAGACTGCTTTACAAAATAAAGACGCATTTTCCCTGCTTACAGCCTGGGGAGGAGGAGAGCCACATTCTCAAAATATCAGAAGGCAAGATACTGTGCTGCAAGTGGGAGCTCAGCTTGGACCTGCTATCTCCAGGATCAGAATCGTATTAGCAGAAGATAGGGAGGGGAAAAAAAAATAAAGATCCAAAGAAAAGCTCACTGTGCTGCTGTTGCAGAAATGAGAAATTCAATACTACAGCCCGGGTTGTTAGGAGGAGGAAATGGTGTGATGGCAAAGCAGAGAAATCTACCAGAAAAATCATCAGCACTGAGGGAAATGTCATCCCCATCACTGAAGAACACCCTGAACTGCCCTGATCTCACAGCGCCCTTTTACAACAACATTGCTGGGCCTGGAAGCTCAGCAATCAGTCTCATAAATTTTCAGTTTTCAAATCCAGGCAGGAGGTTTGTTTTTCTTGAGCAATGTGCCATTGCTATTTTGTGCTGTACAGCTTCCAGTATTTTCTTAAGTGTCTTGAGAGGCTCGGCATGAAGGGCACTGTGGAATTGGAGCTTTAACTGATTGCTTCCAACTTCTGCCTCATAACCTCCCTTCAAAATGAGGGATTTCAGCAGCAAGAGATGCTCCTCTCCCTGCACACGAGGGGCACTGCAGCACACACCAACAGCAAAACGTTTCAGCAGTGCCGTGAGCAGAGTCCCTCCTGGCAGGGTGGTGACCAACATCTCCATCCACCGAGCCCCACCAGTGGCTCCAGTTTAGAACAGAACCCTCAAAGCCTCACCCTTCCCTATGCCCACATCACAGGGCACACTGGATATTTCTCTTTCAGCCAGCCAGCTCCACGGACTGGCTGACAGCGTCCCTCCCTACGGAGCGGCCACGCACAACCACGTGGGGAAGAACTTCTCCAGCTACCAGAGAGGTCGGCCTCAATCCCAGCTTCAAATTCACTAACGAATGAACACGCCAGAGCCCACTGAAATGAGCTCAGCTAATTGGAGGTGTTGGGGAATGACTAATTCATGACTAGCCATGGCCAGGCAAACTCCTTCCCTGCTTGCAGACCAGCGTGCACCATCCCCAGCTGCCATCCTGACCTGCAGGTCAGATCCACGGCATCGCTGGGAGCAAGGAGCAGGGATAAAGGGAAAGCAGTATAATGCTTTCCCCCATTAACACTTGACTTTGGGCACAGAGCGTCACACTGTTCTTTGTCCAGCATCTTCAAAGATTTTTGAAAGAATATCCTAATTAATCTGTGGAGGAATTCAGGCAAGACTGCTTTAAGCATTCTCAGCTTAAAAATGCAGTGTTGTCAAGCATTTTCCTTCTTGCTATTTCACAACGTTCTCATGTGTTTGAGGCTATTATACAGGAGCATAAAGCATCAATAAACCCCCAGATTATGCAACAGCATTAAAACACATAGTATTTGGGGGCTCCACAGTATTATTATTTAATGATAGTAATTTTCCTGCCTTTCATGCAGAAGGACCCTGCAAAGTAGCAGTTCTCCCAAAATAGAAGAGCAGCTGCTGTGAGATGGGACAAAGCAGGGGAGAAAAGGAAATGACAGCTCTTGTCCATAGGAAGATACTACTGAAATTCAGCTCAGTGGGATGAATCCAGAATTCACTGGAGAGAGCATCTGAGGATTTTTGCTTATCAAAGTTTTGCTGCTGCTCCACAGACACAAACCTAATAGCCAGAGTAGTAATATTAATCATCATCATCAAAACAAGCCTTCTGGGCATACTTGCCTTGTCACTTCTTATGTAAACTGATCATATCTCAGTGACAGCCCTGGTCACTTCCAGAGCAACTTCCACCCAATTGTGTCAACACATCTTATAACCATTAACAAATTATGCTGTGTTTTGAATGACAAGATAACAAATGTTATTCTCCTTTCATGTCAGGATTCAAAGTTGGCTTGTAAGAGAATTTGGATCAATTCTGCTTAAAAAAAAAAGAAAAGAAAAAGGAACCACAAAGAACAAACAATGGAAAAAAAAAAAAGTCAAAGTTATGTGAGGTGATCTGTGAAGGACTTGAGTCTTGGTGCTGCAGCTAAGAAACCGATTAGTGCCTGGTTTAGGAGAAAATCAGAAGCAGCAATAGATCCTTGTGCTAAAACAGAGCCCAGACACTTCCCAGAAGGGACCTGAGCTGTGCAGCACATGCAGAGCTGAGGAGGGGCTGGCTGAGGGATGTGGGCTCAGTCACACACACGATCACCCACGAGAACAGGTCTATTGCCCTCTGCTTGGTGCAGGAACTAAAAAACCTGCCAAGGAACAGCAGCTTTCCCACAAATAAATACACCACTGTCAAGAAAGGGAAGGCCTCCTCCCTGCTTCTCTCCTTTTGCTTATTTTCCGTTAGTCACAACACAAATCAAACTGCCAGGCTGCCAAGGCCTCCAGGGGAGTCAGCAGTCCTGCTCCCCCTGGCAGCACCAGCCCAAGGAGAGCTTTGGGACGGTGGCCCCACTTGGGGACAGCCCCACCAGCTGCTGTCCCTCGCTGCCCTGCCAGCCAGGGCCCCCAGCTGGGGACAGCACCCAAACTCAGAAGTGGCTCATGCACCACCAACACAGCTCGGGGTCACAACCAGGATCACCCAGCCCAAGCAACCCACCTGCTTGATACTGCACGACCAAAATACACAAACCCCCAAATCATCAGGCACTTGAAAACTTGTGGGTTGACATTAAGCACTTGATTTGCTCAAAATCAAAAGCGTGAAGTGATGCAGAAATTAACATTTTACTTGTCCAGGCTGGGGTATTGCTTTAGACACGGTGCTGCACTGCTATTTGCTCTAGGATTTATTTAACAGCTAGATAGAAATAAGCTGGCCTTCAAAGAAGAGCTTGAGTCTTCTCTTTGAGAAAACAACTGAAGTTTTATCTCAGTACTATATTATTTTCTTGAATCCAGAAGAGGAGGAGGGTTCAGTTTCATAAGAAATAAAATCAAGAGACTGAACTTGCAAGTATTTGAGCTTTACTCTCGTCTTATGCAGGAATTAATTTTATCACATAAATAGACATAGATCTCTCACTTCCTATTAACTCCTAAGGAGTAAGAGTTAATCTTGAAACTACTACTGAAGGGAGTCACCTTAACATCATTTTCATCTCTGTAGATAAGGAGCTCAGACACTGATCTGAGTCATGTGGTGATTAATGCATTTCATAAATTAATTGGTTCCTAAACTAACTTATATTCAGAGGAGTTTGTAGAATATGCTTGCAAAAGGAGAGCAGAGAAACCTTATCTATCTGTATGGAGCTGGTTGGAGTTTGCATCTGGGCCCCTGAACATTTTATCTGCTCTGTTAATACCAGCATCCAAGTTCCCCCCAAATCCTACCCGTAGACATCTTTCCTCACAACTACATTTAGTTAAATCTGATGACAGCCAGTCTCTTACCAAAGACAGACAGGCTCAGCTATCAAGCAGACAAGTATCTGAAGGAGTCCATATGCATTTAGACTTTACAAACACCCAGTTTGAGATGGAGGCTCCTATTTTATATTTTACCAAAGAGAAACTTAAAACTCCATTGATGATGGTGTAGCAGTGATCTAACCACTAAAGCTGCCTTCGCTCACAGGTATTTTTCTCAACAGTAGATTTGCTCATTTAGTTTTCAATTTGAGTTTTGAAACACGGGGAATCGTTTCATTGGCCATTGAAAAATAACCCACACATGAAGGGACCCCAATTTTTCCACATTCATTAAATACCACTGTGTTTTCAGACATTCCCTCATCTGAGAGAGAGAGGAGCGGAAACAATGGCAATGCTTTCTGTAAAGCCCTTCCCTTTCCTATCAGTGCTCCAGCTATGTGCTACAGCAATTGCCACATAATTTATTTAACTTCAGAACTGGTGTGCAAATAAGCTTTTGGATGCCAGCCACAGAGGACTCTCAAAGACAGAAACTATGAAGACTTTTTCTTCATTAAACACCCTCAAATCAATGTCACAAGCAGTGATACCCAAGCACACATGGGATTGGGGTCAGGAAAGGATTTCTTATACTCTGCCCACTTTCTGCTTAACACGTTTACCTTTGTGCACTGCACCTTTGGGGTTTTGCTTTGTTACTCACAAAATAATGTTAAATGCTAACAAATCAAATCCTTATGAAAACATGAACTTGTCCCGCTGGTTTCCTCTCCACCTCAAACTTAATTCTGTACACAAAATCACCTCAATGCAAACCCACTGAAAGAGTTTTAGGCTTTTTCTAAATTGATGAGATGTATGAAAGCCCAATTCAAACCATTCATCCGGGGCTGACTCTGGAAATTCACTCAGGCTCACCTCACCTGGGTACTCTGCATGTTTGCAAACTAAGCAGGGTTTAGAGGAGGCATTGCAGCTTTGGTGGAAAGAGCACTGGACTCCCACTCGTGGCTTCATGCAGCCAGGCCAGGGAACTGAAACGTCATTTCAGTCTGTACCTGTTTCCCAAATACACAACGTTAGTGCCAGCCCTGTGCAGCACTAGGAGCCTTACCCGGGACAGTGACACAGGAAAGAGAAGAATTACTTAAAGGACAGTTAGAACAAACCACACTTGAATAGATTTTTTTTTTTAATTTGAAAACAGTTTCTTTTTCCCCTAGATCTGACATTTAGGAGAATGAAAGCTTGTTCCCATTCACAGCCACACGAAGAGCTGCAGCAGTTTAAGTAAGATTTTATGGAAAGGGTAAAATTGCACTGATGCAATAGAATTGATTGAGAAAATTATTTCATTAAAATGGTGCAGTCGACTCATGTAGGAAATATTATTTTGATTTAGGGATATCAATTTAGCGTAAATCAGCAATAAAACCATTTAAGATTGAGGTTTATCACTGTGGTTTTCTTGTCTAGGGAAGAGTGTAAAAGAATACAGCTGAGAATAGCATTAGGAAGAAACAGAAGCATGAGAGCTCATGAGAACAAGAGCTGTGAAATCTAGAAATTACTTTCAATTAGTAACTGCTAAAACAGAAACACTTCTGCCTAGTGTATCCACGTATGAACTATTCCAGTCTGCTGGAAAGCACGTGGCTGAGGCAGGATAGTAAAGCAAGAGATCAGGCATACCAAGCTAGATTAAATAATATTTTTATCCCACCAATACAATCTTACCCAGGCAAACCAGCTCCTCCCTCTGGGCTGCCTGGTCTGGCACCGTATTTCTGGTCAAGGAGCTTTTTCTCCAAGAAGGAAAGTTGCACATCAGACTTAAGTGGAATCTGGCCCAGTTCCACAAGAGGAGGTTTTTAGGGAACCTTGAAAGACAACGCTAAAAGCCTCCTTTCTTTCCTCCATTCTTATGAGAGCACTCCAAGAAAATCAAATCTAATTCTGTAAGACAAGCAAAAGGAACAGGAGTGAAGATGGGTAGATGAACGAACAGATGAGCTTGTCCAGCCACAGAACTACAAGAGGCTGTGAGATCTACTAAAATCTGAGCTCTTGCTACACAGCAGGCAGTGGAAGCAGGTTGCAACTGGAAGCACTTGTCATGGCAACTGTCCCCTTAAATCAGCTTGCAGAGAGACAGTCCAGTGCTCTAACATTAGTGTAAAGAAACTGCATCTCTCAAAGCCCAGAAGGTCCAATAAGCAGGGAAGGCTGGAGAAAGCCTTGCTTTCCATTTGGTTCTCCGTGGGAAGGTTTAGAAACCTTGACAAAATGGCTATATCTGCTTCATTTGGCCACAGACTTTCTTCTTCTGTAGCCCCTGCCTGTGTGTAGAGCCTGTGGACATCCTGACAGTGTGTACAGATATATAACGAGCTCCAGAGGCAAGAATTTTATTTGGCTACAGGAAGCTGAATGTTTCCAAGAAAGCAATTTTCCTTCTTGCAGTGGCCTCCAAGAGATTCGCCCATCAAAACAAAAAAGCTGTTGAATTGAGTGAGGCTACAGCCTGTGCTAACACTGAGAGCACTCCTGCAATAGCTCAAGTCCCTTTCTACTATCTTTCATCTGCTTTAGCTCAGTGTTGCTGGTGTATGAAATTTAAAGAGCTCTGAAAAAGATGTTAACGAGCCCTAAAGAGGAGAGTGCTCTTGCGATAGTCATTCCCAGGAACACCTGTGAACTATTGAGTTTAATTAGCCTACAGCTGGCACCGAGTGTGTGTGGAGAGACAGGGGATTTATTATCCGATTGCCAGGCCTTAGATTGGCTCTTCCAGCACATTTTTTTTCCTGTTTGTTTGTTTTGTGATAAAGGACACACAGAGAGCGAGGGCAATTTAGCTAACAGGGGATTCCCTCCTTGGAAAGGGTGCCAGACACGGCAGCACTTGGATGCTGGGAAGCGCCTCGGAGCGGGGGGAGCCTGGCAGGGTGAGCTGTTGGCAAGCTGTGCACCCCAGCCCTGTTATTTACCGTGTGGCACAATCCACTCCCAAACCCATACCCTACAACTACAGAACAGCTAAGGGCCCGAATTTTCATTTTGGTAACGCATTACACACCTTTTTGTTACTCCTCAGGACTCCACTTAACTCTACAGGCATCCTAAAACAAACCTAAGAGGTGGGAACAGCCTCTGCTGCCACTTTATTCTGCCATCTACAACACCCAGTGACTTTCAACACAGCTGTTTCGGCACCAGTCATGTCACAGTATCACACACAGCTGCGTGTATTTTCATCAGCAGCGGTGAATTACAGTTGTTCATCCTCAAATATCTCCAACCCGCCTGCCTAAAATCATGGCTGCACTCCCAGGTGACATCAGTTTTCTCCCCTGCCCTCCTGTTCACTAGGCAGAGTTTGAAGAGAGAAATGAAAGTGTGCCTCACACGAGGGAAATGAAAATATGCAGAAGCCAAGCAGAGTCGTACCTCAGCCCCCGGAGCAGGCAGGGCCCAGTCCCCAGGGCGGCTGGGCGCCAGCTGCACTGCAGCAGCTCACAGGCCGGGCTGCAAGCTCCTGGCATTCTCACAGAAAGAAGAAACAGTTTGGAGGCTTTTATCTTTGAATGACTTTTCTCCTACTTTGTGCTAAATTCAAAACACCTCAACAGAAACAATGCCCTACTTAAACTACAATGTACAAAGTAATTATCGTCCTGACATCATCTTTACTGACAGCAGCTCGTCTCCAGAGCTGGAGTACGAGGTGCTTCCGAAGCCGCTCGGACTTCATCCTGCCATCACCTTGACACCGCCACGTCAGCGGTGCTGACATTTCTTCTAGCTGACATTGGAGAGCCTTCAGTAAATCTGTACTGACATCTTAAATTCTCTTTTCTTCCCCCCCCATACTTTCCTCCTGTCATGTCGTCTCCATAAAATTGCCCTGCCCTTGTTTCACTTCATTTTGACATCCTATTGTTACCTCCACGGCTCCTCTTTAGGGCAGCACTTCTGTCACAAAGGCGCATCTCCAAAGGCCTGACACGGGAGCACCTGGAGAAGTGCACCAGGAGTCTCATTAAAATGAATTAAATGTCTGTGTTATCACTTCCACCCCTTCCCAGCAAGTGACTCCTCAAACCACAGCCTCACGCCGCAGCGCTGTAAAGCACTGAAGAGAGAGTAACTGCACGTCCTGTGACAGCCAGAAACCTTGCTCCAGCCTGAACCCCTGGCCAAGGGGAGGGCAGGGGCCAGTTAACAAACTGCCCAGTACCTCTCCACGTCAAGGTTCAGTGACAACTCAAAACCTTCCTGCTAAGTCTGGAACACACAACAAATCAGCCACCACACGGAGCCCCGAATTCGGGCCGGGCCAGGCCGCAGCTCCAGGGGTGACGGGCGATGTGAACACAAACACAGCTCCTACAACGCTTGTTAGTCACGGCCTGGGCCCCTGGGGTGCAGCTCGGAAGCTTCCCAAACCTCCAGCCCTGGGGAAGGCGCGGCCATGAACCCTCCCAAAGCCGAGGCAGAGCACTGCCCACAAGGAGGGACGGGACAGCACCTCCATGAGCCCGGCCCCGATGCTCTCATCAGCCTCGCTGCAGGGCTGTCCCCTCGTCAGCAGCGAGGGACCCCAAACATGGCCCCACTGTGCTCCCCCAGGCTGCAGGGAACCTCAGGGACATATGGCAGGGACCCCTTCGACACTGAATACAATGAAAATCCCCTTCAGGAGGGAACCTCAGGCCTTGTGCTGGCTCCATTTGACAGCAACAAGATGTGTTCGTGCCTGCCGGGGTGGGGAAGGCAGGGGAACAGCCTCGTGAAACCACAAGGGAGCTAAAAGCCACATATGCTTTTGGGGTGCCTAACAGATTTTATGCTTATAGAACATACACAGAAATTAAAAGTACTTTATATACATGGAGTGCTTCCTAAAATTCAGTTACTTGTCCTGAGATGTAAATAGATACCTGCTCTTGCAGCGTAATTAAGCTGTCCATGCAATTAAAAAGCACGTTGTTCTATCTGCATAATTCCATGCAGCTTTTTCTTTATGGATAGGCCCTGAAATACAATGTTTTCCTGACACTAGATTTTTTTTTTCTTTGCTTATTGATCCATATTTCTCCAAGCTGTAAAAAGCACTTACGACCCAGAAAAGCCACAAGGGCCAGACCAAGAGCCTGCAAGTTCAAACACTGATGTGGATTTCATATAGGCCAAAAACCAGACCAACGAAATGAAATCTATGTACTCCTAACTCTAAAATGAGAAAAAAAATATTTCCTGGATTCCAAATCTGCAGTATACAGTTCCATCCCCCCAAAAAAATTAAAAATAAATCCAGGCTAGGAAAAAAAAAAAAAGAAGAAACACCCTTACTGAGGAGTAATAGACATGGATATTTTATGTCAGAGATATCTATTAATCAACTTCTGCTACGGGTATTTTACATATCTAACATGCATCTATAAATTCCTCCAAAACTACCTCTGCAAGAAACACCTCATATCTGTATTGTCTTTTAAAAACCCTCCCTAACCCATTCCTTCCTCCTTCCCAGTGTCTGCTTTCCTGCTCCCACCAATGCTCCAGACTCTCTCAGGTTTGAAACTGGTGTCTATAAAATCCCAGAGAGTTTAACCTCACAGACATTAAAACAGGCATCATTAAAATCCCAGAGTTTAACCCCACAGACATTAAAATCCCAGTGAAACTGCCCACATGGACACACTGACACCACCACACATGAGAGGGGTCATCCCATTCATCCCTGCCCAAACCCACGCCAGGCTGCACAGCACACACCTCGGGAGCAGGTGGAAAGAAGAAAACTGTACTCAGAGAAGCTCTAATGGGGTTGGTGTGTTTGGGTGGGACGATGACCCCGCAGTGTTTGGTGCTGGAGCAGCCCCAGAGGCTGTGCAGGTGTCACTGGGGTCCCTGTGTGTGTGACCCAGCCCCAGAGGCTGTGCAGGTGTCACTGGGGGTCCCTGTGTGTGTGACCCAGCCCCAGAGCCTGTGCAGGTGTCACTGGGGGTCCCTGTGTGTGTGACCCAGCCCCAGAGCCTGTGCAGGTGTCACTGGGGGTCCCTGTGTGTGTGACCCAGCCTGATGACCCTGTGCAGGTGTCACTGGGGGTCCCTGTGTGTGTGACCCAGCCTGATGACCCTGTGCAGGTGTCACTGGGGTCCCTGTGTGTGTGACCCAGCCCCAGAGCCTGTGCAGGTGTCACTGGGGGTCCCTGTGTGTGTGTGACCCAGCCTGATGACCCTGTGCAGGTGTCACTGGGGTCCCTGTGTGTGTGTGACCCAGCCCCAGAGGCTGTGCAGGTGTCACTGGGGTCCCTGTGTGTGTGACCCAGCCCCAGAGGCTGTGCAGGTGTCACTGGGGGTCCCTGTGTGTGTGACCCAGCCCCAGAGCCTGTGCAGGTGTCACTGGGGGTCCCTGTGTGTGTGACCCAGCCCCAGAGCCTGTGCAGGTGTCACTGGGGGTCCCTGTGTGTGTGACCCAGCCCCAGAGGCTGTGCAGGTGTCACTGGGGGTCCCTGTGTGTGTGTGACCCAGCCCCAGAGCCTGTGCAGGTGTCACTGGGGGTCCCTGTGTGTGTGACCCAGCCTGATGACCCTGTGCAGGTGTCACTGGGGGTCCCTGTGTGTGTGACCCAGCCCCAGAGCCTGTGCAGGTGTCACTGGGGGTCCCTGTGTGTGTGACCCAGCCCCAGAGCCTGTGCAGGTGTCACTGGGGGTCCCTGTGTGTGACCCCAGTCTGTGGCTGCAGGCTCCCACGAGGATCCCAGCTCCCAATGCATGGCTGCACATGCAATAACCCAGCAAATCTCAGATGCAAACACGTCAGGGATGGCATTACTACACGTTTTTTGATCAACAATACATCAGCAGAACATTTTGCTACTGCTGTTAACTCTCTGCTGTGGTTCAGAAACAAATGCTTGAGGACATGTACTACCACACTCCTACTGTGTGTACAAGAGATACACTTCTGTATCCTCCACAGAATATGACTGGCAGCAATTACAGTGAATATTGAAGAGATGGAACAGGGCTTGTGATGCATTTTCCTGGCTTTTGTGCAACATTTGTTCACCAGATTTGCTAACTCTCAAAATGCAAGCGTACACGAGAGGTCTGCTAATCCCGGGAATTAACAAGGTACTGCTCCAACAGATTGCAAGACAAGAGTGCTCTGTTTCACACAAATGGGCTTTAGACAAGCAACCAGAACACCTCATGAACAGCTCACCCACTCTACCTAAGATCCAGAAATATATCAGGTGATCAAAACAAAACAGGAAAGATTTATGCTCAGAACCTTCTGAAACAAAGGTTCCTGGGTTGAGCTTGTTTTCCTCTTTCCCTTCTGAGCTCTGGTAGTGTGGAAAGACATAACATTACAGCAAAAGAAAATAAGATTTAAGCACATCTGAAAAAAGAGAGCCCAGTTGCTATCACCATGTGATTATCAGCGCTGCTGCCAACAACCCACACTGGAGCCAGAGTCTCTTCAAACACCATAAATTCCGAGCTGCCTTAAAGAACATGCACGCACCTTCATCTGTCTCTGAAACCCTGCAAGGTCAGGGGAAGGCTCCTGCTTTGCTGCATACACAAAACAGAAACTGTTCAGTGCAAATAAATAAGTAATACAGCAGCGATATACGCCGATTCTCTGAATAATTCAAGTCCCATTCTTAACGGTGACAGGAACGCAGCAGAGGTTGCTGGCTTGAGGATGCTGAAACAACTCAGTGGTGGGGACAGAGGGTTTATGATCTCGAGGAATCTGTCCAAGGTGGGGTCTAGTTGACAAATGGCTCCTTTCCAGGCAGAGCTGTTTAGGGTTTGGATGTTAACAACAGGATTTCCATTCCATACAAAGCATCACCGCTACATTTTTTTATGTCCTTCAGCAGATGTATTAACACAATACACTTCCATAAGATGTCCTTGTAAAATCCAAAAATATAGGGGCAAATGCCCAGCAGACTTCCATGTGGGCACCTGCATGGCTTGCACACATGCACATTTGTGCACACACAGAGACAGGAGGAATTTATTTCTAAATGTAGCCACACATGCAACTAAACACTTTTAAAGAGACGCATCAATTTTTATCACAGAAAAAAAAATTATAAATCAATTAAGAGCAAAAGGCCTTTTCCTGCAGTAGAAAACACAGCACTGTAGGAACATCTATAATCCCAACACTTGCAATTCCCAGCACTGACCATTCAGTCACACTGAAAGCAGGCAAAGGAGCCCCATGAGCCCATTCATGACACAGCATCTGAGACACAAATCTTCGTGTGTACACATCACCAAACAGTGCACCAGAAATTATTAAAAAAAAAAGACAGGAAGCATCCCTACAATCATGAAAATCTGACATAACAGTACATAGTTACATCCTCACTCAACACCTAAAACTGGAAGGCAACCTTGAAAACCCTTCAACATAAGAAAAAAAAAAAAGGATGCACAGTAAGGAGCTCTTCCAAAAAAATCCTATCTGCTTTCCTCAGAAATTCTTCCTATTCAAATCCAGTGATACTGTGCCTAATGCTGCTGTTGACAAGGCTATTGGAGTGCTGTTAGTGGCTGGCTCGTCCTGCAGATCCAGCCCGATGGCAGCAGTCCCTTGGGCAGTCAGCAGAGCAGCTGCTCCCCAGCCCAGCTGCACCCGGGGCTGGGGCTGCAGGCACCCACATCCAAACACTCCTTTGGTCTTGTCTCCAGGTCTTGTCTCGTTATCATTAATTATGACTTACAAACCAGAAAGAAGCCATGCAAACTGAATTCACAGAGCTCCCAAACCAGCCCACAGTGCCAGTGTCCAGGTACAAGCTACCTAAGTCTGAACATTTGGACTTAAGGCAAAGTCACAAAGGCAAGTCAAGGTGTCGTGTGTTAACAGCATTGAGGTCTCCAAAGCCCTTCCACAGCAGATTTGTGCCAGGACTTTCTCAGTACTTTGCTCATCCCCCTGCATCTCCAGTGCTTTCTGTACCTGACATTACCTGCTTGCCTCCTGAACCTTCACCTTCTCTCCTGACAAGGCAGGGAATCAGCTACTCACAAATCCCTCTCTAACCTCCTCTGAGTATTGCCATTAACTAATAAGAGAGCAGGAGTGGAAAGCGGTTTTTTAAGTGCACTATTCACATAAGCCTAGTTTTTGCTGAAAGAGCATCAAAAATAAACCCCTCAAGAATCCAGTCTCTCATATTCTCATAGCTTATGCCTCCACTCAGCTTCAATAAGCCAGGAACAATATTGCATGCCCAGATTCCGTATCACTGGGATCACTGGGGCTCAAGTAAAGCAGGAATTTAGCCAGCACCTACTTAATTCCAAATTCATTTAATATCTCTATACCCCCTCCACAAATAAGCCTTACAACACTCTGTGAGTCAATCATGCCAGGCAGTAGTAAAATATTTTTTTTAAAACCCTTAAATTTAATAGAAGATTACTGCACTCAACCGTAGAAACAATTTTAAGCCTAAATTTGGCAAGACACATTAGTTTTATATGGAGCTAAATTATTTCCAAGAGTCCAGGACATACAGTAATTCAGTAATTACAGCTATATTAGCTGGATGCAAATGAAGCAAGAGGCAGAGCTTATTTACCACCGAGTGGGTGAGTCAGCCTGGCCATCCTGCAGAGCCCAGCCCTGCTGCAAGGGCAGGCTTGGCTGGAGACTGACCCAAATCCAAGAACCAAAGGTGCTCAAAGCACCTGCCTGATGGTGACAAGGACTTGAAGCCCTGTGAGTACTGACATGGGGGCATATTTGTAAGGTATCAACACTCAGGGAGGCCAAGCTTTTGAGGAGTCTCTTCCCAGCACTAACACAGAGGTTCGATTTTCCAACACGCCTGTGGTGCGATGCTTCTGGCCGTGCCATCCAAGGAGCTCGGCCCCAGGGCTCCAAACCCTTCCGTGTATCCGAGGGGAAAACGCCTCTCTGGCCCTGACCACAGTGGAATCTCCCTGCTCCAACAGCCCAATGCAAAGAGCACCGTGCCTGGATTGCCAGCAGCCTGAAATGCTGAATGCAGCTCGGCCAGACGGGGCTGAGCCACGAGCACAGCTCCAGCCCCAGGAGCTTCCACACCCTCCCACGCTGGGGCTTCTCTCAGGATGTGCTCAGGACACAATCTTTGCAAGGCATTTTCCTCCTGGCTGAAAACAGAGCTCACACTAAATCAAATGAAGCTAAAGCCTATCATCTGTACACCCTACAGAAAGGACACCATCATCGTTGTCAAGTGAAAACCTGGGAGCCAAGCAGGAGGCAAAATAACCTCTGCCCCCCATCAGGCTGCTCTAAAAGCACTGCACTCAGCTGACAGCAGAAATGGATTTGATAATGCAGCAAGGGAAAAATACAGTGTGGGGCAACATTTCCAGTTCAGCATTCTCCACCCCCACATTTTCCACAATAATTAATACCAAAGCTGTTAATGTTTAAATGATCCACGCTCTCCAGCGCAGTCAGCAATGCCTCCAGAGGCTTTCCACTGGGGCTAACACTGTTAACTGTATGGATGCCTGAAGATACAAACTGTTTAATGGATGAAAGGACAATTCTATACTGCATCCAAACGTTTAGGAACTTTTCTTTTAAAGCTGAACTGGCTTCATAAAGTATTTAGGGTTCCCAAGTTTTGTGTGAGCATCCAGGAACTCCAGGGTTAATGGAAAACAAAGTTTTTCCCAACCTCAAGTGCTAATAGCCATTATATTGCTCTTCCCCATTCCAGTAGGGCCAGAAGATCCAACCTATGTTCAGTCTTCCCAGCAAATGTTTATCCAGGGAGAGCAGGCAGGGATCAGCCAACCCCAGGAAAGCTGAGCAACAGGCAGGGAGAAGCTTTCTCTGGTTTCTCACAGCACCAGAAACTAAATCACTCCCAAACACGGCTCCAGGAGTCTGTTTTTTGTTTATTTGCTCATGTCCTTGAGAACCTCTGCAGTTACTAACACACTTCTCAGCAGTTAGGGCAAGAAGGTATTTTAGCACGGAATTACAATCATGATAATCACCAGGTTTTCCTGCCCTGACTTCTCCAACCCCTCCCTGCCCATTCCCCCATCCCAGGGTTAACACAGACGAAGGAAACTTTTAAGACCAAAGCAATTTCTCCATTTCTTTTTTTTTTTTTAAGCTTAATTTTCAAAGAGCCGAGGGTACAGAAGTTCATCCCGCCTGTGTGTGTTTCCCTATCTGTCCCCCTTCTAATAACTTTTGAAACGCACTAATTTCAAGTCCAAGTGACAGCAGGGCAGAGGTCTCCGCAGTGCCAAGCTCCCAGAAGTTCAGTGAGGAGCCCGCAGCTGCGCAGGGAAAGGCGCCTGGCTTCTCTCACCTCCCACCACGGGCAAGGCTGGCTGTTAGCTCACACCTCATTAGACAGCACAAACCCACAGAGGAAATCAATTACCAGATAAAAGTCCATTGGAAACCAGCCTTCAATCATCCTGCTGCTCATGCAACCGCCTGATTCGTAATTCTTCTGACAGCCTGATAACAAGGGCTGCCGTGGCCCTTCCTTGGGCAGCACAGGAGGAAATACGTCAGGACTCACAAAAGCCATGCTTGTCTCCTGCACCACCACAGGCTCACTGCCAGGGAGCAAGGGCAAAGCATCATTAATACGGCCACTGGGTACCATCCAGATCTCAGGGACTTGAAACATCTGTTTTGTAACTGGATGGATTTAGAGCCACAAGACTGATTGTAAACATGCACCAAAAGATGGATGTTTCTCCCACCAGGCAAAGTTCAACCCATTCGAACCAATACTTTGGAAACACTGAACATTCTGGTCTCTCATTCCTTTTCTTTGTTGCTGCAGATACCAGGGACGCAGTTGACACCCCTATGTAACATCTGCACCCCCAGGCTCTGCAGGAAGACACCTGGACACTGCAGCCTGTCCACAGCAGGTTCCCCACCTCACCACCCACGAGCTGAGCTCCACTCAGCCAGGACTGATTTCTCTAAGCAGCTCGAGAGCCAGCAGCATCAGCTACACTTGCCAGAAGGATTCAGAACAAAACAAAAACCAACAAAAAGCAAAATAACCTTAAGTGCCTAACTAACAGCTGGGGTCTTTCTTTTTCCGCTTGGGGACTCATTTCTCTAAAACAGAGGCTTCATTCTTCAACATAAGACTTCAAATACATGGAAAATCTGAACCAGACCTATCACACCAGGCTACAGTTTCCAGCAGGATGGTTTAATGGGCTCGTTGAAAGCATTCTTCAAATGTTTCATTCCTGCCATTCTTTTCCCTTCATGGTTCTTCTTTATGGACAGATGCATGGGAAATGGGGTAAAATTGGGTCTACAAGGATCAAGGAAGTATGCCTGAGCACGTCATGTGTTCTGTGTGTTATTGGCAGGACTGCAGATTGATTTGTGTATGTTTTTGTGACAGACATGGCACTTGCTGTCCAAACAAGCAAACCCAGACCAGCTGCAGATGAGCAGGGACTAACTGAGCTCGTGCCAGGGCTGTCTGGCTGGACTGGCCATGGGGGCTGTGCAGCTCCACAGCTCATGGATAACTTGTGTACCTCTGCACAAGCTGTGGAGACAACAGCAACTGCCACTCCATCTCCCTGTGGAGCAGCTAGAGAGTGCATCTCCCTAGAAAGGCAATAACCGGGAGCTGAAATTAGGGAAATGCCTTCTCTAATTAAGGGGGCAGGCAGCTTCTCTGGCCAGCCAGCAGAATTTGCCTCCACTCCCACTAACTTCTCTAGGATTCATGTATCACTTGTATATGTGTAATGCACATCTGTGTAGATATAAGGTATGGACAGTCTTTATCTTTCAGGCTGAAAGCTTGGAACCATCCATTCCCTTCCCAACTTCCACAAATACCATTCTTCAGGAGTACAGTGGGAAACAACCAAGTTTCAAGCAGATGAATCTCTGAGTGCGTGGAACTCAAGGTATGAGTAACTTGAATCCCAGGTCTTGGGCATCTCTTCCCACATTTACAGCTCACAGCCATCCTACCAAAGAGCATAAATGTCATCATCAGAGAAGGTCTCATGAACAAGCACTACTACGGTGAAAAAGTCTTCTTTATAGGCATTACCTGTAAATAATTCTGATTTGTGCACCACTACTAGTAACTATGAACTCAATTCCTCTGCTCTTCAGCTCAATGAAGACACTGGAATTGAGCCACCATTTATATAAAAAGAAGCTCAAGGAGTTGCTAAATGCTGAAATGTTGGAGATTCTATAGCAGGGGTGGTTCTGCTTACATGAAGACAAACTGCACGAGCTCAGGACAAAACGATGAGGCTGGGATTAAGAAATTACTTCAGCTTTAGGAGCGCACTGCTTTAGTAAATCCAAGTCAGACTCTCAACCTTGCAGTGTCATTTTTCTGTGGTTCTGTGTGTACTCACATCAAAGACCATGCCCAGGTGTGGGGAAGGCAGAGGACAGTTGAGGTGGGGAGGACAGGAGAGGAACAGCTGCAGTTCAGGTGGAGAATCCAGAGCTGAAATACATTACAGTCTTGAGAAATCATCTCGTATAACTGGTAGTACAAATTGGCTGTAAGAGACAACTCAGCTGGCACATGTATTCCCTGCTGAACAGTGATACCTATTCAAATGATCAAAACTTGTCAGTTCTTAAATTCAGGATAAATCCCAGACCTCAGAAACAGGCAAATGAAAAAAAAAAAAAAGGTTCAAAAGCAGTAAGACAGCAAATGTTACTCTCAGGACCAATCTCTCTGATATGCCTCAAGCTTGCTAACAGCATTCTAATGCCACAGGCACGTTACTTTCCTTTGCCCTCATATTTTATTTCACTGAAGCCCTGTCCTAATAACTGATTACCAAATACCAAACAAGCTGTAGTGTTATCTTGCTAGCTGGTGAAATATTTAGGTCCATTTAAGTGCCGTGCAAAAATGAGTCTGAATATATGGGCTGTAGCAGGCAGAAATAGGAGTTTTGCATTCGGAGACAGAAATATCCTATTGAAGCCCATTCCTCACTCCCAGAAAGTGCTGGTGCCCTTTCACCAGATCATTGCAAAGCAGGTGCTGTTGCCATAGGATAAAATGCCTCCTTCACATTTAATGTGGAAATTACCATTTCTCCACCACATTCACAGTGAAGGAAGAAGCTGAGTGCCAGCCCCATCCTCCAGCCAGGCTCACCTGAAGAACTGCTCACCTATATAACACACCACAGAAAAGGAGTGCTTGCTTTTTTGTACATCTCAATGGAAACACCTGACCTATAATACACCAGGTTCCCTACAACCATTGTAACATCCTCCTTTCCAATCTATGCAGTTTAAGTTTTCAGGAAGATGTGAACAGGTTTAAAATAACTGCCCAATGGTTTTTATGGGTCCACTGCCCACTGCAAAAATCAAAATCCACATTTTCAGAGCTGTGAAATACGCAAACTTGCTTCAGCTTTTTCTCAGGGCACTTAGTCACAGCAACCAATGTCCAGGAGAGACAGCAGTGAGCCCAGCAGGAGCGGCACTGCTACTTTAACTCAGTCGAGGGCTTCACGTCTGTGCCTTGCTCCATCCTGTGTGCTCACAGCACCTAAGGACAAAGGGGGAGTGGGAACAACCCACTGAGACAACTGCCACACCACAGATGCAAAACAAATTTCTTCCTCATCCAAAGGAAAAAAAAAAAAAAAAATTGTAAATTTGGCCCTCAATCATTGCTTGCTTCCAGATTGCAAAATGTTCTCTGGGTCTGGCAGTGAAAATCTAAAATAGCCTTCAAACACCAAATCTTGAGAGCTTTCCAGTCCAACGCTCGGGGTCAGGATAAGCATCCAAAAGTCAAAACCACGCTCAGAAACAAACACTTGTGCCACGGCAGTTGCATCACACTGCAAGTGTGGATCTTACACTGCTGTGAAGGGCATCACTTCAATTTCTATCAAGTGTCCATAATTTCAGTGCCACAATCCCCACGTTGGCAGCAGCTGCACAGCTGGAATTATCAGTGATTCACAGGCTACTGTTCTTTCAGCAGAGCCCTCTCTGGTCTTTCGTGTGAGACAGATAGTTAAGTTTGACTTTATTTGCATCGTGCTTGCCAAGACCTGCGATTTGGGAATTAATAGCTCCCACTGCTCCCACATTGCAGCCAATTTTACTGCATTCACTCCAGCACATATCAATGCACAGAGGTCAGATGCAATTTTAATGAGAACCTCTACTGTTCTATTTATTTTAATACCTTTATTGCACCATCAAATTTATAATAATTAAGCATATTATAATTACAGTGAATTAAGCAGTCTTCTTAAATGTATCCCCCATTATTTTATAATCAATTAAAATTAATAAAACTGATTGTAAAAATCTCATGTCTGGTGTATACTAATGTCTGTTCTCATCATTACACAAAGTTCTACTTCAGCAGCAGCCAAGTACAAAGATTTCTGTACTATCAGAAGGTCTATAATAATCCATTTTCTTTACTGATCCTCTGATACCTCCATCCCTTCCACAGAGTACCATTAATGCCTTGTTCTGGCAGGTTTCTCGCAGAGCCAGCAGCAGGCCTGGCTGCAGAGGGCTATAAGGGAGCTGACGTGGCACCAGCTACAAGGGAATTGTCCCCATCCCATGTGACAGCAGCTCCCAGCTATGGACAAGCGCTGCTGCTCCTGCTGGGCAGCACAAGGGGACAGATGGGATCCTGGGAGCACAGTGACCTGCCTCCCTTTCCAGTCCAGATTCCCCACTCAGGAGCAGAGAGAGCTCCCAAAGCAGCGCTTTCCCAACTACATCGCACTCAGGGTGTCCTGCACTCTCTAATTTCCTCACTTCCCATCACCTCCAGCCTTTGTGCTTTCACAGCCATCTCCACTCAGGCCCTGGCAGCTCGGCTGCCTTGCAGCTGGGTGTTTCCTTGGCAATTATATCTCTTCAGTTGCTGAAAGCATCAGAAAATGACCCCAAAAGACCTCCTTTCTCTGTAAGAGCAAAAGGGAGCTGGTGGAATCACAGAGGTAATACAATTTTCAGTGTAAGTACATTAGCTCATGGAACTTCTTGCCACAGAGTCATCCCAGGGCAAACAGTTTGACAACCACTCGGTGTTCTGCACAGCTCAGTACCAGCAGCAGGGAAAGGAACAGGAACAGATGTCACCCACTGGACAAGTCTTGCCTTTTTTTTTTCCAATTTTGGGGTTATTCTGAGAGAGAAGTATCTAGAAAATGAACTGCCCGGAAAAATGATGCTGTGATCTCTGGGAAACCAGTGTTACAAGGTGAGGACTCATTTCTCTGGCTGCCCAAGCAGAATGTGCTTGCAAAGGGGAGTCTGCGGGGTCTCACTGCAGAGCTGGTGCATCAAGGCCTTCAAGAAAATGAAGAGGCACTCTATAAAACATCACCCCGAGCCCCAGAATTTCTGCAAAGCTTCAAGATGGAGCTAACAAGAACTCTCCTCCCACTGAACTTCCCAGAGAGCACCTTAGGGTATTAATTATACAAATCAAATCTAACTTGCTAAACTTTGTGACCAAGAGAACACAGAACTGGGCAGTAGTCGCTGCATTTTGCTTTTGTCACCCTGGATGTGCCGTTTGGTTTCTCTATCCTTCAGCTTCCTTCACTGCTTTTATGTTTGAGGGGCGCTGGATGTATTTTGGCTGGGGAATTCCCCATGCCAAGCAGAGAAGAATCCTTCTGGTCCGTGTTCCTGCAGAGCCTGGCACAGCAGCTCCCCAGACCCTGAAGTAACCAGCTCAGGTGTAACTTCTTGCATGCAAAGCACAATGTGATCAGGGATCTCCTTGAAACCACCTGATTTTCCAAAGCATCTCAGGGCACCGGAGCAAAAGGCTGGATGTGGCTGGTATCACCTCCTAACGCGCCTCGCCAGCTAATGGCAGGCACTTTAATGATGACACAGTGCAGATTGCAGACCCTCTTAGCACTTGTCAGGCTGCCTTGCTCCCAGCCTCCGCCTGCCTCTCTCTCTTCCTGACACGGCTCTGCCCTGAAATGTTCTTTTCTCCGGCAGCTTTGGGGCGTGATTGGAGCTGCTACCCATCGCAGTCAATGAGTGTGAACTCCCTTGTGCCACGGGGCCTCTCCACAAGTGCCTGGGCGTGGGAGGTGGCACTTGTCACGCTGTCAGCTCTGCTGCAGCCCCAGCTCAGGCACGCTGCCCGCGACAGGGGAAAAAAACCCCGCAGTTACATCACAGGGATCTCACGGAGAAGGCGATCTGCTTACTCAGAGCAAGCCTTTTATTTTTAGCCTGCTTGGAGGAGGCAGTGGCTGTGTAAATAAAGGCTGCTCTGAGTCTGAGGAAGCACGGTGAGCGAACAATCCTGGGCGCAGGCTGTGCGTGCAGCACACAGGCGTGGGAATCTCCCTGGAAATGCTCAGCTCCGGAGGCAGACAGGAACGGGAGCACAGCACCTACCCACGGGGCTCTTTTCCCGCACAGAGCCAGCACCCAGGGGCTCGCTGCTTTCAAGGAAAGAAATCAAACCAGCACAGCCCTACACAACAGGCTCCCAGAAGAGCCTTCAGCACCCAGGTGTTTCCTCTTGGCAAAGCACACACTCAGAGGAAGCCTTTATCAGCCTGGAGCAACAAAGCCATCCTTGTAGGCAGCACCTACATCACCTCCTGAAGCAGTCCTCTCCAGCAGGACATTCACAGCCAACCACTTTAGAGAAAGCCTGAGAAGTGCTGGTGCAGCCCAAGCTGCTGGGAGGAGGGCAGAGATTGTACCCTGAGGGGTTGAAAACTTATCTTTGATACTCTAGGCAAATCTCCAGGGTCACTTCTGTCTGCTTGTTGATACGTTTCCTTGCTTCCTTTCTGCAGCAGGAGGTCTAGCTGCTCTTCAGCACTTCTGTCAGTCGTGGAGTAATAACCAGCCTAGGGAAGAGCAGGCTGGCTTCTAATTAAACACTCGCTATTTCACCTACCTTCCCAAAGAACAAATGCATAAAGTAGCTGGAAACATCATCGCTGACTGCAGTTACATGCCATATGCCTTGCAGTTAATCCTGAGCACACCAACACCAACATTTCCCATTTATGGGCTCAGACTATTTTTTTTTTCCCTCCCTGAGCTAATCCTCACCCTCCCTCCAAAAGCTCCATCCTTCCAAGCAGCTCTCCCAGCTGAACAGGCCCTGAACAGCCCAGCTCTGCTTTCCACCCGAACGGGCACGGTTCACTGTTCAAAGCCTTATCGTTCTTCTGAGCCTAATAATATTTGAAAGCAATAAATAAATTCATTGCTCTCAAAATGAGTAGGCTTCG
Organism: Hirundo rustica; assembly: GCF_015227805.2. Taxonomy (NCBI): domain Eukaryota; kingdom Metazoa; phylum Chordata; class Aves; order Passeriformes; family Hirundinidae; genus Hirundo; species Hirundo rustica. The sequence continues at coordinate 9,114,969 of NC_053468.1, read as the reverse complement.
GAGAATTTGTGATGCTGAGGAGGATCCCCATCAGGCAGGGACATGACAGCTTGTAGCAGGTCCTGCTGCTGCTGGTGCTCTCAGCCCTCCTGCTCCTGGCACACAGACCCTGCGTCCCGCAGCTTTCTGCCACAGCCCTTGCAAAGGTACTTTCCAACGTGACAGCTTGCTTTTAGTGGATTTTTAAATCACTGGCTAATCCTTCTAGCTGCATTTAGTTCATCTGGAAACAAGGAAAGACAAGGATTGGGTCTTGCTGCCTGTCCAGCGGGCTCCTTGGTGTGTGCAATTCCAACAGCCAGACAGGTTTTTCCTTCCCAGCCAGTGCAGTGCTTCACTCTGCATTAATGGGAATTAGGAGCCCTCATATATGTACTCAACGTGTACCCTAACACATGCTTCAAATCTAATGACAGCAAGGCTCCAGCTGGAAACTCTTTCAAGAGAATCATTAAGTACACATATAAATCTTGTTAAGAGTCAAGCCCATGTTTTGAACTCTAGTCACTGATGGTTCAAATCCAAATTTACAGCACTTCCAAGCTTCCTTAAAAGGAAAAAAAAAAACCTGCAATAAAATTAATGATCACTTGTGTTTACATTTCTGTTGGTGCATTTCAGCAAGTATGATTATATCCACGTATTCAGAAGTCAGAGACGCATTCCTCATAACTCCATCAGCTCAGGACTGCCTTCTGGGCTGGGCTTTTGTGCTCAGCTCTGCCCTCAATTTGTAAAATGCTTGTCCTGTGCACCCCCTACTTGGAGTCACACTAACAGCAGCCGCAGAGGACACACAGAAAAGCAAAGCCAGAGAGAGACAAGGCACCATGAGATGTGTCACCACACCCTGAGACATCCATCCAGCAGCTCTGAACTTGGCTGTGCACATTTGGTGGTGGAGAAAGAGAAGGTGGCTGGTCCTATGCTACCAGATCAGACCACCAGGGTACCTCTGAAATAAATCCACATCCCCAAAGCATCTAAATATCCAGACAACTCTTCCAGCTCTGCTATTTCCTGGCACCATTAAAAAAGGTGGAGTTCAAAAAACCACTGTCCATCTGGGAACACACTGTGACTTCTCACTACTATTATTTTATCCCACAAGTATTTATCCAGCACCAGGTCAAGGTTCTGCTTGCAGAGATTGCTATCAGATTTGTGTCCCAGAGAAATCAGTGTCCCCTGTCCTTTTTTCAGACTTTCATCTCTATCTTCTGTACTGGTGAAGAGGTGTGAACACCCGTCCTCTCCCCCAGCACAGAGCCCCCCACAAGCTCCCTGCCCCTCAGCTGCACATGCCCCTGCCAAAATGTGGAGGTGCCAATGGTACTTTGTGTGCCAACCAGTCCGCTCTCACAAGTGACATTTCAGACTGCTGGCCAGTGCTTGGCTTTAACCTGGGCAATGCACACCCCATGGCCACGAGTTTGATAACAGCTGAACCAGGAATCCCCTGCTCCGAGCAAAGGAGAAGGCAGGATTAATGACTGCCTGCAGGAATTATTCAGAACTCGTTGGCATTCCAGAAGGAAACATGTCAGGCAGTTGAAATCCAGAAAGAATATAAATATTCCCTTATTTATTCACAGACTATTTGTTCATTCTTCCAACACTAAAGTACATGAGACAGAGCAAAGCATTCTATGCCAGACATAGATCATTTCTATTTCTTAAAGCACCTCTTTCCCTGCAAATACGCTAATAGAAGTTAAATCTATTACCATAAACTTTATTAGAAAGAGGTCCTGACCTGTTGGGATGGGACCCTTTTCTATATAGCTGCAAATATATCCTGGTTTGGCAGAAACTCAGTTTTCGCTTCTCACCAACCAACATCAGAACTGAATTTATGCCTCGGTTAGTTCAAACATTGGACAGAGGATGAGGCAGGGCTGCATGATGAAGATAAAATCCTGGCTTGGCTGAAGCTAATGGCAACGTGCCCATCAGCTCCCAGGGAGCTCCCCAGCTCCCGGAATCGCAGCGGAAGCCAAGGAGCTCCTTCCCAGGGATGCTGTGCAGCGTGTGAGGAGCACCCTGGTGCTCGTCCCTCACTCACCACAGGGCTTCAGAACACATGAGGAGAAGGAAAAGCTTTGAGAAGATGAAAAGTATTTCAGTCATGCATTACAGTGCCATTTGGGAAAGTCGTGTTCGGTCCCTGTGTAAACTTGGAACGCTCACTTAACGTCTTTTCCCGGGTTTGTACTTGTAAAATGCTCAGGAAAGCAGCAGTTCCCTGCACAGCAGTGCAGTGCTGGTGAGTCAACAAAGAATGGCATCCAGCAGAATGGAATTAAACCAGGATGGGGACTAGATATTCCTGCTGGAAATCCTCTCACCTGAGTTTAGCCAGCTCCTGCTACCAATGGAGACAGGCATCTTTGGCCAGGATTCGGCTCCCCTCCATCCCCAGATGGGAGTCACCTTCCACAAGTCCTCAGCCACACAGGGACACCAGCTTTTCAACAACTGAAGTCAGGCAAGATAACCACCCCCTCAATAACAAGAAACAAAAGAACTACTTTCTGGTCCCCAGCACACAAAAGGTGTTCAAAGCCTCTAAAGCTGCTCTTTCAGCTGCTGGCCCAGGGTGCAGCACGGAGTTCCTTGGATCAAGTCACAAACTTGGCATGGAAACAACACGATGGGGCCACAAAATAAAACTAAACTTGTGTCCTCTGTGCATAAAACTCTAGCTGAAGAAACCCCAGCTTTCCCCTCCTTGCTCTGCAGGTCCTGGCTTTGCACCTCAATGGTCTTGAAAATGAAAAAGGTGTCTTTATTTTTGTGCTCACGAAAGAATTGTTTTTAAAACTGCACTTTTTGTATGTGAAGGTTGTTAGTAGCATGACCTCCATTATTATTCAGAACAGAATGCAAAACATCTTAAAGCAATCCTTCTAAATAGCAATGTTTATCTATTCAAAGAAGCAATTAGGGAGGCTCTGGGTTCTAAAAGCACTGAACACTATTTCCAGTTAAATGCAAGGACATTCATTACAACTGTCATTGTCTCAGGGAGGACTGGAGCTAATACCATTGGAGTAACAAACCTGTCCTGTGCATATTCCCAAAGTCACCTCTCAGCCCTGCAGTCCTTGGCTCCCCTCCAGCCTCCCCCCAAAACTACAAACACCCAGGTGTCTCTGTGCCGTCACAAGAACATCCACTGAACTTCCCTGTTTATGATTTTATCTCCCACCTAATTACAGCTGAAATAACATAATAAGGTTTGTGCTCCCTGTTCGAGTCTGATATATTTAATAGATTTTTCAATATTGGTTTATCCAGCTATGTCAAAATGACAGCCCCACTTAATGTTAATCAGAGGTTGCGTGTGAGCATCAGCGTTAAGCTCTGCACAGCTCAATGGAATTATCAGACTTGTGAGACACCGTCGATATGTTTTGATCTCTGTGTCAAATGAATTTGGTTACTTGTTAATTTTTTCCCTTTATGTTTCACTGCTGTTTAATTGTTTTGTCATCTGTGTGTACTGTGCTCTGTCTAATTGCAATATCGGATGTTCAGGCAAATCAGAGGGCACGGTGTGACATTCACTGTCAGTGAAAAATCAGGTGTTTTCTCATTACCTACATCCCAGCAGCACACAGTGTGCGTGCACCTGGGAAGCCCAGCTCCAGCTTCCAAGGAGCTGTTAAAAATCATTCTGACGGTTCTCCAGCATCACTCAGCTACCAAAAAACATGATTAAATAACCCAGAGGGCTTTGGCATTAAACGGTGAGAACTACCTGAACTTCAACCACTATTTAGCCAGCCTGAGAACTCCACTGTGCACACAAGTCAGGGGAGAGGAATTTGAGTTCTTGTAAAGAGCTCACCAAGCCCACCTTTCCCTGCCCAAAACACAAGCTCAGACACGAGGGGCTGGAAGGAATCGCCTCTTCCCAGGCCCAGTTGCCTGCAGCCCAACTATGGAATCTCCCAAACAGCAAAATCTCAGTCTATGCCTCAGAAATAAGGGATGACCAGCATGGAAAATCCTCTGACCCACCCATTAAATGCTATTGCCTGTTCTAATTGCACCAAACCAATTCCTGTTCTCCACAGAATTTAATTAGCGCATGATGATCTCCCTAAGGATCCCACATGCAGTGTAAATCCCAAGAGCAGTGCCATGGAGCAACCATAATTTTTCCATTTCAAAATTAAAACTCATCAGCAAAGCTGACTTTTTAAGTAAGTGATTTTTTTTTTTCTATTGACACATAACCATGGAATCACAGAACTGATCAAATACCTCTCAGACCATCAAGTCTGTTCCTGCAGCACTGCCAAGCCCAGCAATAACCCATGTCCCCCAGTGCCACATTTACATGTCTTGTACATGATACTTATTAAGGTCATGAGAAAGCTAAATCACGCCTGAGTTTAGATCCCTGTTTTTTCAAAACTCAACACGTGGAAACGGATTCAGAGCTGGTAGCACAGAGATCCAGGCACCCAGCATCTGCATGCAAACACCACTGGCATTTTCATCCCAATACTCCAAGTTGGGACCATCACACAATGTATTATAATTTAACATAAACAAATCAGCAGGAAAGGAAGCTGAAGACAAAAGAAGCTAAAAGACAACTCTGTTTAAAACGTGTCGCTGTCAGAATCTTTGAGAAGTGTCAGGCAAGCCAACACATGGTCTGTCCATCATGAGAGCCTCTTTGGATTGACTGACAGATCATACAAAGCACTTAACTTGGGCTTAAAACATCATCAGTGGATTCTTAAAGCTCACCTACCATGGTCTGCCTTGCTTAGCATGGCTAAGAGTTTTAGAGAACCAAATGCTTGCAAGTATTTCAGTACATACTTATATAACTGCCCCTGATAAACAAGTGAAATTGTAATTTGAAGACAATATCTAAATGTATCTGAAAGGCCAAAGCAGGCAGGTTGAGGTCAATTATCATAAATACACCAATAATTTTATTTACTCCTCTAGGTCTGAGATGTAGGATGCTTCCTGGGGCAAAAGAGCCAGGAAATTAGTCAGATGGATGGTTTGGGGGCTGCATGTTTTCTTCCCTAATTCCAATAATCAGCATATCCATTGCTCTGACATCTGGTTTTCAAATGTTCACTGAACACACAAATTAATTTTCTCACATGTTGCAACCCAAACAAGCCTTTATCTCACAACCTACTCCAGCAAAAATCTGTGAGTGCAGCAAGAGCCAGAGTTGAAGGATCCTGTTCAGAAAGCTCACTTAGGAGCTGCTAGGCTCTCCTGCAGCCACCCAGGCTTTCAAACAAGTTGGTCTCAGAGTAAATTCAGATATTTAGAATTCAGGGAATGCTGTGAGGCTATTTATAGGAGTAACACCAACAACGTGAATAAACAGGACCAGTTCTCAGATGAGGAAAACTAAATTACATTTTAATTGAGCAGCCTCTGCTGTGATCTTCCAAAATCATGGTTGGAGGAAGGGTGCTCAACTTGAATTGCCTTTAAAAAAACCTCAGTTCTTGGAAAATTTTGAGCTGGAGTCTGTGAGATTTGAGCCCAGTCACCAGCGCTCAAACTGGACGGTTTGAAACAAAGAGACATTTCCTAAACCACCAGCCCTGAGACTTTACTCCAAGAGCTTTATTTTTATGCATGGTTCAGCTGCAGCCAAATCCCAAACTGTTATCAGCAGCTCTCACAAGGTTTTGCTATATCACCCTTTACACTCTTCCTCCACGCCATCAAGCAGCATCTCAGAGCTGTATTCAGGGCTCAGCTCTGCACTACACACCACAGCAATACCCCCACCAGTGTGCCTGGACACCAAACAAAACAACAAACCTGCTGGTTCCCCCTGCCACTGCTGCAGAGAACCTTGAGGAAACACCAGCTCCTGGCTGGATGCTGACAGCATGCTCTGGGCTCCTCACAGCTCTGTGAGCTGGGCTACCTGAGCACACTTGGGGCTCATTTTAAGGGCTGCTGCAAAGCCAAGCCCAGCTTGACCCTCCCCTGCCTCACCGCCAGCAACCAGGTTCACCTGACACAAACACCCTTCTCTCCCAGGTGAACATTTCTTTTTTCCCCCTTAACAAAACAGGAGGCAGCTGCTCTGATAGGAACCAATTTTGCTGGCTGCTGAAGTGGAATCTGCAGGCAGGGAATCAGTCATTCACAGAATCACAGAATGGCTTGGGTTGGGAGTCACCATAAAGCCCACGCTGTGTCACCCCCTGCCATAGGCAGGGACACCTTCCATTATCTCCACTATGCTCCAAGCCCCATCCAACCTGGCCTCGAGTACTTCCAGGGATCCACGGACAGTCACAGCTTCTCTGGGCACTCTGTACCAGGACCTCACTCCCCTCTCAGGGAGGAATTTCCTCCCAGTATCCCACCAACCCCGGTCTTCTGGTAGTGGGAAGCCATTCCCACTGTCCTGTCACTTGAGGCCCTTGTAAATTGTCTCTCTCCATCTTTCTTGCAGGCTCCCTTAAGGCACTGGAAGGCAAAAACTGGGTCACCCTGAAGCTTCTCTTCTCCAGGCTGAACAATCCCAAATCTCTGAGCCTTTTCTGCTAGCTGAGGAACTCAGGAATAAAACTGCTACCTACGTGTCACCCTGTGAAGCAAAGCACACACCAAATATTGCTAAATCTCTCCCAGATCCAGGTGTAAGCCCGGCTTGTAGCAAATCTGTGCTAAATCCTAACCCCTCTCCCGTTCCCTTCTCTCCGCAGGAATTCCTGCAGCTGAGAGCTGTCACCCTCACCTGATGTGTCCAACAAAGCCAGTAGGATTCTCTGCTTTGCACTAACAGATTTGGGGGAAGCTGTTAGACAACCAGGTCAATACAATATCAATAATTCCAGGTGCAGCTAAGCGTGGTCCTGTGCTACTGAGAGGTGTCAAAGGCCTTTTCTGAAGAGCACAGCAACCTCCCCTCCCTGGGAGGCCATGGGGCAGATGTGAACCCACAACGCCCCAGCAGATACCATTTCACTGTGCTGCAGAAGGACAGGAAGATTAAAACAAGTTGCCTGAGGGGACTCAGTAGGTGACCAGTGGTGTCAGGCAAGTTCAGCTGTGCCCCTTCCTCCCCCTGCCCGAGAAGCCCAAGGCACACAGGTTCTCATCCCAGGAGCCAGGCCAGGATTAAACACTCCTGAGTGTTTCTGAATCAAAAGGCAACGAGAGCCCCTCTCTTGTTACTTGGCCTTGTTTTACTCAGGGCCCTTTGTAGGATTTCTCAGAAGATTTAAAACAAAAAAACGTTCACTGAACTTCCTTTCTCCACTGGCTCTTTTGCATTTAATTTAAGGGTTTACCTATTTGTATTTCAAATGGAATTTGAAATGAACACGACTGTATTTGATTCCTTGTTATTACACTGGGAACATCAAGGGACATCACTGCAGCTCTTGGGGCAGGTTTGCTACCAAGTCACACAGCACGGGCTCCATTTGCTCCTAAAGCTCACAGCAGCCATCCAAGGCTCCTGCTCAGCGCCAGAGAAGGATCTGGAGATGTGGATGCTGGAAGGAGGGGAGGGAGATGGGACACAGAGTTGCAGATGTTGCAAAGCAGCATTTTAATGCTTTTCACTGTCAAAACTGGTACCCACAACCATTTCCTTGGTTTCCCAACCAAGACAGATCCCACACATTCATATATACCTCATGTGCTGCCCCTCCTCCACATCCCCCTGAGCTCAGCAGTCCCCCTTCCTCCAAGAGAGCAGTGCCAGACACATCCTGGGCTTCCCAATGAGCATCACAACCCCGCTCCCTCAAAATAATTTGTCCCCTTTGGACCAAATCTGATGTTGCAGGAAACGAGGGAGCCCAAATCCAGTCGTCACTTATGACAAAATACTGCCTGGCTCCACGAGCAGCATGGCCTGGCTCAGAGACAATTCTTGCAGCTTAACTGATTATTTTTATTTGTTCTTTTACCATCTCCTCACCATATCCAAACTGCAACAGGCAATGGCCAGCTGCCCATACCAGTGCCACTGGCAAACACTCATCAGAGCTCTAATTACTTCCAGTGGTGGAAAAGGGCTGTCAAATCTAATCCTGGCAAACACTGGGGTACATCAGCCTGAGCTTTATCCCGCTCCTCAATTCCCTGGGTGGGGATTTCTGCTGCCTTTATATTCAGGGTTATGGCAGCACGTGCCTCAGCTGGTGGCAGCGAGGATTCCTTCCTGCTCGGTCAGTCACAGGTTTTACAGCTCACTGCTGCTGCCCCAACAGGCTGCTTGGTTTTTCCTCCATAAATAATTCCACCACTGCATCTCCACAGGCCACAGCACGGGCAGGACAGGGTACCCCCTCTCAAGAGTAAAGGAAGCTCTGCTTAGAGATAAAATCCAGGCCAAAGAGTCACCTCAGCAACAAAAAGTCTGCCTGGGTATTTTAATTTCCAAACAGTGTTTGGATTTTTATAAGCTGGCCTTGTAAGAGGGTGTCTCTGTCTCCTTCACCTGGCAGAAGAGCTGTGTATATTTTAGACACTGAACAGCCACATCCAGGTACCTTTCTTCATTTACATACATAAATAAAACATACCAGAAACTGAAAAGCAAAATATATATGTAGCCCATGCCCTGCAGAGTTTATTTTCAAATCTAAGAGTCCTTTTGCTTTCTTAATACTAGAATGCAGAACTACACCTAGGACCTTTAGGGCTAGAGGAAGCACTAAAAGAGGCAACGAGTAATAAACCCAAATCCATAAAAAAATGGGTGCTTGAGTGCTCAGATTCTGAGTTAGTAACAAAACATTCCTGCTGGTCGTGGTTCCCCATTCCCACTTTCCCCAAGCCCATCAGACACAGCACACACACAGGCAGTGGTTACTCACAGTAACCACCCTACTCAGTGGGATGTAATATCCACAGGGACAACACCCATCTGGAAGCTGTTCAGGCTCTGGGGTAACACAAACACCCCTCCTCACCCTTCCTTGCAAAACACTCCCAGGAATTCAAGTGGTTTTGATGACCAGCACCCATTTGTTCCAATAAGGCAAAATACCAGCTCCTTCCAAAGATTTCTACAGATCACAACCTGTGAACTGAGAATCACGGGCAAAAAGAAAATCTGTGATGTGGTTTGAAAACAAACCTCAAATCAACCAAGTCCCTTCACTTTTCTCTCTCCCTCCAGCTTGACTAAAGGCTCTTCACACCTTAGAAGACTGGGACAGAAGTGAGAAAAATAGGCTCTTTACCCACAAAAATCTGTTAGGTGACAAAGTGTGATCTATAAGGGAGGAGGGCTTTTGTCTTCAAGGCAGCTTCATGCCTTCTGACCCAAATTTCCTTTGTGAGCATCAGGGAGTCGCTGCAAACCTAACCTCAGGCAGGGCCTGAGCCATCAGTGGGGAAATGCTGTCACACACACCGGGGTGTCTGCGAGCCCACGTGTCACCCTGAGCCCCTGGGTCACCCCTGGCACACCCTGAGCCCCTGGCACACCCCTGGCACACCCTGAGCCCCTGGGCCACCCTGAGCCCATTCCTCACCCTGAGCCCCTGGGCCACCCTGAGCCCATGGCACACCCTGAGCCCCTGGCACACCCTGAGCCCATGGCACACCCTGAGCCCCTGGCACATCCTGAGCCCATGGCACACCCTGAGCCCCTGGCACATCCTGAGCCCATTCCTCACCCTGAGTCCCAGGCACACCCTGAGCCCCTGGCACACCCTGAGCCCCTGGCACACCCTGAGCCCCTGGCACACCCTGAGTCCCAGGCACACCCTGAGCCCCTGGCACATCCTGATCCCCTGGCACACCCTCAGGCCCTGGGCCAGCCCAAGCCCCTGAGCCAGCCCGAGCTGCTGCCTCCAAGCCATCCTTGGAGCACCAGGTGTACTGAGATGCCCCTGGCAGGCAGAGGGAGAGTCAGGGGCACAGAGTACCTCAGGCCAGAGCCATGGCTCCTCTTCTGTGTGCCATGAAATGGTGACAGGCACATCAGGGCAAATCCTGCCTGGACACACTGCTCTCATTTCCCTGCCCAACCTGAGGATGTCACTGTCAGAGGGGCTGCAGCCGGGAGGCTGCCCCTGCACCCCTGGGCCAGAACCTCTCCTTCTCCAGCCCTGGGAACCTAGTTCAGAAGTTATTTTGCCATCATCCAAAGCCAGAATGGTGCCTGAAGAGCTGTGTCCTGCACCTGTGCTGACTGAATCCCTGCAGCTGGCCGTGGAGTTGAGGGCAGCCCGTGCCCGTGCCCGAGCCAGCAGTGCCTGCACGTCATGGTGCAGCAAGGTCTGTGTCCTGGGCAGGACCTGCAGCAAAGCCTGCAATGCACTGCTCTAGGAAAGGAAAATACAGAAAGAAGAGCAACAGCACCCCTAACCTCCCCACCTCACCCACAGTGGGACACCTGATCACCCACATCTTCAGCCCAGCCATCATGAGCTGCCAAGGAAGGCTATAAATGAAATATAACTTCAGAGGGGGCACTGAAAGACAGACTGGACTAGGAGACTGAGTTTAACCCACTCCCCCTGTGACACAGACCTGTGGAACTGCTCCTGGTCCCAGGAGAGGACAAGCAAGTCCTGATGTCAAGTGAAAGAAAGGAGGAAGGGAAAGAGGCGCAAGTGATTATGCAAATCAAACTGAAATTGAAATTTCAGCCTAACCTGCTGGGAAGAAACTCACAAACTAGGGCAATTAGAAGAAGCAATTATTACTGGATATAAATAAGAGAGATAATTTCATTTCTCATTGAAGCTATAAGGGCTTTGGGACCTCAGCGACGGAGCCAGAGAAGTTTCCAGTAACACAGAGGGCGGCTATCGCTCCTCCTCTACAGTGATGGCACGTGTCTTATTCCCACAAGGAAAGACAAACCAGCCCATCTGTGTTCACCATGGGGCAGAGTTTTACCTTTGTAGCCCCAAAGACCCCAGCTGAGATGTTCAACATATGCTGCTGCTGCCGTGCCAAATCACTGGGACAAAACCCCCAAACAAACCCCCTTTCTGGCACCATCTAATATTCAGGGAAATGGACTGGATGAGGAATTTAAGATGACTGAAGGTTTCATGCAGTCCCTCGTGAGAAATTATGACCTATTTCCTTCCTTTGATTGTATATCCTTCCTGAACTGACTTTTGGATCATTCAATATTAAAAATGCATTGCCCTATAAATAGGCAGGGTAAAGAAACATTCCTTGCACTTTAAATCACTGCGCTCGAGATTACATTCAAGCCTTATTACTCTAAAGAGACCTGGGATCTTCTTCTAAATGACTGAATTGGGGCAGACATTTTTCTGACAAGATCCTAGAAGTATTCAAGTCCATCCAGGCAGCAATGTCTGGCTTTTGTTTGAAAGAAGAGATTTCTTGTTCTCAGCAATGCTAGAAAAGCAATGTCATGTCATGTTTACTACTTCCCCTCTATTGACTTCTGCAGCTGGTGAATTTTTTATGACAGAAATTACAAATATTTAGCCTGCTGATGGCAGGATGAGCCAAGTATTCCCAAGGCTCATGCACACCAGTGTCCTTTGTTTCCTGGTTTCAGCTGCCCGTGTTAGATCTGCCTACATCCTTGCATCTGCTGGCACAGCGATGGGAAGATGCACGTCAGCCATCCGTGCCAGGGACCAGGGAGCTGCAGCACAGCCTCTTCTCCCCTCTGTGCGTGCCCCCTGGCACACCAGGGCACGGAGGCTGTGACAGAGACAGGCCACAAGTGACAACGTGTGCACACCCAGAACCGTGCTCACGAGAGACGTCTGGGCTGGCTGGGGATCCCCCCCCAGCCAAATACAGGTAAAGGCTGCAAATCCTCACTCCGGAGATGCCTCAGAACAGGTAAGAGCAGCAGCTGCAGGGTGCCAATAGTGCCTGTGAGTTACAGTCTCCCTGGACTGCTCCAGCACAGAACACCCCCAAAGCAAGTGCTGAGTTTCGGTTTAAGTAAGTGTCACAAAACAGAAGTTCTTAGGATTTTGTTAGGAATGTTCTCTTTTTGCCCACATACTCTCTGCACGAGGCACCGCACCATATGAGTTGAGCAACTATTATTTTTAATTCCTCCACGACAGCTGTTGTTTATTACTAATTGAAACACTTTTTGTCTAGATAAAAATATCTGTGATTTGCATTGCGGGGAGAGCATCCCCCGCTCTGGCACAGAGGCCAGGGCTGTATTAGGCTCTGGAAACGTGACGACAGGGAGAATGAACATATCTGAAGAGGCTTTAATCAGCCAGCCCTGGCAGCAGAAGGTGCAGGGGCCGTGGAGATGGAGCTGAGAGCCCAGCGAGGGCACAGGTTGGTGGGTGCCTGAGCAGCTGAAGCTTGTGCCAACGCATCTTGGCTGGTATCAGCACCCAGTTCAGAGAGATCAGTGTGAGATGGACATTCCAGCGTTCCCTGGGGCTGGCACATGATGGAGGAGCTGTCTCAGGGAGATGTGTTTGTTCAAGAGGAGAGTCCCAGGGAAGTTTCTCAGAGCCTTCACCCTGTAATGCAGGGTGTGGAGCAGACAGGGACGGGCTCCAGAGGAGCACAGCACAAGGACAAGCACATTGCAACATGAGACACTGCAATACCAGGAAACAATTTTCACCATGACAGTAATCCAGCACTGGGAGGCCAAGGAATTGGCACCTTGGATGTGTTCAAAACCCAGAGGGATATGACCCCGAGCAAGCCAATCTAAACTTGAGCTTGGCCTTGAGGAGAGGGGCTGGAGCAAAGGACCTGCAGCCCGACTTCCAGCGGGATCAAAGACCCTTCTAACCCTCACTATTCAGTGATTCAAATCATGCTTCAGCTCAACTTCAGACACATCAAAATGATCAAATTTTAGTATTTTGGTAATGAAACACTTTGACATAGGAAAGCAGGGGGCTCAGACCATACTAAATAGCAGCTGCCCTTATTGAGTCAACAAATAATCATGTGTATCTAAATACACACATTTTAGAAATGTAAATAAATGCATTAGCTATGTATCAAATCACACATCATGCCAGCTCAATAATATGATCACTCAATAGACTACAAAATGCAAAAATAACATGGGAGAAAGGCACACACATAAAACTACCCTGCAAAATTCCCCAGCTAAATTCTGACATTTTCTACATTTACATATTTTTTATTTCCAAAATGTTTCTCCATGGAAATCATATGGGAATTGACACATTTTTTCCTAAACACTTAAATTATATCCAATACTTGGTTTTATTTTTAATCAATTAGGTTTTGGCAAAACATTTTTCCAGCTCTGCTTGTAACACCCTCCCTGCTCCTGTAGGAAAAAAGGAAAACGCTCTGGGCTTTGCTGGCACCCATTTTGTCACTGCAAGAGGCATCCATGGGATGTGTTTGTCCCATTTATATGGGACAGCTCCAGATGGAGCAGTGGCTACCCCAGCAAGGGAGATTTCAGGAACCACGTCCAGGTGATGCTCCCATCTCTCACCCCGTGGCAGACGCCAGAGCACTGCCAGAGCCAGCCCGGCTCCTGTGCAGCTCCCCAGAGGGCTGAGCACAGCTCAGGGACACTGGACTCGCTCATGAAAGATTTATCTACTCCATTTCCCTGCCAGCACTTCATCTACATTATTGTACAAGCTGTACTGAATTACAGCACAAGAGTGGAAAACACACCATGTCAGACGTGGGGCTGGTATATAAATCCATACGTTTCCCTGGAAGCCAAACTGCCATGGTTTACAGTAATGAGGCATTTAGCCTGGACTTTTAATCCTAATATCTCACTATTTTCCAAATTACCTAAGCGACAGAATCTCCTGATTACAGATGCAGTGCTCTGTAGGTTGCAAACTGGAAAAGGGTGACACGTCAATGAAGATCTCTTCCAGCACTTCTGCCATACATAATCCTTTCAACTCTTTCCAGTGTTTGGCTTTTTTAGGACCGAATGACGAGAAAACTCACAGTGTTTAAACCACTGCACGCAAATAAATCACCGGGCTGTCTTCTCTTTCCCAAGTCATTACATACAAATGTAATTTTTTAAAGAGAAAATCTTATCAGCCCAAGGATTCAGTGACTTAGAAACCAATTACAAGTGGTAAGAACTGACCCAATGTCTGTTTCCCCCAAAGCCGGCCCTGCAGCATCCCTGCCCTCCATGTCTGTGTGACAGCTTATTCCCTGTGATGCTGAGATTCAGCACTGGATGTAACTCAAGTGGAGACAGGAGAGATCTGTCAGCCAGGCCAGCAGCCCCACCAAACCTCCCAGCTCCCAGGGCTGCAGCTGCAGAGTCTCACCCTCCTCGGGAAATGAAGGTGGCTGCACACCCACGCAGAGATGTGAGATGCATGGCAGTGAGATCCATCATTTCTGAGAGGCTGTGGTAAACAATAGGCTTGCGTCTCGGTGACCCAGTGGGCAGAAAAATGATTTTATACATATATGCATTTTTAACTCTGTCCAAGCACCTACATACATGTGTAAATAAGCACCTTTTGCACATGACATTTCCCCACAGAGGCTCACAAAAGAAGTCTCCATCCTTCTGCCTCCCCCACCTCTGTGCTCTGGCCTCCCCCGGCTCCATCCTCCCCTTTCTGTTTGCCATCTGGTACCCATCAAAGGCAGTTAGACCATGACACATGTGTGCTTACCAAATCCCTTAAACCTAACTAGAGCACTGTTTTGTTTCTTCCTCATCAGAAGCCACAAGGAACCCTTATTCAGTACATCTGGACCTTCTAATAGGGTAACAGCCTGGCTGTGCCAACTCTGCTTTCTGTCGGACTCCATCTTAATCATTCACAAATCACAAAAGAATTGGGAGAGGAGAGAGCCAGTACAGCAGCACCACAAGGATGGCAGCTGAGAACAAAACAGTGGCCACAGATAGTGTTCAGATGCGTGCTGGTGTACAGCAAACCAGGATATGGAACATTCTTATTTCTACACACGTCCCACTGCTCGAATTTAATGGTCCCTTGTCTGGTGACTGGGGTTGCCAGCAAAGCTCCCAGGTTTGCAGTTTGCCCTGGAAAGGCAGCCTGATATTCCCTACGTGAAGGTGCGACAAGGACAGCAACTGCAGCGGGCTGCAGGAGGTTGTGTCAGGTGAGATGCTACATTCCCAGGGAAATGTGAGGGAATACAAACGGCTCCTCCCAGCTTTAATCAGCATTTAGTGCCCTGCTGCTAATGCCAGTGACTTCCTTGCAAAGGTTTCCATAGCTCGCTTTTTCTTTATTCCAGCTACTCTTTTTTAAACTACCTTTCCAGGAATTTCGTGGTTTGGGACTCTCAGCTTCCAATAAAAAGCATTTTCAGCTATCAGAGGAGGACTTGAAAATGCAACCCAGTGATAGATTTAAAGCCCCCTCCTTCCTTCCTTCTTTTCTTCCTTCCTTCCTTCCTTTTGGGATAGTTATTAAAGTGGTATCACACCTTTCTGTGGGGCCCAGCTCCTGAGTTTTACATTACAGGGCTGGAAACACTGTGAGTCAAAGAGCTGATCCCATGCATTACCTCCACTTATCCCACCGCCAGCAGGGAGAAAGAACCCCACCATGGCACAGCACAAGCTCAGCGTGGTCAAACCCATGCAGGAACACAGAATAAGGAGTAGCACTGCATTATCATTCACATCAAAAAGATCCACAAGTTCTCCTTCCCTCCATTCGCTCCACTCTACCTTCAGCCCCTTGGACACGCAACAGGAACTCACGGCACAGATCTCCGGTCGAGCAACAATATAACACAGCTTGCACACAAACACAGCCCTCTCCCACTCCCATCTGAGTGGGAGACTCATCAGAGACCACGACAAAAAGCAGAATAAATGTCTGAAGACAGACCCAGAGCTGCTGCTCCCCGTGAGCAGGTGCTCAGCTTCCCACCCCACGGCTGCCCTCTTCATCCCTGAAACGGCCACGGTTCTCCTCCAGGCACACACAGAGAGAAGGATGGGTGGGTTTGATGTTTCACCAAAACAGGCCACTGAAGACAAGACATTAATCTGTCTGAGAAATAGAGGGGGGTGGGGGGGGAAAAATCTCAACAGAACAGAAGGAGGGGGTCTTGACTTTCTGCCAGGAGCTTGAGGACTTGTATTTATTTATGCTTTTCATGGGAAAGCCGTTCAGAGGCAGTAATCCATGACATCTGGCAAAAGAGTAGGGAAGGACCTTTACTGCAAGTTGATTGATATTAAATGCAAGAAAAAAAAGGAGGAAAAACAGCTCTAATTGATGGTTCTGCAAGCAACTGCAGGCAACAAGAGACCTCGGCAGGCTCTGCATGCACATTTCAGGCTGGGCCATGGAACTGCCCCACCACAGCGCTGAACACTGCCCTGGGCACGGGGAGCGGGGTGACTCCACGGCCCGGCTGCAGAGCCGGGACAGAAAGCAAAGCCAGAGGCAGTGGATGAAGAAACGGCACAACAGTCTGTCTGAACTTCTGACTGCAGGGCTGGGAGCACACCTGACATTCCCCAGCTCAGGGAGAGCCTTTGAACAGGCTGAACTTCCCCCTGGCAGCTCGGGCTCCTCACCAGCCCATCTCTCCAAGCCTCCACGTGGGATCCTGGTTTCTGATGTGAAGCAAATAAACACGAGGTATTTCTTTTTCAAACAACAGGATGAGCTGAAGTGGTGTGCAGCTCTGCAGGGCCAGATACACATCTACTCAAAGTCTGAAATTAATACGGAAAGTGATTCATAACAGGAGGAGACAAAACAAGCCTATTCATGCTACTCCATGTCAAGCCATCTTAGAGCTATTTTGGATCCAAATCCTCTCTTCTTTTCCAAAACCACAAAGAAAAGCAAACAGATGTCAGCCATTGCAGATCTGCAAAGAAATGAACTGAACAGCCCATAACAGCAGTGTTTCCCTTCAGCTCTTTGCACCGAGGGCTAGGAAGGCATTTCTGTGAGCGCTGCTGTGTGTGCTGGGGCTGCCACGGCCACGGGGGCGAGCCAAGGTTGTGATTGATCCATCTGGGACCAGGCACAGCCCCACACCCAGGCTCCGAGGGTTCCATCACATTATCTCCTGTGGAGACACTATGGGAAGGGAAAAGACACCCTGTCAACAGGCAATCTAGAAAAACATAAGTATTTCAGAGTTAAGGAGTGATTTCAAAAGCACATACAGGGCTGAACCCTGGAAACTCCATTTTCAAAAGCTGCTTTGAAGCACGACAGCTTAGGCGCCGCTGAAAGTCAGTGCGGGAGACAGAACCCAAATTGCTTTACAAAATCTTACCCATATGCAATTAACATCATTGTGAATTACTTTTGATTTTAGTCTTTTTAAAATATGCTGGGTTTAGATATTATAGCACTAGAGCCCGTCACCCCCTTCAGTGATTTAAGAGATACCGATTTCTAAAGAACAAATCTAAATACTGAGCGTGTTCAGAAACTCTTCGGTTATACACAAAAGGATTCTCTATTACTGAGTTATCCCCTTCTTCCCTCATCTATCTCATGGCAAATTTTAGGCCACTAAGGGCCACTCTTGAAGACCGACGCCCAAGTACAGCCTGTGTGGTGCGAATACCCAGGGAATCTGACTTCTCCTAATGCTCTGGCTGCTTCCAGAACAAGTGTGAGCAGCACTCCAGAAGAAAAATTATTTCACTCAGATTCTGCATTTTCCCTTCGCAGCGCTGTTCCTGGTTTTCCTGCCTTTGACACCCCGGCATGGCAGGAGCTGCTCCCCTGCCACACGCACGGCTGGAATGGGCCACGTCAAGCTGCCATGGGAAGGCTTGGGACAAGTGGAACAGCCAGATCCAGCTACCACCCTGTGTCACAGAGCTTTCACATCTCCTTAACAGGAATGCAGGGCAGAGAGCTGTGTCAGGAGCTGCAGTCCCCCAGGAACCACGGATTCCAGGCAGGAGTTAGAGCCCAGCCCTGCTGCACCAGCTCCCTCCCTCCTGCAGGCAGGTCCACACACACACACCCCCTCAGCTGCGGGGGTTACAGAAGAACAAAAGTGAGCCATGTCTGGATTTTATTTCTTTTGCCTACACCAGAACAATTAACCTATTGTTTGCCTCAAAATGCATTTGGAGAAGTCAGGAGACTGAGGGAGACAGTTTTGTAGCAACCACTTCTTCATTAACAGCTATGGGAGCTAAATACCCATTTAAACCATGTTTGCTGCTCGAGTCTTCTCCTTTTAAGAGGTTGTACATCTCTGTATTACTCCAACGATTAGGATTACCTCGTTTAAAAAAATACAAATCCAAGACTACCATTTTTCACATACCCTTCCCCTGCATAGCTTACTTTAATTTCAAATTTACAACTATAAAACATAATCTTACATTAGAATTTGCATAAAAGCGAACAGACCTGCCGCAAGACATTAAATTTTAAATTTGCATTCTAGGGTGGCCTAGGAATATTACT
This sequence comes from Hirundo rustica, assembly GCF_015227805.2. NCBI lineage: Eukaryota > Metazoa > Chordata > Aves > Passeriformes > Hirundinidae > Hirundo > Hirundo rustica. Next base: position 9,096,586 of record NC_053468.1, on the reverse strand, counting down.
CTGTCCAAGAAGTTCCTGCCTGTAAATTTGAGAGCTAGTACGTGTAATGAGAGCAGAATTTGTACACTTGAGTGAAAAGAAGCTGGTTAAAGGCTTTGGTGCGGCTGTTACAGAGCAAGGATACAGACTGCACATACAGAGAGCAGAGCTGCTGCACGCACACACCAGTGTGCCACCCAATCCACCATTGTGTGGCCAGGGCTGGCCCACACAGGCAGCCTAAAAAATAATAAAATAGTAAAAAAAAAAAGTTAAAACCACACTGTTAATAAAGCTTTACAGCCTGCTGCGGGCTGGAAAAGCTCAACATGAAACCACTGGTAACATTTTCTTCCTGTTTCCAGCTTCTGCCCGTCAAATGAACAGGCAGGGCTACCTCAGCACTGGGCACTGCTGCCTTTTCCACACTCAAGAGCTGGTTTGTCATCCTGGCTTTGCTGAGCAGGCTGTGTCCTGGTCAGAGCCACGTGCTCATGATGAATAATTGGGGGCTGCTGGTGAGACGTGACAGAGCAACTGCACGAGGAGATGAACAAACAGGGCCCGTGGCACTGCCATCGCTGGAGTCTCTTAAACCAACGTCACATGAAAGCCTCCTCCTCAAAGCCCACCAGACAGCAAATGCAGCCCGTTACAATTCCTGTTCTGTCCTTCCTGGGGTGAAAACCTACTGCAGCGTGCCACTGGAGAGCTTCCATCTCCTTCCATCTCCTCCTGGCCACCCACAGGGCTGGAAGGAAACCAAAGCCAGGGCAGAGGCTGAGCAGCTCCCACACGCTGTATTTCAGCCCTTCCCTTGGGGTCTGGCAGGCACAGCTAAGCCCCGCCAACAGCCAGGCCAGGGGGACCGAGCAACGCCTTCAGGAAGTGCGAAACCTAAAGGGTTTCTGCCCTGGGCTCCGGGAGAAAAGCCCCCTTCCCTCCCTGCCCAGCCCCGGGCAGAGGCTGGGTGCAGGGGCCGTGCAGCGGTGCCCCCACACCCAGCTCGGCCCCTCAGCCCTCGCTGCCCTCCCTCTGCCTGAACGCTGCTCACTGAGCGCCCTCGTCTCTGGGATCAAAAGCAATCATTCCCACGACAGGCACTGCTTTGTTCTCACCAGCCTATTTCTTGCTGCCAGACTCCCTTTGCTGGTATCTCCAGACTTCACTGCGCGCCTCTGTCACCACATCCTCTGTACTCAGCTGTCAGACACACGTTCTGCTACCAGCTACCTACTTCTGTTGGCTTTCTAAAACTTTGTTAGCTCAACTGCACACTCCAGACTTCCATTAAGTTGTCTCTGCCACAAAGAAAACACAGGCTCAACAATCCTCTCATTTTCTACCTGATTAAAGTACAGAGGAATTAAATTTTTTAAGCTGGAGTGCTTTTTAGTCCCCAGGCCAGTATCCCATTCATTTCATGTCACTGGAACGATACTAAGCGTGTCTTCTCAAGGCAGCAAAAAAATGAAAAACAAACACCCTGAACCTGGGATAAACTGTTTCACCCTTCACAGGTGATTTTGTCAGCACTCACCCTCATCTGCTCTCCAGGGAGCTCCTGAGAGGCACCTGGGAACCCGGCACATAGGACCTTACCTCTGCACCAGTCCTGAGCCAGCAGACAGCAGCACATCTGATTGTCACTGTCAGCATTTTAGGACAGCCACCCTCCACGCAGCCACATCATTTCTGGGGGACACAAGGTTCCCCAAGTCCAAACTCCAGCCCTGAGTGCAGCGAGCAAACACCCTGGGCTCTTGGTTGTGGGATGCCACCAACATCTTTCACTTTGCAGGTGACAGAGACCAAGCATTGAACTCAAAACCAGTCTCCAGAGGGTTTGATGACCCAAGGGCTCAACAGCCTGGGGACAAAGGTGGCTGCCAACCACCTCCTCACACAGCCACTTCATGTGGAACATGTCCTTGAATGATGCAGTGCATCAGAAAGCACCGGGAGATAAGATGTAAAAACTCAAATGGGTGACAGTCCAAACTGAGAGGAAACAGGAGGATCTGGTATCTTAATGTCACTCCCTCATTTGTACGGCAAGAGCTCCACTATTCAGACAAGTCCCAAACAAATCAGAAACAGCCTGTGACCTCCTCCAGCTTTGAGCATCAGCCTGACACTCTCAGGCCCACTCCAGTACAGAACTGGTGTGATGTCCACGCATTTCTTTTTCCCCAAAGTCTCTACAATGTCCTCAAAGAACCCGCAGAGCTGTGTGATGACCCAGCTGCTCAGTACAGCATCAGGACAGACCTCTAAGGCTTTGCTCCTTTTGAAGGTCACCTTCAGGTTCATCAGCAATAACACATTATATTAACAAAAATCAGTAAGAAAGTAATTCTCTAATCAAGAAAATGATTCTTTTAAAATAAGATCCGAAGAGTGTCTTAAAGACACTTACATAAGACAGATATAAGTTAAAGCCAAGCATATAACATTAAAATGTTCACAGAATTCCATGTTTTCCTTGTTTTCCTTACTTGAAAAAAAACCCTGGTGCCACATTTACGCATTAAGCCCCACACATCCCTCTGAACCACTGAGAAACTACTGAGAGTAGTGTTTGTGATAATGGTGATTTTCAGAGGGCTGGACCCTTAACATCTAGGAGACCTCTGACAGGTAACAAAGAAAATCCAGCTCATGCCCAACAAGTTTAAATTCACAACATATACCTTGAGAAAAACAATGAGCTCTGAAAATAAAGGCAGCACCTCCATGTTAGTAAAGCTAAAGGTGAAAAACACCACAACAATTAGGCACTTATGACTAAGGCTCTTTGGGTTCAGCTTGTAGCACTGGCTTGTAGCTAGTCCTTATCCTGTGACCTTCGCTGTGCTCTCCAGAGTCTCTAGAGATTTCTGCATGTAATGACCTGGCCACCTAAGCTAGGCTTAGACTTCTAAATAACTTCAGGCATCTGAGTCTAAACCCCTTCATGGCTTCAGATACACATCATCAGAAGAGACATTAGTATTCCTTCCTCCTTTCCAGCCTATTTGAACGGTAATTGTTTTAAGATACTGACCATCTCTCTGTGCACACAATCCTTCTGAGCTCAGTTCAGCGTGGCATATCCGTGTTTTTAAATCCCCTCTGCTGACACGTATCCGAGCGAGAGCACTGTGCCAGCACAAAAGAACTCGAGTGAATCTGATTGCTGTCATCACAACGTTCAACTTGAGTGACACATTAAACATCTAAAACTGAACAGCAGAGAGTTTGGGACTGCAAACTAAATCCTGGCACAGGCTGAAACACAGGCAAGGGCTTATTTTTCCTTTTGACTTTTATCTTCAGCATGATCTTCCAAAGTGTGGGCAGGAGGAGGGCAAAGAAGCTGCTCAGCCATGACACGACTCGTCTGAGCAACATAGCCAGGCACGGGGGAGAACCACACTGTGTGCACAGCCCCTGGGGAGGGGTGCCCTGGACAGAGCCTATCAGTTTCAGCTCCGCCATCCCTTAATTCCCACACTGACTATTACAAACCCAGATCATCAGTGATCGTTTTGGAGCAATCAAAGATTGCCTGGGCACAAGAGCTGCAGTTTTCAGAGGATCAGTTCACCTACAACGTGGCACCAATGCTCACCCATGCAGGCAAGTATAATGTGCACAGGCATGCCAGGAGATGCCAAACACCAAAACCCATCACCAATCTTCAGTTCTTCCATCCCTGTTCCAAGTTTGTCACTTGCCTGAGGTCAGCAGTGGGCCAGGGGCTGCCTGCACACTGAGGCCAGCTCAGAATTCCCATCATGGTGAGTGGTACCACCGGTACCAGTAGTGCCAGCCCAGAGGCTCACAGCTCCCACACCCCCGGAGTGGATGGACAACAGGATAAGGACTGAGAGAGCAAAGTCCCTCCCACTGTAAGCAAAGATCAGGTTCATGGTCACCTGAGGAACCTGAATGTGCACAAGCCTATAGGACCTGACAAAATGCATCTCGGAGTCTTGAAGGAATTGGCTGATGGAGTTGGCAAGCCACTCTCCATCATATTTGGGAAGTCATGGCAGTCAAGGGCAAGACTGCAATTACCACCTGTGGCTCACGACAGACAAAAACCACTCTCCACTCTCTGAGGCTGAGTATGACACTGCACCCTCACAAGTGCTCGTGTGCCTCACAAGCAGAAGAGATGCCGGGCACCACCACACCAGCACAGTGCCGGGGGGCCCAGAGCACCCCAAGGCACCACCAGCTAAACCATGAGCCCAGACAGCTCCACGCTGGATCAGCCATCCTGTCCCACTCCAGACCAGAGGAACCAGCTCAGCCATGGCCACCAGAAGTGCCTGAGCTCCTGTCCTTGCACAGCCCTGTAACCCAGCACCCCGAGCTGCCCAGACTGTCTGCGGCCATTTCCACACACATGCCCATGCACCAAGAGCCTCAGGACCATGTCCAGGAGGGGGAAGGCTCACACATTTTAACTGGATTTGTGCCTCCAGCACAGAGACTGCACAGAAACAAGGAAGGGAAGAGCTCACCATTGCCATTGCTGGCAGCAGCCCAGGCCTGGAGGAAAGCTCTGCACCCCACCCCAGATCTCCCAGTGATGCAGCAGGAGAGAGAGCCCCATCCAGGACAAGGCTGAGCAGCAGCAGGTTCCCCTGCCCATCCCACTCCAGGCACTTGGTATTTACACTGCTGGCACAAGAGTCAACCCACAGTCTTTAATGAGAACAGACCCAACGCTCTCAAGCAGCCTCCTGGCACAAGCTCTCATCTGTGTTTTAAATTCATGCTTAAGAGGGCCAAACGTGCTCCAACACTGCTGTTGTGTTGGCTGTTTGCTTTGATTGCCCTTTTCGGCCAAAGTGCAGCCGAGATGTCGATGCCACCACCCAGCACAGATGTGCAGGGCACACAGCACTCAATTAGTTTCAAATAGAGCCATACATGCTTTTCTGGAAAACATTATGAAGAAAAGCTGTCAGTCCTGAATGCATATTATCTCTAATTAATCCCATAAAAAAAAAAAAAATTAAAAGGATGGTTGCCTGGTAGCGTTGCAAGAACCATTTTGTAATTAATATGACCTTCATCTCCATATGGTAATTAGCAAACATTTATATTACCATTAAAAAGCCCGTGTTCATTACATAACCTCACTTTTTTCTATTAGCTAACAGAACCAGTAAAACCAATTTAGTCAAAGCCTTGAACTTTCACAAATACTCCAAATAAATACATTCAAAACTTTTTTTTTTTTTTTTTTTTTTTTAATGGACACTTGCTGGCTGATGTGAAACCAGCAGAAGATGCTTCCTGAGGCTCTGGCAGGAGGGTTGCACACTCCTCCTCCTCCCAAGGAAAGGGCTGGCACAGGGGTGCCAGGGCAGGAGTGTCCCACGAGTGCTCCTGGAGCATGTTCCTGCTCACCTCCAGAGCCCTGCGTTAGCTGCACCCCGGCCACACGCTGGGAACTCTCCTGCCTTTCTGAGGGACACAAACCCAGCCCAGGTGATGGATCCTGGGCAGGGACACAATTCCCAGCTCTGCTACCAGCACTTGGAGCAGCTCCTCCCAGCTGTTTGTCCCCATCCATGACCATCGGTGACGGTGACGCCACCTCCTCTCTAAAGGCCAAACTGAAATGTCTGTAGAAAATACTAAGACTTCATTGCTAATACCACCATCAATCTGTTTTCTCCTCCTCGAAGCCAGGTTGTTCTGCTTCAGGGAACACTAATGGTCAGCATTTCTATTGATAGTTTCTCTGCTTATATTAATCCAAAATTTCCTACGCTGTTTTTTTTTTGCACGCTGCAATCACTCCTACTCCCTGGAGTGACTCACCATTTAACTGGTTTGCTAACAGAGGACCTGCTGTACCAGTCAACAACAACAAAAACCCATTATCACACTGTACTTGTTTTTCACAGAGGTGGGAGAACTTGTGGTAAGTCATTCAACAATGCCATAACTGAAAATGCAGGGGAGAAATATGATCAAAACCAAACAGCACACTTGCCCACACACTTCCCTACTCCTCTAACACATCTGCGAGTGAAAAGAAAAAAAAAAACCCAACCTTCCCATAGTTTGAATTCTGCTAATAACAGTTATGCTTTACAAACATGCATTTCCTGCTCCTGATGAAAGCTGACAGCTCGTGTGGGGGGCGGCACGGGGGGAACGACACCAAACGACTCGTGCTAATCAGTGCTTTCATCAGAGAGGACAACATGATGTAAATCTAATCCTAGGGAGCTTTCTCTTTTACTTGCAAGCTGAATATTGAAAAAAAAAAAGAGAAGGATTTACTAATTGGAAAGATGACATGAAAATGCTAATAAGGTTGTTAAGTCGACAGGGCTGGGAAAATGTAAATTTTATATACATGTGAGTATATATATTTCCATTAATTCTTGCATTATAAATGATTTAACTAGGACTAACAAAAATACATAGAAATGAGAAAAATAGTTGACTGAGAATTGCAGAAGAAATTCAAAGATTCCCAGGCTCCTGGAGCTCACCACAGTCAAACACCCAACTCGCACCATCTTTCTACAAATTCCAGCAATTTTATTCCCCCACAACTTCCCACTTTCCACTTGGTTCAGGCTCCCACTAAATGATTTGAATGCAGGAGGTTAGAGAAATCCATGGACAGGTTAATGAGGGTGAGCAGTGGGGTGTCTGACTGAGGTTGCACCTGGAATCACCAGCAGCACCAGGACGGCTCCTTTCCAAATTTAACCCAAAAGGAACACACGCCTCCTGCATAAACACTACACAGGACCTCAAAGCAGCTGCCTTGTCTTTCTTCTTCTGAGCCAAAAACACATGTAGGATTGTGATAGCAATATACTGTAAACTTATCATGAAAGCAGGATAGAGAAACCAGCTACCAGCTGTGAAGAATATTTGCAACTGTAAATATTGTATTTCAACTGGAGAGAGGGTAAATACCATGTTATGGAAATGCCTCCTTTATCGATCAGCTCATCAGAAAGGAGAAAGAGAGAATATAACTTGGTAGTTTTCAGCAGCACAGAGTTTTGCAGACGTTGAAAATGTATTTTTGAGATACTGCCTTCCATGAACAGCAACAGAGATCAGCTTGCTGATGAATGAATGCAATAACTTCCATTCCAACAGCTGCAAGGAATACCTTGCTTCCACTTATTTTGGAAAAAATGCAACTTGAAGAATCAAAGAATCGTGGAAGTTTCATTTCTATTGGTTTTATTTATTTCTGCTTGATGGTTTCTCTTATGACACCAATCCAGGGCAAAGTCCATGTGGGAATTTTAAACCATTTTAAGAGCACCACAGCCCTTCCCTGCTGAGCTGAGTCCATTTGGAGCATCACATAAGCGTGGAGGATATGACAAAACCAATCATATGCACAGTAATGCCCATCATTTAAAACTACGAGTGGAAAATGAAATTTTTTCATCTTTCTCTGAGGTAAAAGAAAAAAAAAATAAAAAGAACCCTTGACCGAAGTATGGAGATTAATGCAAATGCAACCATCTTGTTTTTTATGATCTATCCAACTTCAAGTAAGACCAAGAGAGATCGAAGCAATTAGGAGCTCGCCCAATAGCCAGAATTTATGACTCTAAATATTACCAAGGTCGGCATTTGCAGTGCACGCCTCGCAGCCTCTGCAGGGTAAATCCTCCTGATGGAGAGCTGCGAAAGGAGAGCCTCCAGAACAGCCATTTATTCTTTAAAAAATTACCTTCCCTGGTAGAAGGTAGCAAACAAATGCCAATATTACACTGTAGCCTATTGACACTGTAGAAACACATCAGGAAGCACCAGGAAGGACAAGAAGCTGCCAAAAATCTGACTGTACAAATGAGCTTGTTAGGCTAAGAGGGTGTCTGCACAACAAATCTCTCTCACTTCTCACCTCTATTCCACAATCAGAGCCAACATCCATGCAGATCTCAGCTCATTCTACACAGCTGTAAATGAAACCTTAGTAACACAGAGCAGATCACCTCCAGATTTCCAGGTCTCCCTTCACACTGGACAGCAAAGGCAAATGTCTGTCCTCCCTAAGGCAATAGGACACCACGTCTGCCATAATCCCAAGTGAAACCAAGTGGAAGGGAGGATAATCTGTACTGGAAAATGCAGCACATCCTTTCATTAGTTTGGCAGAATAGAACGAGTTTGGTGAAAGCATCTTTCATTTTATAACACCCCTTGAAAACCTGGCAGCTACTGGGGAAGGTATTGCGTGCCCCTCTGAAGCAAGGAAGGTCTGAGAGCTTGGGACTCATCATGATAAGAATCTCTACTGGTCTGGGACATACCAAGGTCAGCTTGGCAGAAATCCTCAGTCCTAGGAGCCTCTCTCAGCTGGTTTATTGAATCTGCAGTGACAACTCCCTACCTGTAACCAAAAGCAGGGCAAGACGGGAGAAAAATTTCACCCCGAGGTGAGATGTGACTTCTATCCACCATGTTCTGAGGAGCCACTTCTTTACCATCAGGGCAGTTAAAGCAGTGTAAAAGCAGAGCAGGGTTACAGTCCGGCTCCTCACTCAGGAGTATTTTGTGAATGAATCATCCTTTGTGTTGGCTTCCAGGATCTGTCAGACAAAGGCAGCTGCTCCAGCGGGCGGGAAATCAAACGGAGCCCTGGACACAGCTGAGGGAAAGGCTGCAGCAAAGGCAGTGTGCAGCAGCTCATATTAACCAGCACAACAGCTCCAGGCATGCCTGAGAAACTCACAGTGAGTGGAATTTAATTTCTGGCTTAATAATTCCTTTCTTTATACATGATTTTTGCTTAAGAGAACATCAAATCCCATTTTCGTTGGGGATGGCTGCATTGAATCAGCAGGCTGAATGGAAACTGTGGTAAAGCAGCTCAACAAAAGAACAGGGTTTGATTCTGCAGCGCAAGGCAGGAGCAGCCCCTACGTGCGTCAGTCCCAGGGCAGGACTTCCCAGTGTGCATTTTACCAACTTGACTCACAACACCCTGAACTAGAAGACTCCTCAAGTCCAATTTGTTTTTGGCTTTTCACCTCTGTCTTCACAGAGTCTACACTGCCTTTCACCCGTGACTCTGGGATAAAGACAGGTTCCAATAACCACTGCTGGCTCTGGGGGTATCATACAGATATCTTCTCCTGTTCTGAGCTTCTCTGGTGAACCAGCATTATACAGCTCAGAGATGGATCCCACTGCACAGCAGCGATTTTGCCAAGTAAACAACCATCAATAAAGTGTCCAAGGTCAGGCTGGACAGGGCTTGGAGCAACCTGGGATCATGGAAGGTGTCCCTGCCCATGGCATGGGGTGGAACTAGAGGATCTTTATGGTCCTCTCCAACCCAAACCAGTTGGTGATTCTATGAAATTGGATCAGGCAACTGCAAGCACAGCCCAACCATCACTTATCCCAGTCTTGGGAGAGTTGGTTCTTATTAACCAGCTTTAAAGCATTTCAAAGAAAACACTATTATTCAGAATTTTTTGTTGTTGCTTTCAAACAACAAAAAAAATTTAACAACACACTTATTTGTCTAAAACTCCCAGAAATGGTACAATTGTCTTCTAATTTAAAATACAAATAAATCAGGTTATCTGCATCAGCTTCCCAGAGACCTGGGAAGAAATGAAGCTGAATTCATGACTCACCTCTCTAAAGCCCTTCAAGGCTCCTTGCTCACAGGTAACACAAACATGAATTGCCAAAACCCAAAGCTGTAAACACATGAAAGCTTGCTGCTTTCAAGCAAGATGCTGCCTCGACCGCCCACCGCTAAATCCAAATCAGGGATGGATTTTCCATGCTGGCAGTGTTCAGAAAAACACTCAGAAACCTGGTGTTCATCCGAAATGTTACCATCATGAGGCACACAGATACCAGTCACTCTCCAGCGAAGATTTCCCTAATGCTGAGCAGGGAAGCTGAGATTAAAGGTTCTCTATTCCCTACTGAAAATTAATTTTCTACAGTTGTTAAAAAACTTGTTTCTCTAGAAAAATGACTCACTTGACTAGATAAACACTTCTATCTCCTCTAGGAAAACGTGTTTCCTTGAACCTTGTGACCTTACATTATAGAGTTTAGTATCATCACAGAACAGTATTTCGCTTTTCATGCAATTTTACAAGGTAAAATCCCAAGCACCACTGGGAAAACATCTGAAATATTCTTTTAACACTGCCTGAAAAGAATTAACATGCTTGTTTTCCCCAAAAACCTGCTACCATCTTGTTAATTACCAGGCATGTTTCATGTGCATTTTCAAAGTGGAGAACAAAAGAATTGGGAGGAAAAGGAATTTAGTGATGCGGAAGATGTCCTGCTGAAAACAGAAGGTGTTTTTCAGTTTTAAAACCAACTTGGATTTTAATTTGTACTCCACACCTCCAGCACGGACACAGATTATTGTCTTGAGCAGCGACAGGCTGGGGGGAAAGGCAGAGCTACACATTCTCCAGCAACAACCAGAGCCAAAGGAAGGTTTTGATGTGACCAGCTGAACTCCCAGAAATCAGGGTTTGGGGATGGCCACGCTCACCTTCCCAGGCACTACTGATGTTTTCCCAAAGCTTGGACCGCTCTATCAGGACTGGAGCTCTGCTTGTGCTCAGCATTCCCATGGGTCTGAGCTCTCTGTGGAAATCAAAGGCCCAGCCCTGGTTCCAAAAGCAGGAGGATGAAGCCTCCGTGTGAGCTGGAGCCATGCAGCAGCAAACCAGGTGCCTCCATTTCAATATTTGGCTGATAGATCTATATCCAGCAGGGATATAGAAGAGTCCTTTAGAAAACACGATATTCAATTTCCTTTTCATCTCAAGGATGCAAGCCAGGCTTGGTACCTTAAAAACCTGGTGCTGCAATATTTTCTGTCTTTTTCTTTTTTCTTTTCTTTTTCATTTTTTAAAATGAGGAAACGCTGCTTTCATTCCCCTCTGGAAGGGCTGATCTGAGCGAACAGGCACCAATGACAACAGTGCTGCAAAGATTTTTTTGAAGGAAGCCAAAACCAAAGTGTAAGAGATTAAAGAGACAACTCCCTCACAAGCCAAATGATTAAAGCCTTCACTCTTTGAAACAAGCATTTCCTTGAAATAATAAAAAACAAAAGGAAGACTAACACTGCTCCAGGTCTCCACCAGTTTATGCTGCCACATGCCAGGTTTTTCTTGGAGTTCTCCATGCACATGGGACACCCCATGGAAACCACTTACGGATACAGCAGGATCTGCAGCGGGGCCACAGCTGTCATGTATTCCTTGGCATTTCCTTCACATGCAGAACAGATTAATACAAGTTTTCTTTGGGATCTGGATTATGCCCCAGAGAAGTAGAACTATCAAGAGCCTGCAAGCAACCAAGATTTAGTCCTTGTCATCCATAGGGAAAGTTCTTTGGGATTCAGGATTTTGCCATGTGCAAGGAGTGACGTGGCTGCAGCAGCACACTAAAGATAACCATAATCTACCCCCCTGCCCCAAGCTGAAAAATATCTTCTGTTTGATATGCTGAGCAAATTCCTAAGTGCCTCTTTGCGACAGGACAATTTGTGGCAGTCTGCAAAAGTGAGTTTAATGTCATCCAAGTGCTCGTCCTGTGAGCAGATCTGCTCCTTTGCTCCCAAATATGCAGGAAATGCAAGGCTAACATGCATTACCCTGCAGGAAATCTTAATTACTTTACCATTTGGATTTGTATTTTTTTCAAAACTGCAATTTTCAGGAAAAAAATGTGTTTATTGTGAAAAAGACTCACAAGCAGATACAGTTTAGGGGACAAAAATTTTTTTAAAAAAAGAGACTAACCTCTATTTTATAATAAAACCAGATGACAGTCCTCTCTTCTGCAAAGTGCATTGCCTGGTGAGAACAATTTTGTTCTTCTCTTGGTAACATTACTCTGTCTTTTTTAATACACTCTTCATCCATTAACTTTGACTCCCTATGTGTCTAATTCACAGCTACACACCAAACAAATTATCTGGAATTAAAAACATCTCACTCATTTCCTCTTTCCACACCTCCATGCCACATCTTACAAAATCATTTTGCCAGGAGATGTCATAAGGAATTACTAATTCCTTTGCAGGGGGCTGGTGGGAAAGGCAGATTCCCTTTGCATGACACAACGGTCCCGTGGCCAAGGTTTGCATTTGGGAGGATTTGATTCACTTCAGCCCCCCCAACAACGAGCCTGCCCCTATTTTCTGCCTACATGATCAACAGGGAAATGCTGCTGATTCCTGAGCTGTTTTTCCTCCTCCCCCATCAGCACAGCCTCCCACATCCAGCATAAGAAATGACTGTAGAAAAGTCCACTTAATCACCTCCAAGCTTCATTTACATTTCATATCCATATCTCATCTACCTAGCTCCTCCCTCTTCTACAGCAGCTTCTCAATCCATCACCTGTTTTTTTCCCTCTGCAATCACCACTTCTGTTTTTAATTTACACTGTGTTCTCCCCTCAGGAATTCTGCTCAAGGAGGGCACATGCAGGATGAATAGCACTGGTGCACCCTTGGGACTTGCTCCATTTTCTGTGGACATCACTCTGCAGCCTTTTCTGCCCAGCCACCAGCTGTGCCCACCACCATTCAGGTACCTGTTGAACACTGATGCATTTCTCCTTGACTTGCCCCTATGAGCATGCCAAAGTTACTTCATTGGCTTCCTGCAGCTCCAGCTCGAACTCTTCTCCAGCTCCTCCAGCTCTTTCCCTTCATGATCATCAGTTTATGTGGCAGCTTCCTTTAACTGCTTTCCATCCAGCCAGCATCACTTCCCTACAGAAGGCAGTGACTTTTCTCTCCAATAACCCCAGCACTGCTGTGAAGGAGCAGATCTGTTCTGTGGCTTGGGATCCCACCAGTACAGACCCCACCACTGGATGACAACTCCTGGTGGACTGAAAGCATCCCAGCTGAGCCACAACACATACACTGACACAACCTCTCTGCTCCAACACTGACTCAGCCTGGAGAAACCTTCATCACCTTTGCCAACTCACACAAATTTGAGTGCAGCAGGACAGACTGGAGACCCTTTCACCCTGCATCAGCCACACAGCCCACATGTGGCTGCTGCTCAGGTGAGAACAGCACACAGCAGTGCGGGAGGTGTAACGGGACCACAGGTGACAGCAACATTCACTCCTGGCTCGAGCCTCACTCACTGCACAGCCTTAAAAAGTCATCTGAGCTCTCAAGACAAAGTGCAGAGGTGACAGCAGGGCCAAGAGGTCCAGCAAGGAGCCTGCTGGTCTCTCCATGAGTGTTGAGGTCCTCTACTCCCACTGAAAGATTTTGACACCAACTGAGCATAAAACTAGAAAAGGGGAGAAAAATCAAAACAAAACAGAATGGATTATGTCATCTCAGCTAAAATGATGTTCCAGTTCCCTGAGCTATATAAGATCTCTGAATCTGAACAAGATAGCCTGAACTCCACAGAGAGCCTGGTCTTGTTCAAAACATCTCCACTCCGACATGGAGCCAAAGACAGCAACCTTCAGAGCAGCCCATCCCAGGGGAAGGAGGGCTGTGCACAGAATCACAATGCAGGACTTGCACATCATGCCTGAAGAGCAGGGAAATGTGGAAATGTAACAGCTTCCCCAAGCTGAAACAGAACTGACCCTGCAAAAAAAAGAAAGGGAATGAATGACTTAACATCACCAACAAGGTGAGAAAGAGCCACTTCTGGAAGGTGACGTTCTGGGTGAGCAGCTTCATTATGGAAAGCCAACTGGTGGTAGGATTTTTAGTCTTTGTTTTTAATTCTGGACACAACTTCAGCGACAAACATTCTTGTTTTAAGAGGGTAACCTTTCCATGACATATTTTCAGACCATGGATCCAGATCCCTCTGTCCAGATCCCTTCTGCAGAGCCTCCTGCCCTCCAGCAGATCAATGTTCCAACCCAACCAATCTGCAGGCTGATTGAAGGTGCCCTCAATCCCCTTGTCCAGACCACTGATAAGGATACTAAACTGGGCTGGCTTCAGTACTGAGCCCAGGGAACAGCACTTGTGACCAGCCCTGGCCGGGTGTATCTTCACTGCCCACCACGCTCATCTCTCCAAGCCATGGCTGACAGTGTCCCCAGGAGAAAGCTTTACTGAGCTCCAGCCAGAACACATCCCCAGCCCTTCCCTCAGCCACCAAGTGGGTCACCTTGTCACAAAAGACAGGTTAGTAGCGCAGGGCCTGATGGCCTGGGTGCCCTGTTCCATGTGGTGGCACTGGAAGTGACCTGCTCCATGGCCCTCCCAGCACCGAGGCCAGGCTGACAGGATCACCCCGCTGACCCTTCCTTCATGTGGACACGTGTCCCACTGGTAACTCCCACTCACTGGGGGCTCCCTGTTAGCCAGGAGTGGGGATGAATGACGGGAAGCGGCTCGGTGGGTACTGCCACAGCTCACTCAGCCCCTTTGGGTGGATCCCACCCGGCCCCGTGGGATTGTGTGCATCTCTGGGGTGCAGCAGGTCACTGATCATTTCCCCGTGGATTATGGGACTTTATTCTGCTCTCTGTCTCTGCATTCCAGCTCAGGGGCTGGGTCCTCTGAGGATAACGGGTCTTGCTATTAAAGACTGAGGCAAAGAAGGCATTAAGTGCCTCAGCCTTTTTCTCATCCTTTGTCACTGTGTTTCCTCCCGTATCAAATAAAGAATGGAGAGTCTCCTTGGCCCTCCTCTTGCTGCCAGGGTTTTTATAGAAACATTTCTCTTTGTCTCTTATGGCAGTAGCCAGATTAAGTTCTAGTTGGGCTTTGGCCCTTCTGATTTTCTCCCTGCATAACCTCTCGACATCCTTGTAGTCCGCCTGAGCTGGCTGCCCCTTCTTCCAAAGGTCTAATGCAGAGCATTAGAGCAGATTTATGTTTACTGCTGAGTTAAAGGTCAGGAATGGAGGCTTCCTCCCTTCCCCATCGCTCCCCTCCTCTCTTCCACGGAGAGACTAAGGCTGCATAATCTGCTGCGTTTGTTTTCATACAAGAGCTGCTTTTAAGCACTGCCCTGATGATCGCACAAGGGTAAGCAGATGAAATCCAATAAGTGGCTCTACAGGACAAGACACATGACGAGACAGCCTGCCAGACTCCTGCTCTAATGTACACGCTGAAAAGAAGCTTATGCAGAGCCTGGGTAAAGAATGCTTTGTTAGGGAACACAGGCAGCTCACACTGCAGTGTCTGTTCTCCATTAGCCATCCATTTAAAAACACTTCTGATTATTTTGGAAGTACTCGCATTGCCCTTTCTCGAACTCAATGTTTGCAGTTAATTGCATAACTAGGGCACTTGCCTCCAATTTAAAAGCACATTAAACCAAATTTTTATTTAAAACAGCCATGTTTCCACTCAAGCGCTGAAAATAAGGGCAGATCCAGAAGACGGCGTTTTAAAGAAGACACCTCTGCTTCTGACAGCATACACGTGCACTTCCCAGTGCCTGGGTGACTGAAATATGGCAGAGGACATGGCAACACAGACCAGCACCTCCAGGGTTAAAGAGGAAACCAGCCAACACGTGCTCTTGTGCAAAAATCTAATCTAAGGATGCACTGCACAACAACAGTGGGCAAGGGACTGTTCTTTGCTGGATGGAGCTACCCCTGTGCTCCTCTAAGCACCCTCTCACACCTTTTAGGGAAGGCTGTCTCCATCCTGGTCACTTATGCTGCTGGAGGCTGGACAGCAGCCACGGAGAAAAGCAGATCATGGGGAAAAAAAATTTTTTTTTACATGTCCATTTATATAAAACATAACTATTAAACCTATCATCAGGATTTATGGGGTTTATTTGCATTTATGGGAGTGTTTAACACAGGCAAGGCATAGCCATGACTGTGACAGACCCCGTGCCCTCTGCCTGGCACGCACCTCTGTCACATCTGGGCGTGGGGCGTTCACCACTCTGAGCTTTCTGAACCCTCAAACCCCTGCTGTCCATGTGCCCTGTGCTCTCTCCAGCCTCACCTCCCAGGCAGCTCCTCGGCATTCTGCACGCACAGTCAGCCACCCCAGCAGCTCCTCCGTGCTGCAGCCTTTGAAAATCACAGCCAAACAAGTTTTATACAAGCATCATCTCAGGAGTCATAAATCTCCCCCTGGAAACTTGACTGAAGTGCTGACGTTACTGGCTTGGTAGAGTGATAAGTTTTGTGTTTAGTGGTGCCCTGATCTTTTTCCTCTTAAATAAAAAATGCTCAAAATGATCAGCTTTCTGCATCTATATCAAGAATTATTTGTTCAGCCAGTTCAAGCTCCCCCAGCCTGTCTAGAAGAACCAGAATTGCATCAAATCTCACCAACACATGCAGGGAGGGCCAACATCAATGACAACTGGCATGGCCTTACTGATGGCACCGCTGCCACCACTCTGGCACACAAGGGGACCTGAGCCCCAGAAACAGAAACACCAACACCCACCTCCCATTCTGTAATAGCAGTAGTTAGTTCATTGACTTTGCTTTCTTTAAATACTCCTCAAAAACTTCTGTCATAAATGAGTAGAAATGCTTAATTATGATACTGGATATTTTAATTCCTTTTAGGACCAAAAAAAAAAAAAAAAAAAAAAAAAAAAAAAAAAAAAAAAAAAAAAAAAAGAGAGAATAGCCTAGAGAAACTCCAAGTATTACATTTCAAAAGGATGCACTCCCATAAAGTAATTAAGATTTAAACCATGACAAGCTGCAAGTATCTCAGCGTGCTCTATCCAAATGCAAGCACCAGACAAGCAAAGGACCTAAGAACAATTTGGAAATTACTTCTGGGAATTAAGAGAGTTGCATAATCTGATTTAGTTGTTGCTTCTGTCAATAGAAAGATATGAAATGTCTTGAATTTTCATGAGAGTCTGAGAGTAAGTGGGAGGGAAAAAAAAAAGAAAAATAATCAATAACCTAATCTATAATTTCATTGATGGCGAGGGTGACAGCTTGTGCAGGGCAGGGGAGGGTTTGCTGTCAGAAGAATGATTTGCTCTTGAGACCCAAGGCTATCTCAATCTAAGTATATAAAGCTCTCAGTCAATGCAGAGAGGCTACGTGTGCCTTACCAGGGCTCACGCTGATCTCTAATGTCCTGAAAGGATAGATTTGCAATAAAAATATGTGAAAACATTTAGAGACATTAAGTTTACAAGATGACTCTGATCCTGTGGATTAGTGTCGAGTCTGCAAGTGTGCTGAAGCCTGCCAGGGAGAATAAAGTACTGTACTGTCCTTACACTAAGAGCAATTTAATTTGTATGTCCAGATGTTCATTTCAAGATTTTTATCCATTTTGAAGAGTTATATCTCCTTTGCCTTGGAATAAAAACATAATTATGCGCAAGCCATTTACAAGATTCCTGTGGCAAATATTCCTAACCCTGCTGGGTTATTTTAGGGCAGTGAAGCCATAGTTAATACAAGGGAGGAGGAATGTTTGACAGAACTATTGAAATAAATAAAAGGACTCACTCAAAATGCATGTCAAAGCATGTGAAAACCTGAAGGTTACTGAAGCCCAAGAGATCCCTCCATCTCTTGCCAGGCCCTAAACTGTTGGGAAATGTTTCGAGCAGCAAACTGTCCCACTTTGCATTTCTGAGAGGCTGAATCCCAAGAATAACAATGCACAGAAAATTGCAGCCCTTGGCTTTCCAGCCAGACAGTAATTCAATGAACAATGCGGCCAGCCCATCGAAACATCTTTGCCAAGTTACACAAGTACCACTTGTAGGAAGAGCTTTCCACTAGAAGAAGAGACAGCGGAGGAGAAGGCTCTGGCAGAGAGGGAGCTGAGGGAAGGGCTCGCTCCTCACGCCACGGATAATTACAGCACCTCTCCCCAGGGCACTGCTGGTGCCCAGGCACACGCGGGATGTGCGCCACGCCAGGGATAAGGAGGGATGGAGGGTGCAGGACGTGCCCCACACCGACCCTCTCCTGCCAGGACACTGCCCTCTCCCACCATCCCCATCTGAGAGGGTGGTGGGGTCCCTCGGGACATCGCTTTGTCCGCGCTCCAGGAGAGCACTGCCAAGCACAGTCCTGCAAAGCACAGAGTAAAAACCACCCAAAACAAGCTGCAAATTACAGTCCTTTGCTGAAAGTAGAAGGGCTTTGAATAGGCAGGGCACTGATCCAAAGGCTGCTAAGAACCTTCCCAAGGATACAGGACATATTTCAAAAGGAAACAGAGATAAGTGTTTTCTATTTTAAGTGTCACCTGCCCCATCCAGTCAAGTCCCTAAACCCTTTGGGTTTGTATTTTTTACCTAAAGGCCTCACCTAGAGTCTCTCCTCATTTTTGGCTACATAAACGCTGCTGGGAGCAAAATGCCTTTGTAATTCTGTAACATTGCCTCCCACTGCTCCAGAGCTCAGCTCCTAAACCAGCCAGCAAGGATTCCCAGCTGGATGCAGAGCACCGGGATGGGGATGTCTGCTCTGCACCTCCAAGCAGAAGCAGACCCAGAAGATCCAGCCTACACAAGGACATTACCAAGGCATGTGGCCAGAGCTGGGACAAGGCCACCAGGCTGTTCCCGTGGAGCTCTGTGCGTGGATCACAGAGGGGAGCACAAACACAGCTGGGATCACCGGGCAGGGACAGTTCTCACCACACAGCAGCCTGGGCTGTGACACCAAGCCCTGCCCCGTGGTCCTGTTCAGCTGGGGTCGGTCAGTGACCCCTAAGCAAAGGGACCCAGCCCTGGTGCCGCCATCCTGGCCATGCTCCAGCCGCTGTATGAACAAGCAAAATGGTTTGCAACCACTGGTATCACCATTCCCAAGGGAAACACTGGAAAGTACAGCTGCATTTCCCCTAGGAAGGACACCAGTGCCTCATTTGGGTGTTGAAAATAACCCCAGAAACCCACAGCTAAATGCACACAGGCTTGAGCTGGGTTGAAGCTGAATCTCCAAAGGCTTTACACTATTTGCTCCAGGATCATACCACCAAGCTTCACTACAAAGCTCCAAGGGTGTGTATCAATCACCTCTGTCTCTGGTGCTGTTTGGTTAATGATACTTGATACAATCAGTGCCTCAAGCAGCCCTCACCTCTGGGAAAGGTGTTTATTTTGAAAGACAGCTTGAAAATATGCCAGAAACACCGATTTCTAAACCACACAGTCACCAGGAGAAAGGCAAAGCCAAAAGAAAGGACCTTGTATCTGGAATTTAGGAAAGACTGAACAGACCAAAAATGCAATAAATATATTGCATTTACTTGCTGTTCCACTTGATTTTGCGCTCACTTTGGCTAAGATGAAAAGAAAATGGGCCCAAATCTCAGCAGCCTTGAGCCAGCTCTGCTGTGCTGAGCTGAATTCCCACGCTGGAGCCCTCGAGAGCAGGACATCCTCGGCCCCTCTGCTCTTCCCCCTGGAAATTCCACGCTGTGAGGCTGTACTGAGTGTGCAAGAAGGGTAGAAGCAAGGGAATTTTTTGATCTTTCATTCAAAACCAAGCACACTGAGTGCAGAAGATGTAATGC
Source organism: Hirundo rustica (assembly GCF_015227805.2). NCBI lineage: Eukaryota > Metazoa > Chordata > Aves > Passeriformes > Hirundinidae > Hirundo > Hirundo rustica. The sequence goes on along the minus strand of NC_053468.1, from coordinate 9,077,115 downwards.
TATGTCGGCTTGCTACCAAGCCATTGGTATTGTGAAGATTTAAACTGGAATCTCAGCAAAAGGGAAATCATCTCTCAGGTGTCAAATAGAAGGTTTTTTTTCAAGGCTACTATCCCTTTGACATGATAAGGCCAATCCCCAAACAAAGGTGTTCAAAAGGAGCTGCTGAGAATTACTCTTTCAGAAGCATCAGCTGAAAGCAGCAGCACTTTGATTTCAGGGTCAAATCTGCTTGGATCAAAACAATAAATTAACTCTTGTGCTACGACCAACATCTGAAACACAAAATACCTCCTAAAAACGAGCACAGACTCCTTTAAAGAAAACACAATTGTGCTAACACAGAAATAAAAATATCTTGGGAAACTGTCAAAGGAGCCATCTGGAGACTCCCACCACAGCAGCAGCAGAACGCAGAAGGCACTGAAAGGTGCACAACCACCCCCATCTTTAATGCCCTTCTCCAAAGCACTCAAACACAGCGGGGTGAGAACAAACATCAGCACCTTTCTCACGTGGCAGAGGGGAATATGTGCAGTCACACAACAGCCAGCTGAACCCCCCTGCACCATCCCTGTTATCTGCTGGGATCAGGAACCACCAGCTCTGATCTCACAGAAGAGCTGGGTGCTCCTTCCACTGCTGAGCACCGACCCACCCGAACCCAGCACAGCCACGGCTCCCTCGACGTGCTCAGCTCCCTCCTTCCCCAGCCCTGGGGAAATTGTAACACATACAATTAAGCTCAACAGCTGCACTTTACAGCTGTTCCTTTCTAAAATACAGAGGGGTGGTGGGGTTTTTTTGTGGGTTTTTTTTTTCTTTTTTTTCTTTTTTTTTTTTTTTCCCTCTTTAAAAGTGGGATTTACTTAATAAATATTCAGCATCCTCACCAGAATAAAATGGGAGTGAAAGCAAGGCCGCTTGCTCTTGGATGTGCTCCATGCCTCTATTTTTCTACGTAACCTGCTCTAAAAGTATAATGATCAGCATTAAATCCAAGCTTGAAGGCACAGTGCTAAAGCCCAGGACAACAGTTACATTTCTGTGAGGATGAAGCATGAAAATTCAGTGACAAATCCATTTTTCTTATGCAGAGTTGTGGCTTCAGAGCATTTGTAAAGACAGAAGAGGCCCGCACTGGGAGGATAATAAAACTATTGGCTACACTTCTCAATCTCTTATAGGTAGCACTCCATCCCCTTTTAAAGAAACAAACCAAAAAAAGTCCCTCAAAACAGAAAAAAGATATAAAACACTCCAGCATATTTCCTGCAGAAACACACACAAAGTAATCAAGTAATCCACTGCATTCTGTAATCATCTAAACATTAAATCACTACAGAAAATGCCTTATTGCACAGGAGTTTGGTGGAGTCTCACCAACCAGCTGCCAGGACATATGGCTCAATATGTGGGTGATGGTATGGGAAAACAGGAGGAACCCCAGCCCAGAGACCATCACAAGGTTCCTCCAAGAAATAATAAAATTCCTTTGTTGATATTTAGCAAGTATTGCAGTTTTCTCCTTTCTTGTTTCCCCCACGGTGCCGTGGAACCAAAGATATGCAACATTCCCTCTTGCACGCTGCATCGGGCTGTGCACCTCTGGTGAACTTGCAGCATGTTAAAAGTACAAGTGAGTCTTCACAGCACATCACTTCAATGGACCAAATAATTCGATGGCTTTTCTGCTCCTCTAACTACAGAGGTTTAACAAACCCAGAACACTGCGGGGAAGTCAATCCCCACACTTCTCAAACACAGCCTCTGAACCAAACACATCCATTTTGCAGGTGAGACCCCATCTCACTTCCCACACAGCGCAGGTGCTCCTGACTCCTCTCTGCTGCACAAAAGCATTTTAGGGAGCACAGCTTGTGAGCCTCATATTGCACCTGATGCCACCCAAGTGTCACTTGGGTAGCCCTGCCAACAGTCTGTGAGCCCCCTAAATCCCCCCTGGAAGCCCAGCGTGCCACCTGGGGACATCAGGGCTATCCACCCCTTGGGTCACACGCACACAGTGCATGCAGATGGATGCTCACGCAGTCGAGAGGTCAGGCTTACAGAGATCCAACAGATAGCCTAGGAATAAAGGCAGACCTAGGAGGTCAGGAAGTCATTTCTCAGCTCTCTGTGAGGTGTGGCAGAAGCTGCATCCTTCTCGTTTCTCATTTCTGTCCCACTTTGGACACCCTGGCCTGTGGGAGGCTGTGAGTGCGGAGGGAGGGGAGCGTGGCTCTGGGGAGGTTATGGGCAGTGCCCCAACACAAACACAGCAGCGTGTGCCAGGCGTGCCCCAGCACTCATCTGAGAGCTCAGCCCCTTCCACCAAACCAAGCAGCAAATCAACAGCAGTTAGAGATGGAGGCAGGGTTTTAACGTGCTCTTCATTGCCATTTATAGCTGCCTACAGACTGCAAAGATGCGCAGATCCCACAGTCTGTGAAAGAACTGAAGCCATCCGTCCTTGCAGAAATTTCTGATTAGTCATTAATGGATAATAAAAAATTATTTAGTGTGAGGAGAAGGAGGGAGTGCCCCTAAATGTTACACAAGCCTGAGCCCCACTGGCGTTAATGGAAAAACACTGAATATCATTCAAAGTCAGAAGCTACCTGGAAAAAAAAAAATAATCCCAGGAGAGACTGGAGAGCATTTTTTTCCCTTCCCTTTTCAAGATTTGAGTTGTGCACAGAAAAGCGACCTTTGTGCAAACCACAATGAACGTTTGTCCAGCCTGAAACGCATCCCACACGCAGGAGTGGCAGCACACTCGCTGCAGGTTTGGCATCCAAAGAGAAGCAGAAAGCTGGGGCAGGAGCCAGCACAAATGGACATCTCTCCTTCCTCATAGATCAAAAAGAGCCTCAGTCTGGTCCTTCATCTATTCTGAAGCACTTTGCTATTCCCTACTTCAGACATCCAAACATGCAGCTTAATATTTTGAGGAAGATCCTACTACAAGATAAGAAGGAAGGAAGACTCTACATACGAATTTATTCTGAAGATTTGTTTATAAATAATTCCACATGTGGATATTGCTCATTGCAGAGAAAAACCAGCTTGCTCTGGTTTAGTTTAACCCATCTGGGAGGTGTGAGACTCAATTTTCCTCTTTTTTGCATTCATTTTATAGTGACATCATTTCAGTGACTGCAGGGTGACTCCTTAAACCAACCCCAGCCCCACTGGCCCATCTCTAGCTATACCAGAGCAGGCAGCAGTTGGCACCCAGCACAATCTGCTCCATTTAAATCACTGCTGCTTTTAGCCTGCTAGAAATAATCCCCCAACAGAGCTGACTTCACCCCTCGGTCACCCCAGCATCTGCCCAGAGCGCTGTGCTGATGGCAGCAGTCACTCCACACGTCCAGGCACAGCACCAGGAGGATTGTGCCTGGGAACAGGAGGTGTCCTGGCCACTCCCTGGGCCAGGAGAGCCCCGAGGAGCTCCAGGACAGCACAAGGGACAGCGGCTGCCTCTGCCACCCAGGTGTATTTCTGCAGCTCACTTAATCCCTGCTGAAATAAGATCACTGTTAAGGCTGGTGAAACAAGGACATCTTAAAGACTTACAAAGCGCCTCTGCAGCCTGTCTCAGTGCCTCAACCAGCACACTGCGATCTGGAGAATGTTTAAGAGTTACTGCGGTGCACTGAGATGTCTGCTCCGCTCTGGAGGGCACCAAAGGCACCCCGATGCCTCCTGGCAGAAACTCCTATTTACTTCATGAATTTTTGAAGCTGCCTCATGAATTAATGCACAAAAATAACTTTCACGGAGTCCTCGTTTACAAACCCTCCCTGGAAATGTCGGGAGTGTTTTAAATACACACCTAAAAATAAAGCGAGAGAACGTTTAAAACTCTCTTTTGGCAACGGCCCGGAGGAGGAAGCTCATGCTCACAGTGGGGTTCAGCACAGCAAAAAAAAAATGTGGGGGGGTGAACAGGAACCCCAAAAGAGATGTTTACAGTGCAAGAGCACATGGGAGACAAACTCCACAGACCCCAGCTCGCCCACAGGAGTACGGCCCCAAAGGACAAGTCCCATCCTCATCTGATCCCTGTGGATCCTTCCCTCCCTCTGGTAAGGGCCCGGAGAAGTACTGGGCAAGGGCTGCACCTCGGATCTAGGGACCATTAAAAGAACTTCCCTCGGTCACCCCACCTTCTGTGAGACACTTGGAAAACACCAGGGCACCTCACTCCCTCCTGCTGCAGGAACAGATAAAGCGCAAGGCCACCAAGTTCTCCACATCTGGTTTTTCAGACTGGATCTAAGGTACAAGGTCCAGCCAGGTCTGCACAGGATGAAATATTTGACCAGTGTCCCCAAAACACCTCTTGCTCAAAGCAATGTTCAGGTTCGTTTTTCCTGCCTGGCTGGCTCACAGCACAACCTGCTCACATTGCTGTGATGAAGCCCTGGCTATTTTAGTCTGTGAGGCACTCTGAGATCCATCGGGATGAAAGGAGCTATATAAATGTAAATCATCCTCATTAATGTAAATTGTGGGACAATGCAATGTTTACAGTGAACAATCCCAGGGCTGAGCTTCAGAGTGTGTATGTTTATGTATAATTTCACCAATGAAGAACACAGTCCTCAGTGCCTGGTAGCTGGACACCAGAAGACCTCCATGGAGGATCCAGTTGGGAGCTATCACACACAGTGACCAGGTCAGGCTCCAAGGGCAGCACCCACGGCCACAGAACATTCATCTCCCTTGTGTGCTCTTGAAAGACTTTCATAACCCCGAAGTCCTTCTCTTACACAGCTGTCCACAGTTGGAGTTCTTCTGTAACTGCAGGTCAATTAACATTTTTAAGACCACTTCTAAAAACCATGGTGATTTCAGTTCAAACAACTCGGTTGCTAAAGAGGGGGAATTCACATTCAGGGCTGAAATGTGCAGCTACAACTCAAACTATGATACACACTGACTCAGACCCTACCTGGTATCCATGAGATCCGTCAGGAATTATTCTACTATGGGGAAAGCTTTAAACCAGTTGGCGTGGTTCAGGCCCTTCTCTCACCCATTTCCCAGCTTCTCCATGTTAAGAGATAACTCCAGCTCCTGTCCATGTCACACTCATCACAAGACAATACGGTCTTTCCTCTTAGATAGCCAAACCAGAGCATCAAAAAATTTGGAGACAACTTAATGCACAACCTGATTGCACTCACTGGACACAGGGAACGTGACTTGAAGGTCCAGCTGAACTTTGCTCAGGTGATAAAGTGTGAACATCTGCAAGCCATGATGAAGCTGGAGGAGCAGGGCTGTCCCTTGGTTCTGCTGCACTCCTTCACCTGCGGACTGAAGGTTGCAAATCTGCTCTTAAGGAGGGAGCTGTTCCCCAGGAGATGTGGCCAGCAGCCTGCATGTCTCCTAGGGTACAACCACAGCTTCTGCAGAGTTTAGAATGGAGTGTGCCCCTGGGCAGGTGGCTGCCAGAGCACCTGCAGAGCTGTATTTACCTCAGTGCCTGCTAACGGCAGGCCATTAGTGCTGAGAGCTGTGGTGGGATGAGCTCCCAGGACAGCTCTGGGCCTGTGCTGACCCTGGAGAGTTTGCAGGAGCACAGACACTCACACACGTGCACAGAGGTGCACACAGGACACACACAGCCAAAATGCCTGCACAGACTGAACCTCAACAGCTCCAGATTAATCCCAAACTGAAAAGAAAGAGCAACTCATCAAATTTAAATTTCAGCCTCTTTCTTTTCTGTGCTTTTGTTTCAGTATTTAGAGCTTCAACTAACAAAGCAACAGACACAATGCCGCCTTCTTGGGAAACACATACTCAGCTCCTTCCATCTGCTCCTTCCCCAAGTCCCTTACATTCTGCAAAGCAGATTGAGCTGTGAAATATTAATATTTTGCTCTTCTATCATTATTTCCAACCCTGAATCTCAAGGCTTGTTCCCAGCTTCTCTCCCCCTTACATTTTTTCCAGGGATCACGGCACTCAGTGTGTTTCGTTACTGCACACTGTACCACGTCAGAGTGGAGCTTTCATAAAAAGGTGGAATCGGTCCAGAAGCAGCTTCTAGGGAGCCTTCCATCTGCAGCAGCATTTTATTTAGACAGCAGAGGGGAAATTAGATCCCTGTGTTGCTGATGGGCTTTGGGAGTTGACTTTTCAGTTCTGTAGGAGGAGTTCATTTGCAGCACAGCAGCGATCCCGTGCCGGAGCTCCCGTGGGGAACAACGATTGTCCAGTTTAGGGGCAGCGCCGAGTCACCCTGACCTCGCACTGCTTTCACTCTGCGTTTCTCTGAATCCACCTCAGTTCTGTTTAACCTGGATTTCTGCTCCATCTGGCTCCTGAATAACCATGCTGATTTACTCCATGTGCTCGCTGAAGAAGTTTTTCTTTAGCATGGGAGAGTGGTTACGACACAGCACCGTTCAACAAGTCTATCTCAGTCCAGCTCTGAACCCCCTTTCTCCAAATGTTCCAGCAAACCTATCTTTGAGCAGGAATTCCTGTGATTGCAGAAAATTCAGGTAAAGAGGAGTGCACAGAAAAGGCAACCCTGAACCAGGGTCTCATTTAGCGCAGATCAGCTTTGGCACCAGCGGTTGCCAAACTGACACACAGATGTTTGGCCCAACAGTGGGGACAGCTTGCTCTTCTCCAAGACTCTGGATTCAAGACAAAGGACATTTCTTCTTCTGAGTCCCTACCTGGAGTAGAGATGGCTATCCAAGCCCAAACCTACTATGTTTTTAAGGCCACATCTAAACAGAGCTGCAAGGATGATTTCTCAGTGCCATTTCCATGTCTCGTTGGATCTGGTGCTAAATTAGCAACAGGCTTGCTCTTTTTCTAGGAAAAGAACATTATGGCTACCAAGGCCTTAATCAAACTTCACATCAGCTGTGCTTCACCTGTCTCCTGCTCAGCTGGGTAAGACAGGCAGCATCTAAAAGGTAAAACCCACAAGAACATAAGCTTTTCCCTTCTCAGACTGTTGAGAAAAGGAGCAGCTAACACCAAGGACAAGAGGCACAGCTCCAGAGAACCCTCCATCCCTGTCCTCCCCAGAGACAGGGAGCCCTGAGGCAGGGCTGGAGAGGTTCCCTGGAGCAATGACAGGCCCGTGCCAACACAGCAAGGCATCCTGCAGCCTGGCCAGGCTCCACATTAAACATGTGCCCTGAAACCAAGGGTGAGAGCACAGCTCAGCCTGGGCCGTGCACAGCACCAGATCAGGTGCCATGGTGGAGCCAGCACCCGGCATCCCTGGTGAGATGATGCCCACGGGAGCTCATCTGCCACTGCCCCTGTCTGCCAACCCAGGCAAAGCCACTCCTGGCCTGCAGCAGTCACAGTTAACGGGTGTTTATGTTTTTGCAGCACCATAAGTCACCTTGGAGTGTCTGGCATTAAGCACAATAATTTAGCAGGCTTTTCCAACACCTGGGATTCCTCACTGCTGAGGTGTAATGGCCCGAGTCCCTTCATAACTATATTTTCTCCTATTCACCTAAGGTCAGAGAGGGCCACTTAACCTTATTATTTCAGAAGGCTCAAACCTTTGACAACTATAAACAGGAGAGTAAAAACAAGAGCTAAATTTGTGTAATACATTGCTTATCCTTCCCCAGCCTCTGAATCCAAGCAGGAGAGGTGAAGATGGCTCTGACACCAACTTCTTTATCTAGGGCCTGGTTTGAATGGGACCTACAGGGCTAACAGTGGGAGCAATTGACACCAAAGGCTGCTCCATGATGTGGATCAAGTGGGTTGGCTCCTACCACGCTTCCAGACTTCACAAACGCCCTTCCAAGGCAGAGCTGAGGTCATATGGGGAGAAGTGTGCAAATATGTTAACAGGAGCAGATCAGCTGCTGCTGGGTACATTCTCGATCCTGTCCCAAGGGTCCAGCTCCTCCTGGCAGCAAGTCTTTGCTGGTTTTGCTGCTGTGCACTCCCCTCGCAGCTGACCACAGACCACATATCCCGTAACAGACACTTTCTGCTGCAGCCTCTTCCGATATTTCCTTGCACAGAAAATCCCCAGTCACTGGCAACACTTGCACTGCAATTAAAACCTGAACAGGCCGTGGCACACCCCTCCTGAGCATGCCTGCAGCTGTGCCCAGCCAGTGTCCCTCTCCAGGAAAAGGGGTCCTGCACAGCCCTCCAGTTCTGAGGGAGAAACAGTGCAGAAATCCCTTTTCCAAAACAGCCAGTGATAAATGCATTTGGACTGGGCCATGCCCAGCTTACAGAAAGGTAAACAGGAAGGAAAAATAAAAAAATCACTGCTTGATCTACACGATGAGGAATTTGTAAGATAGGTTAATGATTCCAAACCTCCAGCTGCAGAGAGGCACCGCTCAGGTGAAGCAGCACTCGGCTGCATCACCACAGCCTGGGCACAACTTCACGAGCTTCCTTTGCACTAAAGAGACAGGCAGAACAAATCCCTTCTTAAATGCAATCCTGCAACCCATTTCAATACCTAGTGCTGGAAGATGAAGCTTCCGTCAAGCCAGTCAGGGCTGAAATATTGTTTATTGTACCTGAAAATTAATTTCATACCTTTTGGGGCATCACCAGATTGTTCAATCACTGACTGTGCACATGAACCTGCAAGTTTAGTGGCCAATTTTCTTCAGGCGTGCACTAAAGTGCACCCACGTAGTTAAGATCAAATTCAGCCCATGGTGTTGGAACATTATGGTACATAACTCAACAGAAATGTCAGACCTGCGACCGTTAAAGCATAATATTTACTGTGCACCACCACAAATTTACACAGCACAACACTGCAGCCCTTCGTAGGTATACAATGGTCCAGGAAGCCAGAAGAATTAATTTTTCATACATTGGATGAGGAGCTGGTGTGAGGTTTTGCCTCTGGATCAGCCCTGGGCTGTCAGTGCAAGGAAGATATCCCAGGGTGTACATTTGCTGTTCACAAATGCAGCAGCCCCTGAATTCAGATGCAGGATACGAGGGCATTCTGACCAGACAGCTAGAGCTGTACGCTAGAGGACATCACACATACTTGGCCAAAGTCTCCCATATTTATTTGTCAGGAACAGACCTGGACTGTCTCCAGTAGTTACAGTGGCAGGTAACCAGGAGGTCATGGTGACTCTGCTGGGTTACAAAGGTCTAGGGACGAGAGCATGTCTGACACTCAGCCATAAATCTGCAGTAAACTTACTGACTCCCCACTGTTTCTGCTGGGCAAACATGTTTAAAAGCAGGTGCAAAACTGAGTTTTAAAAATAAATATCAACTATCAGAGTTCACAGACCACAAATTTACCCTGTTTCTTTTAAAGTAAGTTTAAACACAAAAAGTGTTTATTCAGGCTTGCTTGCTCATGTCTGTCATGAGAAACATTGGGATGTGAGAAATATCAGCGCTGAGGAAAGATGCATCCGTGTTTTCTGGATGACCTGCTGCTTTTCTGCCAAAGCCTTCTAGAAAGCCAGTGAGTCAAGGCACTGAAGCCCTCTGTGAAAAGAGGGATGACATCAGGGCACCACTGAAAGCCATCACCTCCAGACACAAGCATGCCTCAATGCTACCCTTCAAATCACCCCAGTACTGCCAAGATGAAGCTGAATTTCCCCAGAGCAAGGACTTCTGATCCAACAGTCCACCAGGAACGGGGCCTCTGCCTGGCTTGAGCAGGTTGATGTACAACCACCTGGTGGCAACGGCTTTGGGTCACTGCAAGCCACAACAGTGAGAGTGTACATAAATAACACCTGCCCAAACGTGTATTTATACAGAGCAAAGTAATAGCTCCATCAGACCTTTACATTCTATCAGCCAAATAATACGAGTTTTTAAAAGCATTTAGTGCTTTTAACAGGCATTTTAACAGCTCTCATAACTCAACTGCGTCTTTGCTGTAAATCACTTGGCAGTTGAATACTCCACTATATGATCTAATCCCCTTCAGCATTTCAGAAATGAAGAAAAAACCTTCCTAGGATTGTTTAGGAAGGCAAACAACTTTGCTAGGTACTTGTAATGGGGAAAAAAATCAGCCAGGCAGAGGCAAGTTAAGCTCATGTGCTCTGCTTTGTGTGAGCACAGAGGCCAGTCCTGGAAGGAGCTGGTCCAACATCACAGAGGAAGGTCCTGCCAAAGAACCCGGCCGAGCCCCCAGTGACACCAGCAGTGACACCAGCCCAGCAGGAGCAGCCCTGAAGGCAGCTGAGAGGAAACAGCTCATGTTCTTCTGCAAGGCTGTCCCCACTGCAGCAGCACCGTGCAGGGCTGGTGCCAGGGCCCTTTCTCCCCCTGGACTCCGACTGGACACAGGAGCTGGAGGGTCACACACACCTGAGCCCACCCCACAGAAAAGGACAGCAGCTCTGTGAAACCCCTCCCTGCTGCCAGGAGCAACTTGGCACTTGCTGAGGGAGCAGGAGCCCACATCCCCTGCGTGGCAGACAGGAATCATCACCTCCCAGCTCACAAGGACAGAGGGCAGCCGAGGGGAGACACGTTCGACACAAGGAGCAGGAGATGGGAGAACACAGACCTGTGGAGGAGCAGGGGTGTCCAGACACTGCACACATGTGGGAATGAAACACTACACTTGGAGCATCCAGCCTCCATTTCCCCTCAACTCCTCAGAAATGCTGGGTTAGATCTTGACACTCCCCCATCCTGTCTCCTGCCCCCAGAAGGAAAGCCCAGTTCTTGCATTCTCTTATATATTTCAAGGTGCACAGGCAAAAGGGCAATTAAGTCTAGATATAGGTAGAAACCACATCTGCAACAAACCAGTGTTTAAGAAACACTGTCTCAAGTCAAACATTTCACTCTGCTTCGCTCTGGCTTTATGATCTACTCTGATGAGCTCTTTGAAAAAACAAATACACACAGACTCTTGCTACATACATATATCCGCATCCAGATGAATGCTTTGGTTCACTTAGCAGAAGTTTTTCTTGGCTGTAAAAGATGGCAGGCTGGGGAGACTAAATGAGCGTGGGGAAGAGCTGAGGCAGCTGGATCCCAGGCGTGTGGAGCCCGGACCAGCTCTGCTGAAAACAAGGACCAAGCCAGAGACAACGCAGAGAGACTGACATCATGCAGGGCCCTGCACAGACAACCACAATGACACAGTGGGTGTACAACATCGGCCAAATTTCCTTAAATAAATGCTTGGTGAAGCTCCTGCAGGCTTTGAGTAGAGATTTATTCTTCCCCCTCCCCAAAGCACATAATGCCTGAGAGACAGGGATCTCAGCTGCCTCATTTGTTCATAGCTTGTACCTGCAAACACTTCTCCAGGTGCCCAGAACTGCACGGAGCCGAATTTGCTGTGCTGGGCTGGAGCGGCCACCCCACCGTGACATCGTCCGCGCACGGCTTTGGTTCACCGTGTGCCAAAACGACACAGCCAGCCCCATACCTGCTAAATAACAACCACCCCTGAAGCTGCTGACAAATCCTCCTCTGCAAACCTTTCCTCTAGGCAACTTCTGCCCCAATTCTCCCTGCATATCTGAATGTAACACAGGCAGAACATTTCAGGCTGGAGAGCATCCCTCAGCTCGACCCCGAGCCCCAGTAAACCAGATCATCACATCCTGATGAACCACAGAGGAAAATGACAGAAAAACAAGCAAGAGAATCTGCTGGGACATAACAAGGCCCTGCAGAAAATCTTCCCCAGCAGGCTTTTTCAGGCAAAGGAAGGAGGTGAAATACTAAAAGGGTGGAAGCAGGTAAATTATCAGAGGTGAGACATTTCAAATGACTGCTCCCTGCTGCGTTCAGCAGCTTTTCTTGATGGAGTCACTAATCACTGTAGTTTACTGAATGACCTTGTTGTGGCCACCTCATCTTCAGGGGACCACAAGCTGCAACAATCCCTGGTGCAGGGAAATGCCTTCTGGGTTGTGCTAAATCACACTGAATGCTGACCTCAGACTGGCACAACAGAGCAGAGGAACAGCCCACTTTAGGGTAAAATATCTCCACAGATAGTTCATCTTGTCCAGCACATACAGCAAGCTTTGTACTCCAAAGAGGAGAGACTGGGGCACAAATCCTCCTGTACATACATTTAAAATACTGACTGCCACAAGCTGGAAAAATCCTATAGAAAAATTAAGTATTTACTTCTTCTGTTTGTTAATATCTTTCATTAGTTACTCAACTGTAACAGTCACTAAAATGCTGAAAGGGAACTTCATGTAAATTCATCACTAGCCTGGGAATACTCCTGCATTTGTGAGCAGGCTGCATGCTGCAGCAGAGCTCGGAGCCTCAATTTCCCTACAGGAAAGGCCAAACGTCTGGTTCACTCACAATTTACAAATGATTATTTTTCTAATTAATCATTCATCAAAAAACACAAATAGCACCAGGGCATGAAAGGCAGTGCTGGCGTTAACAGAAGGCAGAGTCAATCCATCACAGTCTCACCCTCAGCCGCTCGCAGGGGACACCCTCCAGCGCTGTAACTCCAGTGGCTGCAGGGAAGGAGCTGGGGAAACACCCTCTGTTCTCCCCAGTTACCATAAGGAGAGGGATGATCTATGTTTCTGTTATTCCAAGCCTCATCTGTGTAAATTGGAGTTGCAACAGCTCTGTGAAACATATTGGGAGCTAAACACGATGACGGTCTCCAAGAGGCAGGTTGGGATCTCGGATGAGGAAAGGAAAGGCAAGGCAGCAGTGTGGGAGGAGAGAAACTTCAGCGACACAATGCACAGAGGCTGGAGACACACACAAAAACAGCCCCTGGGGGGAAAAGGCCACAAGAGAGATGGCAGAACAAGGAACAGGGACTTGCCAAGTACCTTCCCTGGCTCTGTGCAGCAATGACTTGGCTGCAACTAAGGCAGCACCTCACGGGGCCACCTGGACCCAGAGGAGGGTGGTCCTGTCAGCCATCCCAGACCACTGAACCACGACTGCAAGCGCCAAGTACCACTGCTTTTTTGCCTTAGTTTGGATTTAGGACCTCTGAAAGCACAAGCAAATCCTCTGACTGTATAATGTGTGTGGATATCACCTCTGCCGGTGTTCAGAGTCTGACCCTGCAGCTCTCTGTGCTGCTCACTTGCCAAATGGCTCGCAGAAGAATACAACATATCCACACGCCTGGAGTTTGAAAACAAACTGTAAACATGCAAGATTTCCACCTTTCCACACCAATTCTCTGTTCTCATCATAATTAATCCAGGCTAAATATTTCCTGTACTCCAAGGACAGCTGTTTGAAAAGTGTAACTATTTCCAGGACCCCAGACCTCTCCTTGCTTTGGCTCTGCCTTGCTCAGGCTGCTGGCCAACCTCTTGCCAAGACAACAACTCTTCAAAAGGCAGTATGAACTGGTAAAAGCAGGCAGCAGCATGATATTTCAGCCTTGCTATAGTCTCCTGCTGCTTTTTATTACACTTCACAGGGCTAGGCTTGAACCATATAATCACATTTCAAAGAGACTCCAGTATTGTTGGCAGTTGCTTCATTCTTGACCACTGAGATTGTGAGATCTGTCCTTGCTGCTCTGAGAAAGAGAAGATTTCCTCCTTCCAGCTATTAATTAAACAAACTTAAACCCTACAACACAATAACAAAGCACATCCAAGACAACCAGGACTTTTGCAGGATTGGCTTTTACTGAAACTCTGCCAGTGCAGTCTCTCTGTGCATTGCACAGGGGTGGCAAAGCAGAACTAGCCCCAAACAGGGAAATTATTCTGGAGAGCAGAATACCCCGTACATCCTCATAAATACCATTCCCCAGCACCCTCAGACGAAGTAGTGATCTGTCCTGTGAAGGCAGTGTCTTGAGGAGAGATGTGATGCTAATGAGACAAGTGGAGAAGAGCCTATAGCCAGTCTCCTGGAGCTCTAGAGGATCTGTCCTCAATGGAGTTACCAGGTTCACATCAAAGTGGGTTCTCAAAACTGCAGGGCCAAACCTTGGACTTTTCTTAACCTAATTCTAACACCCTCGAGAAATCTGCACTGACTCTCTGGGTATGCCAGAAACAACAGTGGGCAGGAGGGATGCTCACCTCCCCAAAGGGCAGCATCACAGCCAGAACTTGGGGAGCCTGGGATCAAAACCTGGCCACGTTGCGAGGTCACTGGTCCTTTCACGTCTCAGACACTCGTGCGTAGCACTGAGGCCATCACGTGTTGAAGACACTGGGACAGGAGGATCTGGTGGGAATGAAGGACCACACAAGCTGCTCAGAGTGCCAGGAAAGGATTTCCTTAGGAGACAAAATAGGAAATTCTGAGCTTGTCACCAACACATACAGCACAATACCCAGCAACCTCCCAAGACAGCATTTTACTTAATGCCATGAACTCAGCAAAGAGGCAGCAGTGACAGTGCCTGAAGGGAAGGTGGGGCAGCAGCACACACCCTATGTTGCTCCCATGGCACCTCTGCAAGGGCCCAAATCCACACAGCAGCAGAACCAGCCTTGTAAAACCCTGCCTGCAAGTAACTGATGGCACAGGAGGAGCTGCAAGAAGCACAAATTCAAGCAGAGTGTGAGAAGCAAATATGTGTGCAGCCATGGAGGACAGCCAAAACCACCTTCCTACAGCCCAGTAACAGGCAAACATGGGCCTCAGACTTGCCATGTGGGAGGAGAGAATCACTCCAGCATTTCTACCCACTGCTGGACAAGCCAAACAAGAAACTCAATCCAGCCACCAGCATTTCAACACGGAAGTCCTAAATTAGCTCATAAGCACTAAATGAGGGTGGAAATCCATATTAACAGAAGCCACTGATAAGAAAGGACCATGGGTTCCAACTTCTGGTGGTTGGCCTCTTCTCTCCAGCACTTGCATTAGTATTTCTGTGAAGCACCCACTGCGACAACTGTAACTCAGTACATTTACAGGAGGCAGAAAACAATTCAGAATGAAGCAGCTTTTGGCCTCAGATTTGGGGCACTTTTAAAGGTTTTATTACTAGGCACATTCCTCACAGGAAAACTATGACATAAATGACGTGTCTTGAGTATTTTTTCTAAGTGAGAGTATTTCCTGACATTATTTTCTCGTGTTTATGTTCTCTCCAGTGCGTCCTATTATAGCAAATCTGTTTGCAAGGCCCCCATTCCTGAAGATGACGCAAGCTCCAGGAATGCCTTCTGCCCAAGCAATATTCCTGAAGAAACCAGTCGTACCACCCGTGTGCTTCCTGATAAGCAGATGCACAGGAGCACTACATAAGCAAACAAGGAGCACCAACACACTGCAGACTGGGCTATAAATACCCGATTATTTCAGGTTTTGAAGCTACCACTTTTTCTAGCCCATTTAGCAAGATCAGTTTCTGACCCAAGATCTGCATTTACATAAGAGACACCCCCATCCAAACTCCATGCTCAGGGACGGAGTGCTGAAAACCAAGATGAGTTCTCTATGAACATATCCAGTGCTCATTCCAGTTCTTCCAAAACGCAGCTAACTCACTCCCTGAAGGAGGACATGGTAATCACTCATACCCTTTATTTTTAGCCTTGCTCCTCCTTCAAAGCCCAGCAAGATACGTGGAGTTTTGCAGTGTGCAAAGAATTCCTGCTCATGATTAACATCTATGTGAATAATAGAGCTTTAATCTGGTTCCAGTCAGTTACCTACTGCTTCAGCACTTTAACATCATGTGGCAGCAAGAGCAGCGAGGGTATCCATCCAGCTTTCATGTAACTCAGAGTAGTACTACAAGGCTTAATTAATTGAGATCACCAGATGAAAAATCTCATCGTATACATAAAAGGTAAAACATCTGCTGATGCTCAGGCAGTCCTGAGATGGGATGCTACATGGAAATCTCAGACTAAACTCCAAAGAGAAGGGATTGAGAATCATCTGCCTGCAAGAATTGTGCTCCTCCTGCTCCAGAGTCCCAACCTCAGCTGAGTGATGGGTCTGAAATACAATGGCAGGAACACAAGCAAAGCTCAATGTTTTAATCAGACTCCTATTTTCAAGCCAAATCTTCCAGTAAACCTGGCATGGACTGAGCTGCTCCTTTTCAAACAGCACAAGTGTGAAGGCAGCTCAGGCAGCAGATCCACCTCTCAGACCATGCACAAGCTTTCTGTCGTTGCTCCTGGTGCCACCAGCCCTGGCTGAACAGAAGCAGAGAGGGAAGTGTAATTCATGCAGGCCACGCTGGGATATGGCTGCACCTCGTTCTCCTTCCATATGTACCCATCCCACACTCAGAGAGCAAAGCACCAAACCTGGCATCTCAAAGGAAATCAAACCCTGCTGCACCAGCTTCTGCTCTCAGCACAAATCACATGAGAGAAACAGCCAGCCAACTAAAGATGCTTTGAAAGGGCAGCTTGGTATTTTCCAGGCCTCCTTGGACGTAACTGACCCAGAGAAGGTCCCTGGCTGCACCAGCCAGTTGCCCTTTGAGCAGTGACCATCTATCATCCCAAGTCATTCAGCCATGAGTCACAGCTGTGCTCAGACCCTGTTCAGACATCTGCTCTCCTGCTGTCCAGGTTCAGATCCTGCAACAGATCCAGATTCTGCTGGAGTAGTAAGCAGACTGCAAAAGTAATTTTCAACTCGCCCTCCTCATCACATTAGCCAAGCTCTCTTCCCCACTAACTCCTTACTCACCACTTTTCTCCTCCTCTACACCCACACCCCCAAGTGCTCAGAGACAGTGATGGCTCTCAGTGAGGCCACTGTGACCATCTCTGTGATCCCTGCACAGACTGCTGGCACTCCAGCAGCACCAAGAGCTCCCACAGCTCTGACACCATCCTCACACAGAAATGCCATAACAACCAACAGCAGTAATTACCCACAGGGACCAGCTCCAACGTGGGGCACAGCCCTACAGGCTGGCAGTGCCTCTCTGTGCCACCAGAGACACAGAAACACTTACACTGGAAAAGTCCCTTGAGAACATAGAGTCCAACCACTCCCCAGCTGTGCCAAGGCCACCATGCACCCACGTCCCCAGGTGCCACACCCACACATCTGTTTAACCCCTCCAGGGATGGGGACTCCATCACTGCCCCAAGCAGCTGTACCAGAGCCCTTTTGGACCATCTTGACCCCTCACACTCACCTGCACTCACAGCACTTCCCACACTCATGGGACACAGCTCCCAATTAAATCCAGGCAAACTTTCTAGAGTCTGGGCTGGGTGACATAACTCCACCTACTCGCCAGTTCACAATATAAATGCAATACTGATTTTTTATTTTTTTCCCCCAAGTATATATTTAGGCATAATGTATTTTAATGGCAAAAAGATGCTTTGTTCCATAGGGGATGTGTGTGTGTGCATTTGATTCCTGTGCTTCAAACAGATCCAGGAATGGAACTTCATACTTGTATAAAATTAGGAACAGATGTTTTGGATTGTTTAAACCAGCAGAGAAAATAGTAACAGGAACACTCCAAGGAAGGTGACACAAAAAAAATGCTGAACATTGCAGTAAAATGGAAATACAATAATGACTGTGGGACTTCTGGGACACACAGGTCCATGCCACAAATCCCTCAGGAAAGACAGCTCCCAGCTCAGGCACATTGAAGTTTCTTCTACACGAGCTAGAGAGAGAAAAGTAATAGATAACAGCAGCCAAATACAAAGCACATTTATCTTCTAGTACAACTGAGATGCAGTTCACCTCAAAATATAAATCACGGCACATGCAAAGAGAAATCCCTTCCTTTTCTATCAAGTTTACCTCAAAATATTAAAACCAATGAAAGGTTGAATTATGTTTGCCTGCAGCTTCTCTCTTTACTCCTTTCTGACAGGTCCCTTGGCTGGGGCAGTGGGGTTTCCTGGGAAGCCGAGGCACCACCAGCCTACCAGCACCACACCAGGCACTTAGATATTTGTTCAGTGTTCTGTATTTCCATTCCAGCTTTCAAAAGTGATGGAAACTTCTCCTGATGGCTTTCAGTGCCCTGTTTGTTATCACAAGGCTTGCATCTGGGGCTGAACCCAAGCCAGCATCCTTTTGGAAATGAGCTGGTTCAGAATGAATGCCCGCATCTCTCCCACGTTGACTCGGGGATACCTCACCTGGAAGGAAAGGTGCCACATTTCCATAAGGAAAGGCACTGCTCAGAGTGTCAGGAGTGCTTCCAGCCTCTCTCCACAGCTGCAAACAGCACTGCATGGTGCCACTGGCATTGTCTCCCCCGTTTTGCAGAGCATTATGCTGAGGTATGGAGGATGTTAAGCAACTTTTGCCTCTGGTCACAGAAATAAGGGCAAGAGCAGCACTGGAATTCAGAGCCCGAGCTCAGATCCTGCCTCACAGTTCCTGCACACAGAGGAACCCATATTGGACTTGCAGATCACACATTTGCATTGCAAAGTGAGGAGCAGTGCATAAATGCCTGTATGTACAAGCAGATGTGTATTCAGTAGGCAGATCTTTGGAAATTCACCACATAACATTCTGTCTACAAGTCAAAAGCCATCTCCAATTGCTAAAACTTAAATCAAAACACAAGTTGCTACAATTCATAAGGAGCTTAATATTTATTACCATGTATTGCAAGCGTGCAGCTATGTAGAAAGGCTCCCTTACTGTCTCCAGTGATTATTCAAGGGACTGGGAAAAGAAAGAATAGCCTTTGATAGTAACAGAAAAAAGCAAGTGTGGAGAAAGCAATGTATTAAATCCTTTTCACAGCCAAGAGGCCAATGAAAATGCTATATATTTATAAAGGAAATGAAAACCTGTCAGGGACAAAATGAACTGAATAACAGAGCTTGGTCTGAATAAAGATAAGCAAAAACTCAAGAACAAAAACCACCACCGGGGTGGAAAATGCAGCGTGCTCTGCATCCTCAGGAAGAGGGCTCTGAATGGGTGAACAGCCCATCTGAGTACGAGCCAGAGAGGAGTCCCCAGCTACTCCCTTCTTCTGGGAATCTGCAGGCAAAGTGAGGTCAGCAGATGTGTTGTACCCAGGATGGATAATACTGAAATGACTGGAGCATCCCCTGTGCCTCCCTGAGCAGGGATACAGCGGGAAGAACCTGCAGCTCCCTGGGGCACCGGGGTGCTCAGGTCATGCCACCAGTGTCTGCGCTTCAAGAGACACAAATGCCTGCTCCACCAAGGGCTGAGTGAGCTCTGGTTTCACACTCTGGATTTGTCGTCCCTCTGCTGAGCCCACCAGGGCGTTTGTGGCTACAGCAGGAGCTGCAGGGGCAGACGAGAGAGGCTGAAGCCTTCAGGATACAGAGACAGAAAACCTCTGATTTGCTACAGGAAAAATGCCCACGGGCCCAAGATCTGGTCTGTATGGGCTGGTCTGAGTTCTAATTCCACTGCTGGAAGAGCTGGCCCATCACATTTCTAAATTCTCAATATTAAAAGACTACTTGAAAAATCACTGGGAAATATAATAATTCATGAAAACTCACAAAAAATACAACGGTTATAACCCTATCTTGATAGAAACAAGGCTTTTTAGTGTGCAGATGACTTGGATTCAGTTCCTGATATTAAATAATTTAGCTTTATGTATCTAATTGCAGGAAGTTTGTGTGATTTTGAAAATAAACAACATAAGTATTTCATAATTCAGATACTTAATTACTATTACCATATTGATTGCAGGAAATAGGATTAACCACACATTATATATTGTCAGAGGATAACGTCAACAAACTTGAAGCGAAGGCTACCAATGAATTAGCTGGCTGCTACATTAAAAACAAAGCACAAACCATGGCCATCGGGAAGGAGAATTCCCAGTAAACTGGCATGTTCATCATTCCACATGGACTTCCCAGTAAATCCAGGAGCAGAGTAGAAACTGTGTAAACATGCAAAGTCAGACCTGTGCTCTGGAAGAAGAAAACTGGAAGGTCTTTATCTCTTGAAGCTTTTCTTTCTTAGAGGATTCATCAGAGCAGTCATTAGGAAAGTCCCAAAATGAGTCCTACAAAGAACAATAATGCTCTTTTTCCCACTGGTTCCTCAGGATACCATGGAGTACAGCCTGGAGAGCCCAGTTCTCTCAGCACAGACATGCTGTCACCTCAGATGGCAGCACCACACTTGAAGTTGTGCACTAATGAGAAGCATTGGTCTCAAAACTGAAAAGATGCTTCTAAAACCAAAAAAAAAACCCACAAAAATGCACTGGGTTTGTATCGTCCTCACCACAAACTGCAGTTACCTCTCCTTACAGCAACAGAAGGGAAAAGGCACTCAGCAGGAAAGCAGTTGCACATGAAAAGCAGGCTGAGGATCTCCACAGAGGCACTCAAACTTCTCTTGCTGTATAGATCACAATGCTCTGATACTCCTGGTATTTGCTTTTCATCATCTCGAGGATTCCACAAATCCTCGAGCGTGCTGGGAGCTGCTGGACGGATCCTGCACGGGAAGGTGGCACTGCAGGAGGGAGGGAGCCTGGCAGCATTCCAGGGTGTGCACAGGCAGGGATGGCCACTGACCACTGCAAAGGGCATCTCCAGGCACCACAAACACAGCTTTCAGCAGCCCTGCCTCACTCTTTGCATCACCGGAGGAGCAGGGGAACACAAACCCCCGATTCAGAGCGAAGGCACAAACCTGCTGCACTCACCCACCCACAGACAAGGAGTCCCCTCGGGGCAGCTCTGTGAGCTGGGCAACAGCTTTGCAAAGGAAATTTCTCAATGCCTTTTAGCCTTGAGAGCAGAGTAAATCCCTTCAACCCTAACTAGCATCCAAATTAGCAGCCGAAAGAATGCCAGTGGATGTCCCCAGAGAAACTGGCTCTGGCAGAAGGAATTAGCACTTTGATCCTCCTCTCTGGACAGTGGAGCAGCACTGGTTTGCACTCACAGCTAACACAGTGCAGGACCCAACACATGAACTGTTCATGAGGGGACAGCCCCCGACAATGCGTTAAGGACACCTGCCTCACCCATGGCTAATGCTCCATTTGCCAGTGATTTGTCCAGGATCTCCAGCCGTGGCTTCACACCTGGCTTCAGCGCCTACAGAAATACTGGCACATTCAGGGCTCACCCTGACTGAAATCAGCACTTTCTACATCCACATGTTTTTGCTTTGGCTCATTCCGTGACAAGGTGGGACTAGAGGGAAGTGATGCTCTTCTTTGAAATGCAGAGAAGCTCTGCCTGGTTCCCAAGGCTGGCATCATTGGTACAGCACTTACAGCCTGACCAGCATTTCCCACAGCCTAAAACAGAGAACAGGGTTCCACAGCAGCCTTACACAAGGATTTAGGAGCTATGACACCAGGATTTGCATCCTCACCTCCCCCAGAGACAGGGCAGGAAAGCAGAGCTGGACTCTGTGGGCTGGCAAATGTCCTCAAATCCCCCATGTGCAACTTGAAAGGTCGATTACTGCAACATTTTCACATGCAAATACCTCAGAGCCAGCTTCTCAGATTGACAGTTACCGGATTGATCCAGAGCCCACAGGCACTAAACTCAGGCTTTAGCAAGCAGGAGCTGGGGTCTGATTTCCAGCAATGCCTGGTGCCTACAGCAGCAGGGAACAACAGACAACTCCTGGCACTGCCATGGAAAACCCTGCTCATCATCTTTATAATTCTGCATTACATGATTCAGCTACAAAAGATCTCCCATCAGATGTGACAGAAAGAGAAACTGCTGTATTTACACAGAGCAGCACACAGCACATGTTTGTGTGTGTGTACACACCCTCCTTATGTTTTTCCAGGAAGCTAGAAGAATCAAAATCCATCTCTATTTGAGTTGGATAACCCTCACAGACTTTCTTGAAAATCCCTCCATTTTTCATTTCCTCAGCGTTGCAAACTCAACCAAATATCCTAAAACTGAAACACAAATGAACACCAACAACTCTGCCCCGACTCCACCTAACCGAACGCAAGGAGCATTTATAAACTCATTACCAACACCAGGAGGATTTCCTTGCCCTCTCTGAAACCCAGCAAACCGTGGCCAGCTGCTCAAAGTACCACAAATCTTGGCAGTTCTAAGCCACATGAAGTCTTAATAGCAATGCCAGGAGTAGGCAATGAAAGCAAAAAGAGACAGCTCTCTGCAGCTGTCCTCCCACCAGGAGAACTTCCCATGTTCCGAAATCATGGCAGACACTCCTCATGCTCCACGTTGGAAAGCACAGAGGTGCTCAAGGAGAATCAGAAAGCAAAAGACTTCATGGCACATTCAAAGCCCAAATAATGTTGAACTGGAGGTAAGTGCATTTGAACAGAAGTACTTCCAAGAGGACCCAACAGCAGGAGATTTCATGGCAGTGCACAGTGTTTCCAGCAAACTCAGCTGAGGTTTTGGATCTTGCACAGCCAGTACTTCACTTAAGTCTATTTTTTGGCATGCTGTGTGACCATGGAGGCCATCAACATAAAGACTGTTTTTCCCAATGCCAGTTCATAAAGGAGCACCAGCAAAATACACAAGATACCACCAGGAACCCAAGGAGCTCTCCCACATCAGGCAAGGAGCCTCTTTCCCCACAGAAATCCCACAGACCGAGGACCTGACACCATGTTTCTCACACTGGCAACACCAGCCACCTCCAAAACAGGTCCCTAAGCAGTTAAATTTAGACATGAACTCTCAGTCCCACTTAAATGACGCTTCTGTGATGACTCAAACAGGGCTGTGAGTTTAGATGACGACTTGGCTGTTTTTTGAAAGGAGGACACCAATCTGAAGCCCAGCTCTGCAGTCGTTTCAGCCAGCAAACGCCTGCCTCCAATATCACACAGCAAAATACTTCCAGCAAAACAGGTAAACTCTAAGGACGTGATTACATCCACACCCTGAAGCCACAGTGCCTCATCAGACAGCAGGAGGAGGTCAGGCCTGGGCAGAGCGAGCTGCAGATGTCCCCAGCACATCCCAACCCCGCAAGACACGGCTCCTTGCACCCCTTGCCCCACTTCTCTGCTAATATAACACCCCAGAAAGGCATGGCAGAATGTAAACATGGGAAGCCACACTTTGTGACATTTTGTATTTCCAAGAATCCCATGGCAGGTTTCCTTGTTGGAGATGACCTGACCCACATCAGGCTCTGGCACAGCTCTTCTTCTGCCTGGACCAAACAGCTCCAACTGTGCCATCCCCACTGCAGTCTGGCAGTTTGGAGATTTAGCAGCTTCTAGCTTTGCAGAAGAGCCACTGTGGGGTCAGCACTGAGGAGGTGAGCATGGCACAGCTTTAGGAGGAGCCTACAGCAGCTGGCCCCAAACCTTCACTTCGCTTGTGGGATTTGATGCCGGTTTTGCAACAAAATCCCAGTCAGCCTGTAAGAAAAACGGGATGATTAAATAGTGGCAAAATAATTATCAGTCTACAGCAGCCAGGCAGCATCCCTGATTAGAAAAGAGGGAGGAGAGGCTACAGGAGACCTTGATGACAGGGTGTAAATGTGTCCACACCTTTGGAACCTCCTGGCTGCAGCTGCTGTGCAGCCACTACACCTTCACTCTGTCTGTCATCTCTTCACCCTGCCCATCACCTCTTCACTGTGTCCGTGCCTGAGAGAGGGGCAGCTCGGTGTGGCAGGCCTGGCCTCGTGAAGCCCACGTGCTTCTCCGGCACAGCCAAGGCAGGAGAGGCACCCCCAGGACAAAGCCATCGCTGCTGCCTCTGGGCTGCACTGCCACCCTCCCGGGGGACAACCCACACCACCGGCCCTCCGTGGAAACAGAGAACCAAGGGTGCTCCGTGCTGCCCTGTCCTCACAAAACAGGGAGGAGTGGAACCTTCTGGAAGGTGCTGCCCAGTTAGGAGCCTCTCACCCAAATGGGGGCACCCCCCCCCAACAAGGCCACTTGCCTCAAGTTTACGCTGAGCTACTCAGAGAACCACAGCACACTCTCCACGGTTAATGTAAAATATTAATGTCCCATTTGTTCAACAATTTTGTGGAAATTAAAACTTTTAGGTTAATCATATACTGAACAATTTTAATTAAAGCAGTTATAAAACAATTAATCCACGAGAGCAGGCTTGGATCCTCGCCAGCCTTATTGGTTTAATACATGTAGGCAAAGCTTATTTCTCCCCGTGTTTGACTTAATGAATGCTAATAAGTGACACAAAATATGCATGCAGCGCTCCTAATATAGTTAGTCCATCTGGTTTCACTTGCATTTTGTATTTGTCATTTTGCTTTGATAGAGGAATTGAAAATGAATTCTCTGTGCTAGAAATTAGAAGAACTTTGTACCCTGCTTAATTTAAAATAATTTTTGCAAACCTTTGGGGGAAAAGAGACAGCAATTGAGTACAGCACATTAGCCAGCTATCTTTTAGGTTGTTCCAAGGTTGGGAAAGACCACAAGACAGAAATATAAGACTGTGCCACAGCACGAAGGAACAAACAACATGCACTCAGCTCTTTTTTCCACCAGTATTTCAAAAGATGGTTTTTTTGCTTGAATAGATGGTAATATAAAGGCAGGGGATAAAATGTGATTTTAAGCATCTGAGACAAATCCTCTACTATTCCAATTTGTTCTGCATTACAACTTGTTTGATCCATTTGGGGATGTACTTGTTTGCCAAAGCAAGCAGAGCTCAACCTCATTGTTGAATATTTAATCTATGCCAAAAAATTTTTACCTTTTAGCACTTATGTTTTGAGTTACACAGTCATGTTACCTCCAGTAATGCTCCAGACCATCACTGCTGGATGCAACCACTCAACTCAAGGCAAAGGCCCCGCAGAGCTGAACTCCTGTGCCTGCAGGTCTAACCACCCTGTGAGGAGCCTGATCCCCCCCAGGGACGTGCCAAAAAAGAAAAACGGGCTCTTCTTTGCCTAAAATCCAGACAGCACAACCCATGTCACTCTGAGATCATCCATGATGTGTGACAGCTATGGGAAATGGGCTCTGTGCAGATTCTAGTACCCAACACAGCACCAGCGCCCCTCTTCAGCCCCTTCAGAGGGCCCCAATTTCCCCTGAGGAGCCAGTGAGGGTCCTTCCACTAACACCACTGGGGTCTGCACCAGCTCTAGAGCTCTGGACACATCCCCTTAAAACCAGAGTGACACAGCAGGAGGCACAGCTCCCCCAGCCTAACCTGTGAGCAGTTTCCTTCTTCCCTGCCTAAGGTCACTTCCTATTTCTGCTGCTGACATGTCCCAAGTGGTGACAACAGGGAGCCTGTTAGAGCTTAAAAACGAGCTCTGTTCCCAGGGTAGCAGTGTGCCAAATTCAGTCACATCAGGACAAGCAGGAGGAAGGGAATCGTGTGTGTGCATGCCTTGAAAATTGTGCATGAAAGACAGGAGGGCAGAAGAGGAGAGCACCAGGCACCACGACCCTGGCGGTACCCACAAGGTGATGAAGGGGAAAGCCTCCTTTCTGCCAGTGCTTCAGAACTGCACAGGGGACAATAAATCTGCCCACCAACCACTGGCATTATCTGCTTAACCCGGTAATTGGTTTATGGGCCACCCTTGGGCTCACCTTGATCTGATTTCTGAGTCACACTGCTCTTCACTCATGTCTCCTGGCACTTCCCTCAGGAAAGGTGCTCTGAGCTCTGCAGGAAGGAAATGTGGGCACAGCCTGTGCTCCACACTCATCCCACACCTGACCTGCCCTGTCCAGCAGCATTTAGTCATGGATGACCTGAAGGCAGAAAGACCTAGGACACCTCCAGGGGAGAAGATGGAGCCTCAGTCCACGCTGAATTTCCAGCCTCTCATTAAAAACACCAGCTCAGCAAGGCAGCACAAGAGGAAGATGGAGTGTAGGGAGCGCAAGGAAAAGACAAGAAGGAGGTGAAACAAATGGGAACAGCTTCAGGTACGTGAATAATCGCCTTACAAGGAACTTCCTCACTGTTACTGAGCAAAATTTGGAAACTGGCATGTGAAATGCAGCCCTCTGAGAGCCCAGGGTACTGGGGGAGGGCAGCACAGAGCTGCCCCCTGACCAGGGCTCAGAGCCCATAGATTTATCAGCCTGGTTAAACCCTCCTGCAGCACGACAGGAGGGGCTGAGCCTCCCTGTGTCTACACCCCACTGCAGATCCCCATGCCTGGGAGCTCTCTGCACAGTTTGCCAGCTCAGATCTTAGTCACAGTTTATCCCGCAGCAGTCTCCTCAAGGATGATATTGCACTTTTCTGCCAGAAAGGTCCCAAAATAGCTCACAAATCACACGCAGGCTGCTGGAGCCCATGGTGTGGCAGATCCTGGTGCAGCAGGCAGGGGAGCTGGGGCTCCTGCTGAGGTGATGTCCCAGCAGTACCACAGAGCCCTGGGTGATGCAGGTAAAACAGAGCCCTGGGTGATGCCCCAGCAGTACCAGAGAATCCTGGGTGATGCAGGTACCACAGAACCCTGGGTGATGCAGGTACCACAGAACCCTGGGTGATGCAGGTACCACAGAGCCCTGGGTGATGCCCCAGCAGCACCACAGAGCCCTGGGTGATGCAGGTAAAACAAAACCCTGGGTGATACAGGTACCACAGAGCCCTGGGTGATGCAGGTAAAACAGAGCCCTGGGTGATGCAGGTAAAACAGAGCCCTGGGTGATGCAGGTACCACAGAGCCCTGGGTGATACAGGTACCACAGAGCCCTGGGTGATGCAGGTACCACAGAACCCTGGGTGATACAGGTACCACAGAGCCCTGGGTGATGCAGGTACCACAGAGCCCTGGGTGATGCAGGTAAAACAGAGCCCTGGGTGATACAGGTACCACAGAGCCCTGGGTGATGCAGGTAAAACAGAGCCCTGGGTGATGCAGGTAAAACAGAGCCCTGGGTCATGCCCCAGCAGTACCAGAGAATCCTGGGTGATGCAGGTACCACAGAACCCAGAGGTGAAGCTGTCCCAAAGCAGCCCTCCCTGTGCACATCCTGCCCTGCACCCTGGGCTGATGTTGCTGGTGGTGACACCAGACTGATGGGCTTGCTCTCTGCAGAGTCTGAGCAGAAAAGGAGACTCAGCACCAAAATGAAGTTAAAATAGAGCACCTGGGTCACCCCTGCATCCCTAGAACTGAGAGCTCGCCAACAAGCTCTTTGTAAGTGCTAAATACCTTCTCTGTGTGTCACTTAAAAAAAAAAAAAAAAGAGATGCGAACCTGGCAGAGCAGCTTTGCCTTTTTTTTTAAGTATTTAAACATCCTACAAACACTGTTTAGGGAAGTCAGCAGGAGGTCAGATAGAAGCCTTGTGTCTCAGTGGATAACAATCCTTCTGTGAAATCATTCCAGCACGAATCGAGTCACTTTTACATCTCCCTCTCCACCTTTTTTTTTTTCTTTTATTTTAAAGGCATTTTAGCAAAGCTCACTTTGAAGTTTAAACCTTCTGCAACAACACCGCTTGCAACAAGATAAAATATTTAGTACTGCTATATACTAAAATCATATCTCTAACAATACCTTCCACGCCTGACATAGCACAAAAGTTAATTCAGCCAACAAAGCAATGCTTGCATTTTGTGTCTCAAGAAGCAGCAATTTATCTTTTTTGTATATATAAATTACGTACACTATTGTGCCATTTAAACCTAAAGCCTCCCGTTGTTAAACAGAGAATAGAAAGATCTTTAAATACAGACAAAAAGATCAGAGTTCTAGAAAGAGCTGTGACAAACGCAGGATAATGTTACTAGCCTGGCAAAATAAATGTGAAAACCATGATGCTCCGCAGCAAATCCTCCCTGCCTGAGCTGACACGAGTCCTTCATCTCCTCGGGTTGGTTGGGGCCTCTCTTGGAGGGTCCCTGAACAGCTGACGGGAAGCACTCACCATCACGGATTGAGGGCTTCGAGGGGAAAACAAAACAACTGCAGGTGAGCAGCAGCAGCGCCTGGGAGTGACAAGAGCCCGTGTCACATCCCTGCACCCACTGCCCCGGAGCAGGCACCTGCAGCTGGGTCAGCCAGGACAGGCTCCCCTTCTGCAGAGAGATGTGATCCCAGTAAAGGCAGGAATGGTGCAAGGGTTAGGGAGGAGAAGGGACCCCCGCCCTGCAATCCCGTCCTTCTGGGTTTGCTGCTCCAGAAAACAATGGAAATGTTGCAATGTCTGCAAGGCTTCCTTGGCAAGGTTGTTTCTCAGTTTTTTTCTCCGCTAGTGGTCTTGCCTTCTTTAGTCACCTCTTAAAAACAAGCTTAAAGAACCAATAACTACCTTCCCCCAACAAAAATCTCCCCATCTGTTCCCATTTCTGCCCTTGCTTTTATAAGCTGCTCTTTACCATGCAAAGAGGCATCACCTCAGCGCCTCACGTACCACATCCTCTCTCCCAGCATAATTCAATGCATTTTACTCTCCCACATAAAATTAGCAGAAACAGTCCCAAAACGTCTGTCTTTTCTCATCTCTTTGCTGTACCTAGTGCTGACAAACTTCTCTCCCAGCAACTCAATTCCCCTCTCACATATGCTCAGCACACGTGCACTCAGTAATGCCATCTCCACAGAACCCGCTCAGGGCTCCCAAACTCACAAAAAAGGCAGACTAATTTAAAACAAAAACATACGTGCCTTTTCTACTCCTTTTGCCTCCAGAGGATGCAAACCACAGCAGTGCCAGTGAGAATCACCCCCAGTCCCTGTGCCCGTCTCTGGAGGGCTGTCTTACCCCGGACACGCTCCCTCCACTGCCCCAGCTGGGATCGGATTTGCCTTCCCATCCTTGTGCTCCCCAACCTGGCCCTGCCTTACATTAAATACTGTCTTCAGCCTCCATGCTCATCTCTCAAAGCCTTCCAAGCAGGAGCTTTAAACACGTTTCACGCCCTCCCCTGCACGCTGGTGTCTCTCCCCTTGCTGCCTGGAGCCCCAGCAGCCCCACGCCAGCGGACTGGAGGAGGCCCCGCTGGAAGCACGGGGCGGAAAACATCACAGCTGGGGGTTTTTTACAATGTGAGCCAAACAAAACCCAGGCACTGCCAAATAACTGTTACCTGCAGCTTAAATAACTGCTTTCTGTAGGTTTATTATTTTTTAAACAATAGGTTTGTGTGTACACATCCATACATGTGCCTGTTTTTTTTTTTTTTAAAGTACAGACAGGATTCTCATGTCAGGGATTTTATTTTGCTTTTCTTTGAAATTAAGAGCATAATTCACCAAGTGCAAACTTCCGCTAGGAACAAGCCTTTCTAAAAATTCATCCTCTGCTTTCCCATTTAGAATTACACCACGGCGAGAGCCTCGATCTTGATCTCATTTACACGTGATGTAATTCAAAGTCAGAAGCAGGAAATGCTATTAATTTATTCCAGAATAAATGTTGCATTTGTATTCATGACATTAAGACCAATGGCACAGAATCAAGCCCTCCTAACTCAAGCCCAACACCAGGACAGCTGCACCTATCATAAGCTGGACTAAGCAGAACCTCCAGGTTATTGTTTCCTCCCCGCCTTGTGCAACTGCTGCTGCAATGTTTTCTTGAAGCAGCCTGGCTCAGGGATCTGCCTGCCAACAGAGCGACCTGATGGGCAAGGCAAGAAGCATTCTGCCAGCATGGGAGGCAGAGAAAGATGGAGAGAAACTTGCCCATCTTGAAGCCAACGCCACTGAGCCCTGTCCCTGTGAGAGCCCCGCAAAGCCCTGGGGAGCAGCGCTGCCCACGCCGGCCACCTCCTGCATCCCCCGCGGCAGCCGGGAAACGGGACCCAGAGATGGAGCTCTGCAAAATGATCTATGACAAGGAATCAAATAACAGTAATAAAAAAGCACTCCACCTGTGGGTGATCATACTTTTTAAGATGGATTAACAAAATGACTGCTTATTTATTGAAAATAATGAATAGCCTAGTGCTTTTAGTTCGGAAAGGGACGCAGGGGGGAAACCTGCTGCAGCAGGGTTTTAAATAAACTGAAAACTTATGGCAATGGCATGCATGACAGCCAGGAGGGAAACGGGGACTCTGGGGAACATGACTAATGGCAGCTCCTGGAAAGCACACCAGGACTATAAGCAAAGCCAGTAAAAGAGTCAAATGGAAAGAAAGGGAAACACAGAAAGAAAATGCAGGTTTGCTCAACCTGGCTTGAGACAGATGCTTCAAACCAGATTTCAAATTCTGAAACAAAGGGAAGGAAATGTCACCCCTGAAGTAACCCTTGATTCAGGTTCTGTCTTGTGTCTCTGGATTCTGGTCAAGGCCACGTGCATGAGCATCTCTATTAATACATGAGCTAGAGCAGAGGCTGTCTGAAAGGAGGAGGAGAAAAACTCAGCTTGGGCTCCAGGGTCTATCAGACTTCCAACAGGTCAGCACTAAGCCCTCAGAGCAGATTTCCAACTCTGGGTATTCTCCCTCTTACTAGGCTCTTTAAACACCTAAATCTTAAAAGCATCTTTCATCAGCACCTATTAGTGATGCAGGAAGGGTTCTTTGTTTTACAGAGCAGTGCAGAGAAAAGCAAGAGATCAGATTTCTGGGTCTAAATTCCCCTCCCTACACCACAGGCTGTCTTTAGTACACCTTGTCCAGAGATCTTCAGGGTGCTTTGCCACAAGAAACTGCAGGAGAGAGGATTTAGGCCAGATTCAGCTGTTCTTTACATGACTGCACAAAACCAAGTCCCCTGCCATAAGAGAAACCCAAGTTCCCCTGTTCTTCCTGCCCATCACACATCTCCCTCCACCAAAAAACCATTACATCCATCCCTGCTATTTCACAAGTGGTGACAAACAGGTATCAGCAAAGGTATCACTAGGATTTTAACCTCAATTAACCAGAGGAGCAGTGCGACACCACAGAAGTAAAACTGCCTTTTAGAGATGAACGCTGTAAACCCAAATTTAAATTTTTACTCTTTTCTTGGGATTTCATTAAGCAGCAGCAAGAAACAGACAGAGTGAGTGTGACACTTCACCAGGACCTTCATGACAATGGGATTAGGAATACCCCAAAGGTAACACAGCAGCACCACAGACTCATTTTTTTTAGCACTTTGTAACACAGCAATGTAAGAAGAAAACGGGGTCATTCAGGACAATGTGATCTCCAGTACACATGGGGGGAAAAGTAAAATGCTTCCCTCTGGATTAGCTTTCTTCCCAACCGTACCTAGCAAATCATGGAAGCAGATTAGTTCTGGGTGTTCATTCCAGCTGTAATCCTCTCACCCCAGTGCTGCCGCCTTCATGCTGCTAATTCACTGAAACAGAAGATCCCCTACGAAAGCCCTCACGGCTCATCTCGATCCCCAAGTGAAGGCTGATAAAAACCAGGACCTTATTCAAATGTCAGCTACCACAGCGCAGAAGCACAGAGTACTTCACTTTGACACCAACACTGCTAAACAAAAAACTACCTCAAGAACTTACTAATTCCTTTTAAAGTAAAAAAATGCACATTCTTGGTTTTTCTGCCTGTCACATTTCTATTTGGACATCCAGGACTGGCACAGCACTGAACAAAAAAAATATACTGCTCCTGACAGCTCATTCCTACACAGGGAAGAGTTAGATGAAAACTGAAACTCAGCATCCAAGCTTTTAAGAAACTAACCTGGCAGAATGCATGCAAACTTCCTTGGCAAACACTAAAAACAGGAGCTGAATAATGCATAAAAATATATATTGACAGAACTCCTCCCTTGCACACCACTTTCAACGTATATGATGGAAGCACCAGAGAATCTTTATGGAAAGCCAGCACTGACTCGGCTTGAAAGGCACCTTAACAAACAAAGGAAGTACATTAAAAAAATGCAGTGCTAAGACATTATCAAAACATGCATTATAGCTTGTGAAAGCCCTCTGCAAGTGAGTGTGTCTGCAGAGGGCTGCGCAGAGCATTGATCTGTCTGTGTTCCGGGTGCTTTTCGGGTGATGCCTGACCGGAGTTTACAAGGGCAGGCTCAGAGGTCCCCGTTGTTTATTCCTCTGCAGTCTTTTACTTGTCACTGATAATAGTTTTCAAGCCATGCAGCCTGGGAGGATGCAAACAGGCCTTTGCCAGGGGTGAGAGGTCAAAGCAATAATGTGCCGACCAGGGTCAGAAATATTCATCTGCACCAAAACGGTCCTGGATAATCAAAGAGTTGAAAATTAGTTTTGTGACAGGCCTCGTATCATTCGGCTGTTTTCCTTACACAACAGAAATAAGGAGCAGAGCCTGTCTCCAGCGGGGAGGACAGTCCGCCACGTCTGTCTCACCTGCTGCATGGAGAGTTTGACAATCCTGCTGTGGCATTTATCAACCTGCTCCTGCCACCTGGAAAGAGCCCCTGCCTGGCCCCTGCCCTCCTGAGCTTGCTGTGGGCACAAGGGCTGCAGTCAGGGGCTTCAGAGTACAGGGATCAAACACCCCCATGATGAAGTCACCGAGCTCCCACACCTCTGGTAAGTGGTACAGGGGGAAGATCACACACCAAGCTAACAATAAATACTGAAAACAAGATTGCTTCAGAGCTGGCTGAGAGCTAAAATCTTCTGGACAGATAAAATCACTCACAAAAAATACACCTGAGTTGTGAGCCCTTCTGCAGATCAGCAGGCACACCAGCACTTGGTATTCACCAGCTCCTTTCTACTCTGCCAGCTGTTTTTCACTTGATGTTTACTGGTAATGCAGCAGAGCATCAGCCCCCTGGATTCCAGTAAAGTATTTACTCACTCTGAAATGGGAAAACATTGCTCTTGTTAAAAATTTTCATCAGACTGAAGCAGATCTGCTCCTCAGATAATATAATGACACTGAGGTCCTCAAGAGAACCCCCTCCAAAGCTAATAAAGTCAAAACAAATCCAGTTACATCAGGATAATTTAAAGAACTTCTCTTTTTTAAATGTACATGGAGAGAAAATGGAAGAAACCTTCCAAATTAATTCCAGCATTATAAATTTGATTTAGCGAGTGCAGTGTGCACCACTGCGAGAGCAATAACAATATAGGAATGTTTTAAGCAGAGAAAATAAATTATTTCAAAAGGGAGTGGTGAGGGAAGAAACGACAAATGTGAGAGAGAGAACCCACTCCAATATTAATTAGAGATCTGCAGTTCTGTTTGCATTTGGCTTCATTAAATGAGGAACTGGAATTAGCAGAGGCTCCAGACTCAATGGAGAGAAACAGCTGGAAACTCAGCCAAACCCCTCCAGATGTGCCACAGAAGAGCCCTGGGTACACCAGCTCACGTTCCTGCTCCCCTTCTTTGCACACACAAGTGCAAGGGGTGAACCCTGTCTCTGGGGAGCAGCTGCAGCCCCAGCTACTACAGAGGAACAAGGGAGACTTCATGCTTCAAATCAATGAGTCTGTCCAAGCTGCAGCTCCCAAAGGGGATTTTAAACCCATCTAAAGTGAACAGTGATCAAGAAAGTGAGGAGCTTCAGCAAGCCAGCAAATGGACTGCAGGTTATATGACCTAAGTGTGGGAGTGTCCCTGTGCTCCCCGTGCCTGCTTCCTCAGGAGCCAGCATGGAGCTGATGCTGGGATGCTCTGGAAACCTCCTGCTGGGACTGAACCCTGTGCTGGAGCAAGCAAACAGAAAAATGCTGAAGGATCTGAGAAAAGCAAGCAAGGACAGCCCAGCCACCCTTCTCCCAGGATAACATGAACACAGGGAAGCTCCCAGCCAAACAATGCACCTACCTGTCCCCAGGTAACTCACACTCCAAATTCTTTCATTTTCACAAGAACAGGGATTTTTTTTCTCCCACCCCAGGAGATACTGACCCAAAACACATTCCCTTAATGCAATCCCACATCTCCTTGCAAAGCAACTGGAATGTTTTCCTTTGTCTTGGTATCAATCACACTGGCCTCTCAAACCCTGGTAGCTGGCAAGCAACTGCTGTGGCTACACCTCCCCCCAAACCAGTGGGAGACCTGCAAGAAGAACAGACCCTTGCCCATCTGTATGTGAGTGCTGGCACTCCTGGAGGAGCCTTGCTGCTGTGGAGCCAACACTGGGGCCCTGCTCCATGCTGGGGGACCAGCTCCTCCACTTCCAGCACCATATGGAATAGGGGAAAGCAAACGTAGCAGCAATTTAATCCAAAGCAGATAATACCAACTATGGATGTATTCAATGAAAAAAAAAAAAACACCAAACCAAAAGACAACACAAGAAACAGCAAATTAATACACAAGCTGAGCTCTTTTTTATATATATAACATCTGTCAAAATACTGAAGTGTTTGCTTTTTTCGTACAAGCAGGAGGTTATGATCGTGCAGCCAGTCACAAAGCAGGGCAGTATTATAAAAATTAGGGATTTCCTTCATTGTCTCTACTGGTTTGCAGTTACTAATTATGAGACTGCTAAGTGCCAAACGGTCAACGAGCAAATCTAATTGTTATTTAAGTGCAGCCAGCCAGGTTGCAGATCCACTCACAATCCACATCTGTACATTTAATACACTGCTGGTTGCATGTGGAGTCGGGTCTAGCAAAGGGAAGACAGCACCACGTCTCCCAGCCACGTGTTTGGACACACTCTGCCAGAAGGCACATCAAGGCAGCTGAGAAAGGCTCATTTCTTCTGACTTGGGCTCCTTATTGCAGGAACCAAGTAGCAGGAGGCAGAATATACAATCAACGAATCAAAGAATGGTTTGGCCTGGAAGGGACCTTGAAAGGTCACGTAGTGGACACTTAAACAAGCTGCTCAGAGCCCCATCCAGCCTGACCTTTAGAGTGTCCAGGGATAGGGCATCCACCACCTATGCCAGTGTTCTATCACCCTCACTGTAAAATTTTCTCCCTTATACCTAATTTAAATCAAGCCTCCTTGTTTAAAATCAATTCCCCTGTCCTACAGGCTCTACTAAAAAGTTTCCCCATCTTTCTTACAAGCCCCCTTATAATATTGAAGGGCTGCAGTAAGATCTCCCTGGAATACTCTGAATTTCTTTAAAAGTCACAGGAGACATCCACACAATGCAGAATAAGGACCACAACTGAGGCTTTAATCCATTAGAATGCCAAAATCTATCCCCCTTCTACAGCAGGGTATGGGAACTGACTCGTTACTTCCACAGAGCGGAAAGGGTGGGAGAGGTGGCAACGGGGTAGAGATAAGTGGTACAAATCTTAAATTAACGGGGCCACAGGGCCACTTCAGTCACTTGCAAGTCCCCAGAGGTGCAGCAGAGTGAGGGTCAGTGCATCACCTCGGGGATGGACAGGGAGGGGGCAGAGACTGGGACTGCTGCCACCGCAGTCACACCCCAGAGGCTGCTGTGTCTCAAGGGCAGGTGGGACAGCCACACCCGGAGGGGAGGAGGAGGAGAGTCAGGGCCCAGCAGCTGCACTCCACTAGCAGCACGCAGTGAAATAACCCACACCTTCATCCTGCACAGCCCAGCACTGAGCCTGAATTACAGCACTGCACCCTCAGAAGGATTCCCAGCCACCAGGAGTCCAGCACCTGGCTCTGCTCCATCCCTGCACCCTGGGGCACAAGCTTCCCAAAGAAGCCAGTGCTCAGTCACTGTGTCCTGGGGCAGGCAGTACTCACCAATCCCAGACCAGCAAGCTCACCTGAGCCTCTGGCACTGAGGTAAATTTATCCTTTCTCCAAGCCCCAGCTCCCTAGAGCACCCCGGGTCAAGAAGGGAGGAT